>NW_024367261.1:2604753-2970605 GCF_014805655.1 Passer montanus | reverse complement strand
CTTTCTGCACCCCCCTCCTGGCTCCCACCCTCTCCCTCTCTCCGGATCTCTTTCTCTTTCACTTTTGCATGCCCTGCAACCTTTTAAAATGTTGCCCCTTTCCTGTGATTCGTCAGACGCAGCAGCATGTGCCCCCTCTCTCTCTCCCGCTCCCTCTCTCTCCCTTTTTGTCTCTCTCTCCCTCTCCCTCTCCCCCATCTCTGATTAGATACACTGATTCTTCATTCAATGGACGTCATTTAGAACAGGCTCTGCCTTGAGTTGCCTTCTCGCTTCACGCTCGATTTCCAGCCATTCTTCCCTTATTAAGTGTTCGTGTAATATTAATAGTCATGAATATCTGCTATTAGGAGTCTCCAGGAAGGCAGCAGATCTGTTATTAGGAGCTCAAGTGAAGCAGCAGCTAAGTCAAAGGAGAAAAAGAAAGAGTCAGAGGAAAAAAAAAACGGATTAAGAAACAAACACACACACGCTAAAGAAAAAAAAAAAGGAAAAAACCGCCAAAAAAAAAAAAAAAAAAAAACCCCCAAAAAAAAAAAAAAAAAACAAAACAAAACAAAAAAAAAAAAAAAGAAAAAAAGCAACCAACTTTGACTCCTCACACCGCGCCAGGATAGAGAGCTCGCCTTGGGAACACCCGATGAAGGGCAGCAGAGATCGGTGCAAGTTCTGATGGATTATCGTGGCGCGCCCGCGGTGCAGGAGCAGCCCCGGCGCCCCGGTCCCGCCGCCCGCGCCCGCACCCGCGGGGCTCCGCCGGGGGCTGCGCGCTTCGCCGGTCCCTTTCCTCTGCCTTTTTGTTGTTTTTTTTTTTCTGCCTTGACTTGTAACCCCCGACTCTTCGCAGATGTTAGTGCACAGTTTTTCGGCTATGGTGAGTTGCTTCACGTTTCTCTCGGAGGGGTTCGGTGCGCGCTGGGTGTTGCTATTGTTGTCGGCGGTGGCAGTGGGGGTTTCGCACCCAGCTTTCCGGAGAGGGCTTTTTTTTTTCCTTTCCTGCATTTTTATAAATTCGGTGGTTTACGTTTTCCCCTTCTCTCTTTATTTTTCTTTTCTTCCCTCCCCCTCCCCCCCCCTTTTTTTTTTTTGGTCTGCTTCGAGCGAACGGCAAAAGGCTTTGCTTGGACCTTACCGCTTCGATTCCTTAACCTTGCCACCTGCAAACGTAGTATTTTCGCTTTCTCGTTTCTCTGTTTCGGAACCGTAGTTCTTTCCTTCGAATCCTCCTCCGTGGAGGCCATTCCTTTTGCCCCAGACGTTCATGCGGGCTCATCTGCCCGCTCTCGAGAGCCGGCAGAGCCGTGCCCAAGCTCCCGGGCTCCTTTCGGTGCCGCTCGCCCGTCGGGGCGGCGGCGCTTCCCGCGGCTGCCCGCCGCATTCCTGCGCTTCCCCGGCGGCCGGGCCGCCGCTGCCCGCTCCGCTCCCGAATCGCACGCTGGCGAGCCCGGGCTTCGGCCGGGCACCCGGGGCTCGGCTCTCCCCGTAGGTGGGGGACCATGGCAGTGCTTTCCCCCCGAAACATTTGTGAAACTCTGAGGGGTAGCTACCGTTTTGTTTGGAGCCTATTTCGGCGTTTTCTGGTAACAAAATGGCAGTGGGCTTGGATTTTCCAGGGTTTTCTTGGGACGCGATCGGTAATGTCAGCGACAGTATTTATCTCGGCTCCGTTAATGGCCAGAGAAAGGATTTTGGGTTGTGGCAGAATTATTATTTCAATAATGCTCGCTTGTGAATTATTCTTTTTATTTGTGGGAAATACCTGCTCCTGAAATGCCGGGGCACGATCTGTTGTGATTCCACGCTGTATCGCCGCAATGTTTTATTAATTATTATAAGGTGTCCTGTTGTAATTATTGCTATTATTGCTCTTATCATTATTGCCGTTATTATTGGTTTTTTAAAAAGCGAGACTGCCTCTTAATTATTTGGGAAGGGAAATCAGAGGCAGAGAGATCTCCAAATCTGCTTTTCTCCGCCTCGGAGACGATGATTTGCCCCTCATTGCCCTGTAGATGAAATTTTCAATGCGATTTTGAGGAAAATCAGTTTGATATTATCTTTGTTTTTCTTTTCTCCTTTCCCCTCCCCCTCCTCCCCCTCCTGTGCTCCCGCTCCCCATCTCAGGAGCGCCACGACAGTACCAGCAACGGGACAGCCCGGTTACCCCAGTTGGGGACCGTGGGTCAGTCTCCCTACACCAGCGCCCCACCGCTCTCCCACACCCCCAACGCCGACTTCCAGCCCCCTTACTTCCCCCCCCCTTACCAGCCCATCTACCCCCAGTCTCAGGACCCCTACTCCCACGTGAACGACCCGTACAGCCTCAACCCCCTCCATGCCCAGCCGCAGCCCCAGCACCCAGGATGGCCGGGACAGAGGCAGAGCCAGGAGACGGGGCTGCTCCACACGCACCGGGGTTTGCCCCACCAGCTCTCGGGGCTCGACCCGCGCAGGGACTACCGGCGGCACGACGACCTGCTGCACGCCCCGCACGGGCTGGGCTCGGGGCTGGCCGACCTGCCCCTCCACTCCATCCCCCACGCCATCGAGGACGTGCCGGTAAGCCAAGGAGTCGCCCCGGGGCCCACTCGTCCCTTTTACCGCGGGAGCTCAACGTCGGGGGGGAGAGGGAGGGAGCGAGGGGAACCCCCCCTCCCCGAAAAAAAAAGAGGAAGGGAAGAAGAGAACTCCCCCCCTCCTGTCCCCCAGGGAAAAGTGAAGCCCCCACCTAGAACAAAAGGTTCTCGCAGCTCGTCCCTGAGTGGCGTCTCCCCGCTAACTTGCCCACTAAAATATAAATAAATCAAATTACTGTCATCGTTAACAATATCTTTCCTTCTCAATGACAATAAGCTGTTACGATTGGAAGAATATATAATATCACCACAGGGCCGTGCATTTGGGGATTTCTTACTGCCTTGGGAAAGACACGAGTCTGAAATGCCTGTGAGGACATTTAACGAGATCTCACAAATGTAAAGGGGGGGTGGGGGGGTGGGGAACTAGGTGAAAGTGGCCTAAGAAGGAAAAATTGGTTTCCTATGATTACAGGACTGGCATATGGAATAACCACATCCAAAGTTGTAAGAGGGTATGGGCAGATCCTCTTCTCTAAAGGAATTAATTGACAAATCAGGGAAGAGGTATACTGAAATGCTGCCGCCTTCTTTTAGTAGCGGTGCTAAGGGATGACCTCATAAATCATTACCTATAGGTTATCGAATTTGAGTCAGACCTGCTACACCCTATATTAAATCAAATCTTGGGAGCCTATTGGAGGATGCATTATTTGGGGGACCTAATTCTATTATCGATGAGTACAGTCCTTAAAAATGATTTCTAATTAAGCATGACATTAGTGCACAGGCTACTTACAAAGCAAGCCAGGGCTATTGTTCAGTTAGGAAAGTGGCCTTATGCAACATGATAGGTCGTGATCAAAGTTCATCTTTCTGGGTTTCTCCCTGAAAATGGAATTAGAACACGGCAATAAATTTATTAAAACCCACAGAGCTCATGCTGAGGGACTGAAGCTACTCGACTTGCAGGAGGAAAAAGGAGGAGGGACCTGTGGTATCTGGATGTGATTTTTGCTGAAATGCCATCCCAAATTACGGGATCAAATATTACAACAATATATTCGCTGACAGTTTAATGAGTACAGTTTCGTGTTGCAAGGATAATGTTCAGATGAACTTACCTATTTTTGGGGGTCATTTTGAAATCTTTTGTAAATTATACTCGGAGAAAATAGTGAATTTATTACAGCCCTCATCTGGCTAAATTAGCCACAGAAAATTGCTGGTTGTGTTTAGCAGTTTTGCAATAAACGCATACGTTTTCCAAAGTGGAGGATTTAGTAAGCAATTTGGATCCGTTAAAAGCAGGTCGACTCTTTAAACTTGATATAAAATAACATGGAGGCAATCGTATGAATAAACTAATTTGTTGACTGCAAGCCCCTGATTGCTGTAGGAAAACATGACCTAAAATGTTCTCTTGAATTCTCCCTCTCCTCAGTTGTGCTTCATGGCAGTGGGCTGATTCAGGAAGCCTCCTCTTCAGATCTATGAATTAATAGCATTGCTATACTTCGTGAAAACCAAATGCCATCTGGTTTAAATCCTTGAGCCAGTCTGGCCATTTTTTTTTCTCTGTAAGGCTGAATCAGCAGGCTTCACGAAGGAGAGTATAAAATAAGAGGGTGCATCTTTTAGGTGTATTTTATCTGGTTAAAAAAAAAAAAATCCGTTACAGAAATCTGAGTTGGGAGGATAATTTTTGAATTTTCCCGTTGCTGCAACAGTTAACCTTTAATAAAAACGACTGCTAAATATTTAAGAAAGTCAAGTAGATGGTGAAAATTATTTAATCATAAATATCTCTGTGGGATTTTAAACTTAACAGTCCTCCCTGTACAGAATATGTGTAGAAATAACACAAATAAAAGTATTATGCCACACTACATTTACTTTATGGGTTTAGGGTGCATGCATAAAGGGATCATATTTCCCCATATAGTTAAAACACAAGAACTGCAGCAGTAGTAATTTCTGAACATTTCTCAATTTAATTATACTTAAATCCAGAAGCACTTTAGGCAAGTTACAAATGAGAGCATTGAGTATAATAAAACCTGTAATAAAGCAACTTAGTACCATCCACCCGGAATCATTGAGATCAGGCACAATTAACAGGAGCATAAATCCAAGACAGAATGGAAAATGTTAGAATCAGTATTATTGTTGGACAAAGACTAGAGAAGGAAGTAATAGTTTTTTAAATGGTAATGCCTGGGTTTTGTAACGATTGCGAAATCTTCTATCTCAGCAGCACTGGTGTTAATTTGTAAACACAGCCAGACATTATATTGCCTGTCAGTTTTTGGAATTAGAAAACATGATTTCATTTGACTTTCTAATCACGTCGTGACTCGGCCGCGCGAACCCCAGCTGTAGCCGCGGCCGCGGAACCTGCGAGGGGACAATAGTGGGGAGCCCGGGGGTGCTCCGCGCTCCTTTGTGCTTTCCCTCCCGCGGGCGCGGGAGAGCAGCGGCGGGGAAGGGCTGGGCCGGCCCGGGGCTGCTTCCCGGGCAGGAGGGAAGGGACGGGACGGGAGGAGGGAGCCCTCAGAAGCTTAAGGCCACTCGGGCCCCGGGGGTGTGTGAGTGATTTATTATATTTTTCTTGGGGATCGGGGGAAGAGCTGGGAGGGATGCAGGATTCCTCTCGATAAAGGAAACCTCCTTCAAATCTCCTTCCTCCCTTCTCCCCCCACCACCCCTTTCCGTGGAGGATCTGTTGTTTCCCTCCCCACAACGTGCCCAGGAATGGGGGGAGCACAAAACTTCTCCTTCACCCCATCCCACCCCGGCCCTCCCTGCCTTTTGTTGTGGCTGTGCACTGACATCCCTGCCTGTTCCTTTTGTTGCAGCACGTAGAAGACCCCGGTATTAACATCCCAGATCAAACTGTAATTAAGAAAGGTAAGCTGCTTCCTTGCGCATACCAAACATGTCGTCACAGGCTGGGGACTGCTCGCAGGGAGGACTTACCCGGCCTCCCCCCTCTCCCCTCCAGCCCCCCGGCCCCGGGCTCCTTCCTCTGGCATGTACTGCTGGCCGAGACAGGCTGGGAGCAAAGCAAAACGGGCGATGTGGGTTGAAATCCGCCCTCCTAAATGGCCACGTTTGCCGGGTATTTTAATTATTATTGTCGTTAACGAGGAAAAATGTTAGCAGATGATCTAGAAAATCCGAGCCGGTCTTTTAGTGCATTAGCGAACAATTGGGTTTCATGGTCTGCCCCATGCATCTGGCTGACGGGAGGGCTTGAATCGTTGTTGGTAAACTGGAGCTGTGAATGTGAAATCGTTGTTCCCCCTCCTTCGGGTTTTCTTATTTAAATCACGCCGGTGATGAGGTGGATTGGTGGAGAACAAGGGGCGAGTTTCTGGAAACTGATGTCTGTCGGTGGTTAGGGTGGTTTGGTTTTCGTTGGCTTTGTGCGCTTGCTTCACTTGGAATTGAATTGAATTGCTTGGAAGCTGGTACCCAATCGTGCTAAATATTTATTGCAAATTTTCACTCGATTTTCATTTCCCGTCGTTCTTTGGACAACCGAAGGATTTGGGAAAGGTTGGCACAGGGCATTTTGCAAAGCAGGTTCTTGGTGGAAAGTGATGGGTTTTGTGTTTGGATGCTGTGTAGTGAGAACTGCTGTTGGAGTAAAAGTGGCAGGGTGGAAGGTGCAGCTATCTCCTGCCTGCTCTGAGGGGTGCTGTGGCTGCGCGGCCACCGGGAATTCGGGTACCCAGGCCACCACAGGAGAGAGGTGCTGAGCAGAGGCATTCTCCTCTCTAACCCTAATTGCTGTACAGCCAGCGAACCTGAAGTTTCATACACCCCCCACCCCCCGCCTGTAAAGCCTTTGTCACGTCAAATTAGATGTGCAAGGGATAAATCTTAAGAGATGCTCTTTCCAAGTCGACATGATAATTGGCTCTTTTATTAGTAATCTCAAGAGTTCGTTTAACTCCTGTTGTATCTATTAGCCTTCCCAGAGCTATTAATGTCACAAGTGATCTATCCAAAACGGAGAGAGCCCCCCGCTTGGTTGGGCTGCGCCCGCCAAGCGGAGCGGGCTGAGGCACAGGAGAAGGGAAGGCGGCCGGGACCGAGGCACCGCACGGCGGTCCGGCCCGGCACCTCCCCGCCGGGCAGGCACCACGCTGTATTTTGGGGTGCCGTTCCTCCGCCGCGTTACGGGTTTTCCCGGTCCAGATTTGTGCGCTGGCGGGGCCCCGGGGTTGCCGCACACCCTGCCGGCCGCGCCGCTGCCCGGGCCCTGCCCGCCCCTCACGGCGGCACCGACGTGCGGCGCCCCGCGGCCTCGGCGCCGGCAGGGGCTGCGGGGGCCGCTGCGGGGTCTTCTCGCTCTCCCCGCTGCGGGTCGAGGGATGTCCGGCTCTCTCCCTGCGCCTCCCGGCGGGAAAGGGAAGGGGTGCCCCCGCTGCGTCCCCGCTGCCCCGCAGGCGGTGCGGGCCGGGGCTGGCCGCGGAGAGCGGCTCGGGTGCTTCCCCCTCCCTCCCCGGCTCCCCGCCCGCTCCTCACCCTCACCTCCCTGCTCCTCCCTCCCTGCAGGCCCCGTGTCCCTCTCCAAGTCTAACAACAACGCCGTCTCCTCCATCCCCATCAACAAGGACGCGCTCTTCGGCGGGGTGGTGAACCCCAACGAGGTCTTCTGCTCGGTGCCGGGCCGCCTCTCGCTGCTCAGCTCCACCTCCAAGTACAAGGTCACGGTGGCGGAAGTGCAGAGACGCCTGTCGCCGCCCGAGTGCCTCAACGCCTCCCTGCTGGGCGGAGTGCTCCGGAGGTGAGGGGCGGGGGGACGCGGGAGGCGGGATGCCGGGCCGCGCCGTGCGGGCGGGAGGCAGGCAGGCAGGGAGGGAGGCAGGGAGGGAGGGATGGAGGCAGGGAAGGAGGAGGACGAGCGCCCACGCGGGGCGTGGCGGGGCAGCGCGGCCGGGCGGCGGGAGGGGGCCCGGGTGCTGTCGCCATGGCAACGCGCGGCCCGGCGCGGCCCCCGCCCTGGGGGCCCTGCGTGTCCCTGCCCCTCTCGTGGCCGTGAACACCCCCACGGGGACACATTCACTCACTCACTCACAGCCCCAGGACCGGCTTAGTGGTGGGCACCCTGCCATGGGCTCCCCCCCATGATGGCCTCACCCAGGCAATTAGGCAGTGCCTAGGCAGGGAACAACATCCAGGATTAATTAAGGCAGCTCCCATCTCTGCAGCCTCTGCTCCGAAGCCACAGATGGGCCATGTGGAGTTTGGTGTGAGGGCAGTGATGCTCTGGGGCTGCCGGCCCAGCAAATTGACCTCCTCCCTTCATGCCTGGGGAGAAGCTGCCCCCGTGTCCATGGCACCTTGGGAGGTCAGGGAGACACCTCTGAGGCTGATCTAGGCCATATCACCTCTGAGGCTGATCTAGACCTTAGCAAGGGCCGCTGTCCTCTAGATGTGGAAACATCCAAAGCACCACTCCTATATGCGGGATTCAGCTTTCAGCAACAGTTGGTCTTGAACCTCCCACAGCCATGTATCCCATCCCTTGTGCCTAAACCCTTTATTCCCTTCCCTGGAAAAGATGTGTTGGGGGAAGTTGTGGGTGGGAGCCAAAGTAGGAGCAGGTGTTCCTCCGAGCCCCATTTCTCATTGCCTTTCTCTGTGGAGCAGGGCAAAGTCTAAAAACGGAGGGAGATCTCTGAGGGAGAAACTGGACAAAATAGGACTAAACCTGCCAGCCGGGAGGCGTAAAGCTGCTAATGTTACCTTGCTCACATCGCTCGTGGAGGGTAAGTGACTCAAAGAGCTGGGAGGGCTCGTTTGGAAAATGTGCCTGTTGCTTTTGCCAAATGGGAGAAGACTTGCTCTTGGGTCATTCGGGTTTTCTTTCTTCTTTCCCAGAGTTGGTGCTGCTCATTGGCATTTGGAAGGGCGTTATTTTCTGTGTCTTAAGAGAAGATCAGGCTAATTGTGTGCCTTTGCTTTTTTTTATAACCTAAAACGGGTTTGTGCGAGTCCTGCAGACTCAGCAAAGCGTTCTATTATTTATCTGCTTTTAAGTTTCCGAGCTAGATGTTTTCAGGGCCCCATCTTGCTCGCTCATTCAAATGAGTAATCCCTGTGTGGGGTAAGGAGATCTCATTGAGAGCAGCATGGGAAGGATCCCTGTGAGGGGGGATTGTGGGCTTATGAGCCCCATAAGAGACCCATGAGTATCGAGTTGAAAGTTAGGGGCAGCAGAGCCTCTAATACTTCACTGCTGTTCTTCTGCCACAGGTGGACAACCAAGCAATTGTAAATGTCAGAAGCTGCAGCTACTTTTAAGTTTGTTCTCCCTCCCAGCCCGCAGCCACATAACAGTAAATCATTTAACTTTTCTGACATCTGCATTTGAGAAATGCGTGACCATTACTTCCTGAATTAATTTGGGAATCCTTGACCTCAGCCATGAATTAATGGTGTCCTGAAAGCCTCAAAGTTGCACCACTGCCAGCCCCCACTCCCTTTTGGTTCTCATTTTCAGAACACATGTTCCCTTGGCTATATCATTCTCCTCTGCTTTGGCTGGAAAAGGTGCAACTTGCTTTAATGCCTTGGGATGTCCTATGCTGTCTGTATGGGGAGGTGGGAAGCTCAAGAGTTTGCAGTCATTTAGTTTTGAAGCAGTGGCTGTGTCACGCTGGCTGACACAAAGTATGTCTGAGGCCTGCAGATAGACCCCTCTCCTTTCCCCTTACTTAAGAGTTTGGCTGTGTTTTAGACTGGTTCGGTTTGTAAAGTGCTTTTAAACTCAGCCTGAGCTGTCCAGGTTCAGCTTAAGTCTGGTTGTGTAGGCGGGAATTTGTTTTGTTGTCGTTTCATGTTCTGCGAGAAATGTTTCATGTTCAAAGAGACGGGGAAAGAAGCGCTGTGCGATGATGACTGGCGTCATTTTTTTAAACATCAGGATTAGTGAACAAACTATATTTATACTGCATGAAAATTACCGCGGCTTCATGTTTCTGAAAAGGCTTTGCAATTGCATTGACACGCTGTGGTAAAAAAAAAATCACGAGGGGAAAACTTGTAAAAAGTCTAGATTTGGTAGACGCTTAACATTATTTGTGATGTTAATGAATATGGAGAAGGTTTTATGGTAATCCATTGTTCTGTTTGGCTTTCACGTACAATGGCTTTGAAAAGAATGATTTTTTAAAAAAACAAAACCAGAGGTCTGATCTTCAGATAACTTAGTGATGGTGGCTAATTTTGGGGAGATGATAGTATAAACATTGCTGGGGCTTTGAGTCCCGTAGCGATGAGGCAGTTTCTAGAGTACTGTTATTGTTTATGATCCGCTCCATTTTATGGAAACAAGCTCACTGGACTGAGGCTTTGAAGCTCTAATTGGCGCATGCGTTCTTCCGGAGCTAGAGCTAATGGCAGGAAGCCCTGCAGTAAAAACCAACTGGTTCAGGAAATTAAAACCAAAGATTTGAAAATCAACAAAACAGACAGACTCGGTGGAATGACCCTAAAATTCTCATGGTTAATCGTTTGGGGGTGAACATATAATTATATGCGATCAAGTTAAATTTTAAACACTTAGCTGTTTAATGCATTTTATTTAGAAGAGCTCTAGGAGTAATTATGATCAATATTAATCATTGATGCATTGCAAAAGAATATAGAAATGTGGCTGAGGCAAACACATTTTCAGAGTAAATAGCTGTGAATAAAATGTACATAAATGGCTCTCTGTAGGTATGGAGATGTAAATCTAAGCACACATTCTAGGTGAATGGAGCCCGCCTGTCTAAAAGTATCTCTTGGTCAGTGTGAACTTCTAAAAATTCTTATATGAGATTTCACTCGTAACAATTGTTATGAAAATACGCATTTGCATTACCTTCGAGTGAAGCAAAGAAAACTGCAAGATAAGATGTAATTAACATTTCTGGCCCTAACTTTTTCAAAGAGAAAACGTCCAAGCTTTTGAGAAGAAAAGCTCAAGTAGAATGTATTGGGTTTTTTTGATTTTTTTTCAAATGGATTTTTGCCTCTATTCGATGTGTACTGATGAGCTGTGTTTCTTTCCATCCCCACCCGTGCCTCCCAATTTAGGAGAAGCAGTACATCTAGCTAGAGATTTTGGGTACGTTTGTGAGACAGAATTTCCTGCCAAAGCAGTAGCTGAATTTCTCAACCGACAACATTCCGATCCAAATGAGCAAGTCACAAGAAAAAACATGCTTCTAGCTACAAAGTAAGACATTTAACTTTCTGGCATGTTGCTTTGAAATAAGGGAGGGGGACAAACTCGAGTTTGGGACTTTTATTTGTGAAGATGTCTGTTTGCTGCATTACCAGTGGCTGATGGCTTTGTAGGTTGTGAGTGTGTGTGTTGGCCCTCCTGGTGTAGGAGAACTCTACAGACCAGCTTGGTCTCCCCCAAATCAGTTTGTGCAGATTACCTTGGATGTGAATTGTGAAAATTGAGAGTGGATGGTTAGTTACAGAAAAAGCAGTAATTCTTCAAAGCAAAACATCTTCTGGGCCTATTCACTTAGCTTATCAATTTAAGTTGAAGGGGAAGTGTTCCCATTGACAGTAAAATAAAACTGGCACATTAAACCGATTTCAGTTCATTAAAATCGGGAATGGTTCTTCCTGCCTAAGCAGCTCTGTTACTTAGCTAATACAGGGATATTAAAAATATATTTTAAATTACAATCTGTATGCAGTTAAAATGCTAGCAGAGTTTATTGTTGGTGGGGCTGCCTAGACTTCCAGGTGGTGTGTGAAAAGAAAATTATTGTTTTGGTATGTTTGCTGGAAATTAAAAGGGTTGTTTAGTAGCCCTTAATTACCAACGGAGGTGTCACCAAAGGGCACAGTGCCAGAGGACACAAGCAGGAGATGGGAGCTGCTTTATGGCTGGAAGACATTAACGTGGGTTTTAGAATACAAACTGTTTCCACACGCCTCTGAGCTCTCTTGCTGTAAGGTGTGTTATTTCTGCAACCATTTGTGCAGTGAGTGGGTGATATAACCTATCTTCTGCACCATGCCCTCGTAGCCTCCCTTCTCACCTCCCTGGAAGGAAGTTTCCAGGCGCTGGTTAGCGTCAGCCTTCCCCTCTGTGGAAAGGTCCCTTTGGATTTGGAGAAAGAGATTTACATATATAAATGTTTCAGAATACCCCAATTTAAATCCTCAGTTGCCGGATCTGCCCTCACTCATTCTTCCTGACACACAGGTGTGTGTTTTTGCCTTGTGAAGGAAGAGGCCCATATCTCTCTCTGGTTCCCCCCAAAAAAGGAATCTTCTAAGATATGGATAAATCCCTTAGCTTACCTTTGGAATATCATAGCCTGCCTATTGAGCCTGCTCAGGAACTTTAAACTGTGTCTGTTCTCCAAAGCCCAGCTGGGCAGGGTTGTGTGTTTGTGGAGAGTGTTGGGGGCTGAGATACAGAGAGCGGTGGGGCAAGAGGCATGTGTCTCCATGTTCCTGTTGGATGGGGCTGGGTTGTGGTGTCTGGTGTGCTGTCGTGTGTGCATGCAAGGTGAAGGGAAGAGGTTTGTGTGTGCTGGGAAAGTGTGAGAATTGGGGAAGGATGGAGAGGAGAGGGAGAAAGAGTATGTGTGCTCAGGAGCAGGAGCCCCCTTGATCCAGGGGCTTGTGCAATCTAGCAGGGAGAATGCACGGGCTTTGCTGCCGCCAGTGATGGTTCATTTCTCTCCCACTCTCTTCCCTTCCCTCCCTCCCTCCCTGTTCTCTCTGCTCCATTTGTGCTACAGACAGATCTGTAAAGAGTTCACCGACCTGCTGGCTCAGGACCGATCTCCCCTGGGGAACTCGCGGCCCAACCCCATTTTGGAGCCGGGCATCCAGAGCTGCCTGACCCACTTCAACCTCATCTCGCACGGCTTTGGGAGCCCGGCGGTGTGTGCTGCCGTCACCGCCCTGCAGAACTATCTCACCGAGGCGCTCAAGGCCATGGACAAAATGTACCTCAGCAACAACCCCAACAGCCACACAGACAACAGCACCAAAAGCGGCGACAAAGAGGAGAAGCACCGAAAGTGAGGATCCCCCCCACACACGCTCCTCTCCCTTCCCCCTCATAGCCCATCGATCCATTCATCTCCCTCCTCCCTCTCCCCGGCACCCCAGGCTACAGCAACAGAATGAGCGTCCTTCTGCCAGTCCTGTTCTCTGACTCTGCAGGACTGCTCTGCCCTCTCTCCACACCCCTTCCCAGCATCCACATTTCCATTTGCTCCTGCTTAAATTCCCCCCTCTTCCCACTGCCACCATCGTTTTACCCCAGTTTGGAGCCTAAGAGAACAGAACAGGGGGACGGAGCCAGCAAAGAAAAAAAGTTCTGTCTTGAGTTTGTGAACTTTTTTTTAAATAAAACAAAAGGAGAAAAAAAACCCAACAAAAATAAAACAAAAAAGGACTTTTTTTTTCTAAAAATATATTAAAAATTAAAAAAAAAAAAAACAAACAAAAAGAAAGAAATAATACTTTAAAATTCTATGAGCTTCACCGGACTGAATCACCACCTTCCCTTACATAAACTTCAGTTAAGATTGTAGCCATACTAAAAATGAAAAAAAAAGTGAAAAAGTACAACAGCAACAGCAGACAGACAAAAGGCAAAGAGGACTGATGACATTTTATCAGTATTGTGAATAAACTTGAACACAAAACACAAGCAGTTCCATGTCATATCTTCAGTTGTAGAACTTTTTTTCCTGTCCAAGGTAAAGCGACCAACTTGAACTTTCTATTGCAACACGATTCACAGTTATTATATAAGGGAATCAGTGTTCATGTATGTATATATTTATTTATGTGTAATTTAATGGGAATTGTAAATATGGTGAGTCTGTTTTAAGCCTTTTTTATTTATCTGGTGATCTCGTTTACCTCTTGTTTAGTGGGTTTTAAATCTTCCCCTCTTAGTTCATCATGTGGTTCATGGTACTTATTTAGATATCAGAGGTTTTTTGGGGGTTTTTCTCTGGGATTCATCATTTTTAGCCCTATTGTAGCATGTTAAAAGCGACAATGAAGCAGCTGAACAAATAAAAAACCATTAATTTTTATATATAATTAGTATGACATTTAGTTTCTCATTGAAGATAAAATAAAGTGATGTTGGACCCTGGCAAGGTTTTTAAACATGTTAGTGGTTTTACAACCCTTATGTGTTGTGGAAAATGAAAAAAGTTATTTTCATCCACTGTCCTTCTCCCAAAAGCACCAACAGAGCAATAAATTAATACTGTCTTTTAAAACAAGATTTAGCTTTACTTTCCTTTTTTTCCCCCCTCTTTTTTTTTCTCCCTTTCTTTTGTTTTTATTTTTCTCTTTTTTCCTTCTTCTTTTTTTTTTTTTTTCCCAAAGAACTTCAAACATTCGGGACCACCTGGTATCCTGTATTTCCACTGGCCATATTGGAAGCAGTTATAGTTGTGTTGTATTGAGTTGTGCCGGCAGTAGTTTCCATGCCTATCAATGTATCATAGTCCTTTGTTGCCCAGATAAATAAATATTTGATACGCTTTATGTCGATTTTTTTATTCAGTAGCTGTCTTTACCCAGGCGTATTTTTGTTCTTGGCAGTATTTTTTATTCAGTATGGTTACAGTAATTGAGTTTAACTCTCCCTTGACAATTGCTCCTTGCAATAAGCAGCTGAACCCATTGTTTCCCTCAAGTATAATAAAAACTTACTTTCAACTTGGAGTTCAGAGCAGGGTATCATTTAGATATTCCACTGAGTCTGTATTCAGACAAATGACACAATAAAGCACAATGTATTCTTTTGGATAAAAAATTGTCTGTACTACTAACAAAAATGACACACTATCTTTTCTTTAACCAAAACATAATTTTATTTAAAAAATAAAAGTTTTATTTTATTTATGTTGACCTCTAGGTTTTTATTTATGTTTATATATAGCATACAGAATTATAAGCCTATAAAATTTTGTACATGTAGTTGTCCTAACGGAGAGCAGAGATTAAAAAACACATCTCAAGAAGGACATTTTAAAAAGAATCATTGAGAAAATACTGAAAATTATTGCTATTAAAAAAAAATTATACTGATAAATCAGAGCTGGGTGCTCCCTCCCCCTCAAGAAAAAAAAGAAAAGCTCCGTAGTTGATGCCAACAAAATCATCTCACGGTTGTGAACTTTAGTGAAATCTTGCAGGAGACAGATTATTTCTGATTGATGGTTCGTGTTTTAGTGGAATGCACAGACTGACATTTTGAGATGGCTGTGTCAGTTTGTAAGGAACTGAAATTTTTATCTTGAGGTTCTTGTGGAAACCAGTTGTGAAACAGGGAAGTTCTCTTTAAAAAAATGGAGTGTGTGTCTTGAAGATGGTCTATAAAAACATGTGAGAATTCAGATTTTGAATCTATTTTCTTTGGCCCGGGGGTAGGTGAAGTCAGGATCAGGCTGGATTATGTTATATCATAGGAAGGGAGACTTAATACAGTTTAGAATGTAAAGGCATTTTAAAGAGAGGGTCTCCTTTAAGTGTTGATGGTTCTAGTAGTGGAGGCTGATTTTTCTCTTTCCTTCCCTCCCTGTCTCTCTCTCTCTCCCTTTTTTCCTTTTTTGCTCAGGCAGAAATGGAGAAGGTTAGGAGGGAGGTGTTTACAATAAAGCTGCACAGAGAATTAACATTTACTCATATATTTTGACGTTTGGTAGAGCTGGTGAAGCAAAGCATTAGATAAAGCCCAAGATGTTTCATTTTGCTTTGGTAATCTACTTATGGAAGGCAGTGTAAAATCAATCTTGCCAAGCAGAAAGAGAGTTGGTGGAGTCTAAATTCTATTTTCGTGAGCCAGCTAGTTTATAAAAATGGTGAATATTTTTTTCGATAAATTGAAAGTGGATCTTTTGAATGCAAAGCTGCAATTGTTTTAAAAACAGTTATTTATTATTTCCAAGAGAGACTGGTTAACCGTAAAGTAGATGTAACAAAATAATGAGGTGAATGAACCCTAACTGTACATATTCTTGACGTAAATGAAATGCACAGTACTGTAGCAGGTGAAGTGAAGCATTGTCTATCAGGGCTGTTTTTCTTGGCTGCATCTCAGATTGTGTGTGGGATCCTAACCTCAGGCACAATAGCATTCATAAACAGCAATACATTGCTGCTCTTTCTACGGCAACACATAAATACTCATTTTTAAACGAAAACAATCTTATTAAATACCATTCATTCATATCTGGATTTACAGATGCTTGTTACTTTTTGAAACCTGTACCCAATATAATCGTTTTATACTGGTCAATGTATAAAGCAGTCTTATGCTAGAACATTATAAGGTCATAATAAATAATGTTTTAAACATATAATTAGCTACTTCATGCTAGGAGAGCGCATATTAGGTATTCTGCTGCTGGATTAGCAAATCACCAAAAACCAGAAATGAAATGACCTTGCATAGATTTCTTTATTACTATTATTTCTAAGGAAGGATTTTACAGGCGATAATGAAAATCAGACTAGGTTCGGTTCAGCCTCTTCTGCTGTGACCATTGTGCAGTTACTAAAATGTGCTAATTACTTCAGCATTCTTTGGATGCATTTTTAACGTTGTGATCGAGGTGCAGCGGTGAAATTCTAGGTCATGCCTTTATACACTAAACAAAAATCTGTTGTTATTTTCCCCTGCTCCAGATCAGTTGAAGCGGGGGTGAGTGGTGGCTGAATGTTAGAGCGTTGCTGCCACGCTGAGCTAATTCCTACATGTGAACCAAAATACAGCTTGGTGCTCTTTCACCGTGAACAAGGACAGCCCTCCTCTTTGTACCGTATTTTACCCCACCCTCCAAAAATCAAATATTAATATAATTTGAGATTTAACTGGTGGAACAGCCATCAGGACAGCAATGCCCCGCAGCTGAAATAATATTTAAAATAGAAGAGATTTGACATTTGAGAAGTCAGTGGCTTGAAATACCCAGTTGTACTTAGCTAATTCAGTCCTTAACCTCTGGTTTCAAATAAATCAATTACAGTCGATTCCACTTCAGTTCAGAAGTGCACAAGGTTTTTAGTTAATTGAATACATTTTATTCACTGGCTAGGAGTATTCATTTATCCAAACCCTTACATTTAAAGGCAATTTCTTTATTGTCCATGATAAATTCGACTGCATAATCAGATCAGCTCCTTGTTTGTTTACTTGTCTTCTATCTCCCACTTAAATTCCACAATGTGCGCTTCCCTTTTCCTCCTTGGTACATGAATATCTCAGCCCAGACCAGATTCCCAGAGCCTCAGCCCTTATGTTAGGAAAGTGTAGCTAAAATAACTTGTGCCCTTCTGACAGGGATCAGCATGAAGTCCATCCCAGCTAGTGAGGGCACAGTGATTTAAACTGGCTCCATAGTCAAACGTGAAAGGTTGGGAGTATAAAAAAATAAATGGTGCCTTCGATTTTGTCCCATGCACCTTTTCTGCATGAAAGAGCTATGTCTTTGCTCCCTGTCCTGCAAAGCAGTGGGAGCTGTTAACTTCTAGAGAGGATTTGGACCCAGCTTGGTGTCAGCAGGATAAGATTTTTTGTTGAGCACCAGGCAATGAAGTTGTGTCCCTGATCCACTTTGAACAGATACTGGTACACACTTTGTGTGTGTTGTTTGCAGAATCCTGCTGGCGTTGGTTTACTGTTTTGGAAAGGAAAGGGGTTAATTAGCATCATTATCAATCACTAATGCTTGTCTAACGTGGCCAAAGAATAATCAAGTTAGGGAACTGCATGAAGCTAACATCTGCTTCATTCCAGTTAAAGATTTTTCCTTATATCGTTCAATTATTGGAAGTCCACACCGGTTTCAGGCTTTGTCAGGGCCATAAAGCAGGGTCAGATCGTTAGAAATCTAGAATGTAGGGGAAAGTGCAATATAAATAACAAATGGCTTCATTATTTGAGTTACAGGTGCAAGAATGGCTGTGAAAATGAGTAGGGTTTACTAGAATGTGTTCCTTCTTTTTATCTCCAGTACAGAGGAAAAAATAAATCAGCCAAGCCCGGTTCTTAAATCATTTATTCTGCATAGGCTGCAGCCTCTCCATTTGCAGTATTTAGTTTAGTAACTCCAAACTCCCAAAAAGAAATAGTTTAAAGCCAGCGTTTAGAAACAGAGGAAAAGTGAAAGTATTTTATGACCCATCACTAGCAAAGCCTAACTGGCTTCAGAATAGCAAAATAGCCTTGTTTTTCTTCTTCTAGTTAAAGTTTCCAGGCTTTCTTGGCTGAATGAAACAGCTGATATTTCAGGCAGGGTAAACAGATATATAGCTCATGATGGCAGTAAATATTTGTGTCCTTGAACTGTTACTCCTTTCTGGTGCTGGAGATATGAAGGTGACAAATCTGTGGCATTTTATTCCCTCTTACAACAACTGCAGTCATGTCACTCTGATGCTGAGTTTAACTTTGGTGGCCCAAAATTTTTATCATACCAGCAGAGCAGTAAGAGCATCTTCACTGAGTGAATGTAGTGTAGAAGTCAGGGTAAGACTATTGAGAGCTTTCTTGTAGTGTAGGAGGGACCTGCTTGTTCCCTATGGCACTTTTCTTTCAGGCTCTGATTTTGCAAGGCACATCCTGGCACCCAGAGCCTGTGGTTTCCCCATGAGTCCCTCCCTCTCAAAACCAGGGCCCTGAGGTTACTCCAAGCTCCATGGTTATTGTCCTGTTTTGTAGTCACAGAGCTCATTTGCACAGCGGATCTTCAAACCAGGGCAAGGAGGCTAAACTGGGGAAGCATAGCTTAGGTGAGGAAAAAATTGTCTTGTGTTCAGCAGGAAGGTGGAGGACTGTCAGGTGTGAAGCGCAAGCCATTTCTCCATGTTGTTCCTTGAGCATGTTGTGTGCACATGCACACATATCCTATTTTCTATAGGAGATCTACTGCATCTACATTAAGACCTTTTCCATCCAGAGATGCTCTCAAGCCCCACTGCTGTTGTTGCCTGTGGTATGGTTAATTCTCTTTGTAATAGTTGACTAAAAGCAGATGCAGGGGTTCTGAATGGAGAATTGTTTCCTTGTGGGAGTGTGAGCTGTGCAGTTACACTCGCAGGTTGAGGGATGTATGTTGCTTCTCTACAATGTTTTTGGTTATGTTCCTACCTGCTTGTTCACCCTGCAGAACTTCCTGCCTCAGCACTGCTTTGGGCAGAGCTGGCCCCCTCCTCTCTGCATACGATCCATCCTGATCCCCAAAGCTAAGGATAAAGAAGTCGAGATGTGAAATATTTAGGGCACATTTCTTGTTGCAGAGCATAGCATTTTTGGGGCTTTCAGGAAAAGGGAAGAGCTGCAATTCCCTCTTCTTCCCTCTTTCTTCCTCCCTCCCATTAAAGTCTGCTGGCAGGCACCCTTCCCTCCAGCTTGTCCTCCTTGCCCTCTACCTTGCTGCTGGATGCTGTTCCCTGTGCTTGTCCTGTCTCCTCCTCTCCTGTGGTGGAGTTTATCTCTCTGCCCTGCAAAGTGGGATGCCTTGGACAACAGCTGGGGAGACGCCCAACACTGCAGCAGGTGCTGGTGTGCCCAGGCCGGGGGAGGCCAGTGGGGCAGTGCTGGGAGGAAAGTGCTCCTGGCCTCAGTGCTCTTTTTCCTCATTAGGCCTAATGATCTACACTTTATTAGTGCTAAAAATGTGCTCCTGCCATGCCTGCCTGAGGTTTGGAGCCTGTCTATGGGTGTAGATGATCCAGGACTGCAGCTGATGGGTGTCCCATTGCCATGGAGCCTTGATGAGCATCCTGGCATGCTGATGATTGCAATGGGGGCTGGCTGCTGGGGCTTCTTCCCGTCCTCATGTCCTTGGCAGAGCTTGCAGCTATCCTGCTGGAAAGGATGGGGTTTTGCAGGGAGATAGGGAAAGGGAAAGGAAGCAGGGGGTGGCTGTGGCTTAGAATAAAATCAGATGGAAAAGGGACAATGGAGGTTTTGCTTTGTGTTTCCAGGAGGGCCTGGACATGGCTCTGGTAGGGGGTATGAAGATCACCCATTCTTTGCTTCAGCTGCTTTTGGAAAGTTTCCTGGGAAAGGTCTGGGGAAACTGGAGCCTCCAGCAGAACTGGCTGCTGCTATGACCTTCTTGGAGGCCGACTGTTTATTTGTTCACACTGTTGTGCCCAGGGAGGTTTTTCACCTAGGGCGCCTCTTGCTCCTGCCTATCTGTGCAGAGCCGGTGTGCCAGCACCGTGTGCACATGCGGCTGTACCTAGACGTGTGTGCTCATCTGTATTTTGGGTGTTTGCCTGTTTGTTCGTGTCTATCTATTTATCTTTATGGGCGTGTATATTTCTCTCTCCATCCCTGAGACTTTTGGAGAGGCTGGGATAAGAGGGGGTGGGGTGGGCTGTCTCCCGGATAGTTGATATTCCAGGTTCAGCCTCTTTCTCCGCTCTCATTCTCTAAACCCAGCCAGGGGGAGTGTCGCCCCAGGCCGAACATATGCTTCTTTCCATTGCACTAATCCACCTTCAGCGTGGAGGAATAATTGCTCGAGTGTCCATGGCTCCTCGGCGCTTTGTCCCTCGCTGGCTCCCATCAGCTTGGCACACGCCATTTCAATAAAATCCTTTCAGAGCCCTGTCTCCTTTTATCACGTCCCCGCTCCGCCGAGAGGAGGGAGGGGAGGACCGGGCTCCCCGCAGCCCCGGCGGGCCGAGCCGAGCCAGACCGGGTCTCTCCACCGGGAACAAAAGCGCGGCCGAGCAGCACCGGGCTGAGGTTGCTCTGTCTGCAAAGGCATTAAAGTATGATGTTGTTATTGTGGGGAAAAAAAAAAAAAGAAAAAGAAAAAAGAAAAGAAAAAAAAATAGAAGGAAAGCCATCCCGCGGGCTGGTTGAGCTCTGTTCGCTGTCACGGTGAAGAGCTCCGGTAGTCCAAGCGGGCATTAGACTCTGAAGAGGTGTGTAGAACTACCACCTCTCCGTGGCTGTGCTCCTGGTGATAGGGGAAGGGCTGAGAATTAGCGGCTGGAAAACTCCCGCGACTCTCTGTGATCGGCGGCATGGGAGATTTTTGCAGAAATCTGCCTCCATCCCGATTTTCCCCTTTCACCCGGCGAAGCCAGCCCCAACCCGGCGGGACAGAGCGGCTGGGCACGGAAGAGGAGCAGGGATGCTCCTGCCCTCCCCGCCGGTCGGGATCCAGGAGGGGCACGGTGGGGCAGGCTCTGCCCTGCTGCAGGGAAAGGCTCCATCTTTTACTTTTTTTTCTTGGCTCTCTTCTCCTTCAGACCAGGGAGTCCTGTTCTGTTTCTGACCAGGGGGGGTTAAAAATTCTACCTAGGACCCCTTAGCTGAGGGAGTAAAAGAACAGTAAGGCAGGATGGTTAACCGAGGGAAATTTAAAATTGAAGAGGAAAGAAAAGCTTAAAAAAAAAGAAAAAGAGAGAGAGAGAGAGAAATGTGCGCGATCTTTACATCCTTGAGGGACTCTTCAGGTCCTTCTTACTTGTTTTTGCTCGGCTGTCTGGGATGGCTGATGGAGGGCAGCCCCCCATCACCCCGGGCCCACCTTTCCCGGGAAGGCCGCAGCGCTCCCTAAGGCTGCCTGTTGTCCTGTCCGCCCTGCTGCTGCTGGGAGGTGGGGACAGGGGGGCTCCGGGTGCGGGTCCTGCCTCCCCGTCAGCGCTGTTGTGTTCGCCGCAGGTGAGGACCGAGACTTTCACAAGAGAGCGGGGAGTCGGGCCACCGATGGGCTGGCCGCATTTCACACCCTGCCGTCCGTCCTTCCTCCCCACCCTGCGCTCCGAGGGAGCCCGCAGAGCCCCGACCCGGCCGAAAGTGCCCCGGGAGCTGCGGGGGGCTTTGCCGGGACACCCAGGCCGGAGCGGGGCCGAGAGCACCGGGGAGATGCCGCGGGGCAGAGCCGCCCGAAAACACGCGGCCGCCCGGGAGTGTGCCGGCGTTTGCTCCTGTCAGTGTGTGCTCCGCGAATCCCTGAATAGTTTTTGTTACTAAAGCGTGTGTCTTTCCTGCTGCTGAGAAAAATCGCCTTTATCTATCTAGTAAAAAAAAAAAAATCCCCTTTCGACTATTCCACTACGTTTGTATTTAACCGCAACATCCACAGAAACTGCCTTATGAAAACCAGACTTTTCTATGAAAAGACTCTTCTGGCAGCAATTAGTCTGGCTTTCTTTAACAAAATTCTTTGTAATGTCATTCAGCGGAAAAAAAATAATCCCAGGATAATTCTGATTACACAGTTAAAAAAAATTAAAATAAAAAAATAAAATTAGCATATTCGGGTTTGCCCTGGGGAAAAAACAAAATAAAAAGGTTTACATTTCCTATTGATCGGAAAAAACTCTCTGAGATTGTGCGAGGGTGGGCTTTCACGGGAAACAGACTCGTTCAGTTCCTGTGATGGGCGTAGAGGGCATTAACGCACACACTCGTTACCGAGTTATTCTGGGGACTTTTCCCCAGCCTCGCAGCCCAGCCGCACCTCGGCCGGGAAGCGGCAGGCGGGCGGGAGTGCCGCTGCCTCCGGTGGGAGGCTCGTGTCCGGCCCCACGCAGCTGCGCCGCCCCCCGGCAGGCAGCGCAGGGAGGAGCGCTTCCCTTCCCTCCGCAGCCCTCCTCCGCAGCCGGCTGTCCCCGCGTGGGTCCCGACCCCCAGCAGGGCAGAGGTTGTCACCCCGGCTCCTGGGCGGCAGCCTGCCTGCCCACCGGAGGAGGATGAGCAAGTGGGGGAGTGAGGGGGGAAATGTGGCCCCGGGAGGCGGGGGAGGGTGGGGTAGCTGCCTACCTGGGAGCGTGTCGCGGATGCTCGGGCAGAGCCAGTCCCTCCGCCTCATTCGCAGGGTTTTGCTACTTTCCCCCTCCTTCTCTCTCTCTCTCTCCGTGCTCTGGTGAAAAGGTTGCGTGTTCCAGCCCAGAGAGTCAAACGTTAAATTGTTAAACCAGAGTTTAACCAGGAAAGCAGGGGGGAGAACGAGAAAAAAAAAAATAGGCGTGTTTATATTTCAGATATTTTAAAAGGTCGGCTTTAATTAGGTTAAATACAAGTATTATTGGCCCAGAAGCACATACTGCCATAAGCTCGTTATAAGCCTAATTGCAAAGCAGGAAAAAAAAAAAAGAAGAAAAGAAAAGTGCGTGTGGAGAGAGACGCCGTACTCTTTGGGCACGACCCACCTCCTAAAGTGCGTGCGTGGGGATGCTCCGTAACCGCGGCGTGGGGCGCCGCGCATCCCCACGCGGGACGGCCAGGGTAGGCTGCGCACCCCGGCTGCCATCCTTTGGGAATGAGTTTGGTGTTTGCCCGCGGTGCTTGCCCGGAGTGGGGGGCTGCTTTTGCGGCTGAGCGAGGTGTGGGGTGTCTGTGCATGAATCTGCTGTGAACTTGCCGTAAAGCTCAGTCTCTCTCGACCCTCCAAACTAGCTCTTCTCCCCAGCTGGTCCTTCTCTCTCAACCCCTTGGCAACACAACTTGGGGGGGAAGGGGGAACCATTTGCCCTGAATCACAAATTTTCATGGCTTGGAAAGAAAAAGGTAACCCTCATGTCTAGCTCAATTAATAAACATGGTGATTTCACACCCAAAAGGAGGACATTATTTCACGGGAGCGCTATCAGCTCCATCACAAAGGGTCACAGCGCAGCTGTGGCGAGCCCGGGGTTATTATGCAGCCTGATGATAGGATCCCGCTTGCCATCCCGGCTCTTTCCTCGGGGCGACCAATAGCCCCCGGCAGGGCTTGTGCCACCTTATGATAAAGGACTTACCCGATGTGTGAGGAAATGGAGCAGCTTTCAGATGAGAGGTAATAAGCTTGCAGGCGAAGCCCCAGCCCTTCGTTTCCCCCCCACCCCCCGTCTCCTGCCTTTCCATTTAACTTTTTTTTTTTTCTTCTCTCCTCCCCCCATACAACAACAGCAAGAAGTTATTATTCATTTGAACGCAAACCTGACGCTCCCTCTCACCTCTCCGGCCCCCTGCGGGGAGCAGAGGCGGGAGACCCCCGGTCCCCCCTCCCAGCCAAGCCCTCACGGCTGCCGGTGGCAGGAGGAGCTGCCTCCCCGCAAGGAGGGACAGTTGTGGCTGATGGATTTCTGGTGTCAGGAATTGGGTCCAGAAGCTGTGAGGCAACATATTAACTGCGATCCCATAATCTCTTAATCACATTACATTTTAAGTGAGCATGTGTAATTTCACCCATCAATGATTTATTTAAGCAAGGGAGCACAATTACTTGTCTCGCACACAAACGCTGGCTGGGGGAGCATTGTTTGCCAGAAATAAGATCTGCGGTTTGAGGGACTATGTGTTTCTGCGTGCTGAGAAAGCCCAGACCCCCGCTCCTGAGGACAGGAGTTGGGCGGCTGATCCTCCTACACAGGCGAGGCGAGGGCGAGGTTTCCCACCCTTCCCATCCATCCATCCTCTTTCCAGAATCAGCCCGGCAGCAATGTCTGACGCTGGTGCGGTGAGAAGTGTCTTCAGCTGCCCGGTCCCTCCCCGGCGCTGCCCGCAAGCTCTTGCTCGGGGGGACGTGCCAGGAAAGCCAGGGGAAGGTTTGCTGGCGTGTGGGGGATGTGGCCCTTCTGCACCGTTTTGACTAAAGCAGGTATCATTTATCGGGGGAGCCGATATTGCACGGTGTCACTCTTCCCGAAAGCTACACTAAAGAGGAGGGAAAGTCGAGTAAGCCCTCCTGGCGCGTTGCTGAACACTGGTCTGAGCATTTGATTCCTCCGGCTCTGGCCTGGACACACCCGGCACGGTGAGCGCCCCGCATTTTGGCACGCCAGCCCGCTGCGCCCCCCTTCCCCCGCTCCGGGCTGAGCCTTTAAAGTTGCCCCGAGAAGAGCAACGCGACGTTTCAGCGGGAGGTCAGCATCCTCCATCCTGTCTTCTTTTCGGCCCCAGGGCCAAACTTGCCACCGAATGGCCGGTGCCGCTTCCCCGGCTGCGGGGCAGCATTCCCGGCAGCTCAGCTCCTGCCTGGGGACGGAGAGCCCGGCGGCCAGACCTCCGAGCCTCTCCGTCTGCCTGTGGAGAGGGTGGGCGGCCTCGCAGGGGGCTCCTCCGGCTCCCCCAGACCACCCCCTGGCTCCGGGCCTCCTGGTCCTGCTGTGCAGCTTGGCCCCAGCACCGGGCTGGAATCACCTGCACAGCTTTATGTTATTATGGTTATTATTGGCATCATTGCTGTTAACCCACCGCAGGTCGCTCTGTGCAGAGCGGCCGCATCCTGCGCCCGCGGCCGGGAGGGAAAACCACCCGAGAAACGCGTGGGACTGCCCTGGAGCTGATGGTTTCCTCAAACAGGGCGGGGGTTCTACACGTGCCGCTGTCTTTACTAAATAGTCGATGGAAGAAGGTCCCCGAGAGGTAAAATGTTCGGCTACAGAGAGAGAAAAAGACCCCCATTCCTCTTTCAGTAGCTTTAATTTTTTTGTTTTTTATTTTCTGGAGCTGCCTTAGTCTGGCATGTGGCAGATTTAACGTCGCAAAGGAAACAAAGAAAAAAAAGTAATTACATTTTTGGAAAACAAACAATAATTACACGATACAATCGGTATAACAGTAAGTGAAACACAGCAGCGGGAGTTAAAAACAATATTCTAGCCATGGAGATGGGCTCCGCCGCTGACTCAGCGGTTTCAAATACTCCAAATTATCCTTACATCGGATTTCGGTAGTGCAGTTCAGTTGCAGTCTACTGGCTTTTAAATTAAAACATATCTCGCTGATTAGGCACATATTAGGGTCTAAAAAAAACCCAAACCCAAAACAAGGAAGGAGGTTTCTCAAGGCAAAAATTATTCTGGTGGATCAGGAATATTTCATGAGCCCCTTTCTCTCATCCGTATGGGAAGCGGAGGAGCTGCGTTTGGAGGGGCAGCCGCTGCTCCCCGGTTCCCGATGCCCGGGGCGGGGGCGGGAGGGGAGCAGGAGCGGCTGCCTCGCATCTGAACTGCTGCAGCACCTGTCACCTGGAGAAGCTGTGACTTCACATGCCCCGCGGCTCTGACTTCACGTTGGAGCGCGTTATTCCACCACTGAGCCGTGCTGACACAAACACTTCCTCCCCCCCACCCCGACCTTCTACTCCCTCTCCCCCTGTTTGCCCGACTTTCACACGAATATTTGGGATGATGTCTAAGGCAGTAAAAAAGTTGTGCGTGCGTATTTTCCTTTTTTTTTTTTGTAATTAACCATTTTTTCAATTGACTCAGTTTTATTTTAATCAAGAGCCCTTAGGATTAGTTATAATGATATGAATGGTTAAAGTGGGAAGAGCTGAAGGCTCAAGAATGCTCTCTCCTAGGAAGAAAATATCAGACATCCCACAAAAATAGCCGTGCAGTGTAGGTCTTATGTAAATGGATAGTAATCATAGGGCTGCCTGAGTAATGTGAAGTGTACTCGAAATCTAGCATTTGTTCAATCAAACCTTTGTTCTGCTTCCCATTAACAGCCAAACAAAAAAGAAGAGTAATAAAAAAAAAAGAAAGAAAAAGAAAAAAATAAGAGCGAAGAGGAAAAGCCCCCAGCTTTGCTGCAAAATTTTGGTTCCCACCACTTAAAACGTTTATCCCAGGGAAAAGTTTTGAGTTGTGCCGTTGTTCAGCCTCAGTTCTGCCCTCAGGACTCCCAAATTCCCAGTGAAAAGGCACACAAGCGATGATGACAACAACAGCGGCAAATACGAGCCTCCTCGCCGCCTGCTCTGTTTAGACGCAAACCCGCTCTATTTTTCGTCAGGCAACGCCAGACAGAAGTGGCAACTAAAGCTTTAAACCCTTTGGAAATTCCTTTCTGGTTTAAGAGAGCCAGGGGGCTTTCGTCCTCTCCCTGCCGTTGGTTGTGTGGAAGGGCAACAAAAGAGGTAAAATGCCTTCTCCAACTAACTGGCTCAGCGTTTCACATGCATCAAAGGGAAGGCAAGAGCTAATCCGAAAATGACCACTTTAATGTACACGAACCCATGGCTACAGCAGCAGAACCGAGGGGGATTTTTCACTCCCCACCACAACAAAACCCTACCCTTAATGTCATAATAACAGATATTAAACAAAGGGGAATGAAAGGATCTCACGCTGGGTTTTCTGCATTCTTGAGTCTAATTAAAAATATACAGAAAAAAGACATAGTTTGGGTCAAAATGGCATGAGAGACGCCTTGTGCCAGTGAAGAGGCTGCAATTATCAGCTTAGAGACAATGTCCTAGAGGTCTTATTCACTCTTCAGCTCCAGGGGAGCTGAAAGCCAGTGAGGGGTGAGTGGGACATATGCACTCGACCAGGGCTGAAAGGGCGTGGAGAAAAGGGCTAAGGGACATTTATCCTCTCCTTTCCCCTTCCCCTAGGCAGCAAAGGGACTAAAACAAATACAGCAGAGCCCCACAAGGGGTTTTTGTGGATTTTTTTTTTTAGGCCACTTGGACTGCCCTTCCATTCAAATGGAGCCGGGGTATTTACTTAGCGTCAGATTGTATGACTCCGGCTTCTGCCTTTGGGGCTGGTGCCGCCAACTGGGAGGGGAATCCTGTGGTGAGCAACAAGTGCCCTGCATGACAATACCTTCCTGGGGAGAAAATACCTTGCAGAGAAAGGATCTTCTCCAAAACAGCAGGCCAGAAACTGGAGCCAGACAAATTCAAATGCAAGATAAGGCACAGGCAGGCGATTTACCACGGTAAGTAAGTTACTGAGAGCCGAACTGGTCCTGTTCCCCCCTATATTTTGGCAGAAGTGTGGATGTTCATACAGGAGATGTGACTGAGTCTAATCCAAGTGATTGAGCTCAATATAGAGCATAGCCTATAGTATGACAGAGGTCTGATGAAGCCCTCAAAGCTATGACTAATAAAAGACTTCAAGACTTTGTGATCTGGCCCCTTACAAATAACCACAGTACTGTTTTTGAGTATTGGTGTTTGGCTGATATTACTTAGACATAACAGGAGGCAAACTTGATTTTCCTTGGCTCTTGTGAAAGCTAATCTCTTTCAATGCTTGCTTATTTTGTTTCCAGAGGAGCCAGAGTTGGCCAGGTTTCAGGAAGATAGGTCTCCAGTGAAGAGGCCACAGTGTTGCCAATCTCCCTTTGTCCCAGACTTTTTTGGTGCTTGCAGGCATCTTGGGCTGCACCAGCAAGGCAAGGGATGGCCAGGGGTTCCTTCAGCCAAAACTGTTGAGACCTATGGATGGCACTTCCACTCCAGAGAAGGGACATCATTGCAGTGGAAATCAAAACAGAGAGAGAGGGGAGCAGTGCTGCTCTCATCCCATGGCAGCCACAGGGAGCAAAATACACCTAACTCAAATGTTCTATTTATTCCCCCTCAGCTGGTCAGGTGGACCAATTCAGAGTTACTCGAGGTATTTAATTTGATGTAAAAGACAGAGCAGAGAGCAGCCCTGACTCTTGCTGCCAGCAAGACATGGGTGACCTGATGGATCCTCTTCCTTAGGTCCTGTCTATGTCTTGTCCTCAGAGGCATCATCCGCCCAGGCCACCCTGACTCTTGCTGCCAGCAAGACATGGGTGACCTGATGGATCCTCTTCCTTAGGTCCTATGTCTTGTCCTCAGAGGCATCATCTGCCCAGGCCATTCTGCCTGGAATTCTGTCTTGCACAGAGTAGGAGGGTCTTTCCAGCTTGCCTGGAAAGACCTTCCTAACCTAAGGGCCTTTGTGAGTGGCCCAGGAAACCTTTCCCCATAATTGCAGGGTACTCACTCAGGGCTGTGTGTGTGGTGCAATCATCATTTACCAACATGGTGACTCCTACTAACCCTGCAGCACAGCTGCCTTACTGGAGTTAAAGATTAATTATTGCCCGTAAATCCAAGAGGTCTTCTTCAGGCAACATCACTAGTACTTCTGAGGCTGGTTGTACGCCAAGTTTTTGAGAAAAAGCTGTAAAATGAAGGTTTCAGCTAACATTGCTCCTCAGCCTGTAAAATCCTATAGAGGGGACAAGAATATTTGTTATTTTAGGGTTTGTGCTCAGGCTTTCTGCCTTGTTTTCTTTATGGCTTTGGTGTGACACCTATGAAGTGGTGTTTGAAACATTTATGTGCTGTTTTCAGTGAACACCTGGAGAGCAATCCCACTGCCCTTGCAGGGAACACTGACAGGACACGACAGGGAGGGATACTGTAGCTCATTTTCACACCTGCAGGTGTAAGTTTATGCTACTTAATCCCATAGTGGTCTTTGGCTAGTGCACCCACACAAGCTGAACCACATTTGGCATTGCAGGGGTGCTCCCCTCACACTCCCTGGAATGGGCACTGCTCTGCATCCCTCTGGGATGTGATGGAAGCCATCTGACAAGGGAAGAAGTCCTGCTTCAGATAGGGCTGCCAGCATCCATGTGCTGGAGGCAGCCCTAACACTGTGGTGGCTTTCTTTGTTGTAGGGTGCCCAAGAGATTTAGGAGCTGAGTAGAAAACTATGAGCATGTCCACAGTGCTCTGCCTCTCTTCTGAAGACTGGACTTAAGTGAAGCTCACAGCTGAAACCACTGATTTTGGAGGAGCTGAGGAGTGTTTCCTTAGTCCCCTTTGCGTGAGGCTTGGTGTGGTGGTGGAGTGCAGTTCTCATCAGGATGAGTATATTAAAAGTAGCAACAGACAGATGGATTTGAAACTAAAAGCAATTCACTGCAACAGCAGCAGCAGAGAGAGCAGCAATTCCTTGAGAGATGGACTTAAGTAACCACCTGTTGTGTAGTAAGTTGAAATCTCAATAAGAAAACAAAAGGTGAAATTTTATTCTAACAATAAAATTATCACCCTCATCATCATCAATCACCTTAAAGGAAATGGTAAATGAAAGCTGGAAGAAGCTTGACCATCTTTCTCAGGCTAATAAAATAATCTGGTTCATATTGCTCTGGTTCATATTCATATCTGATTAACATTGTGTCTAATTGTCATGCTGGTTGCAATTCCATTGCCAGCATTATTCTGAAGCATTTTATTTTTTTTGTGCTAAAAATTTATCCTCGTGTGAGTCTTGGTTTGTACATTACTCACTGGGAAGTGTAAATTTTTTAACCAATGTTATACAGAGTAATTAGCTAAACCATGAGAATAAACACTGACAACATATAGGGCCCAAACTAGTCAACATTTCACTTTTATTAGTGTGAACACTCATGGCATGTTCTGCATGGGTGTATTCTCAGTGGAGCTACTGGTTCATCTCTTGATGATGTGCTGGGATGGGGAGGTAGGCATTGGTGATGGGGAGACTGGGAACCAGACTGGGACCTGGGGGAATTACACTCTTTTCAATTGCTTCTGTCATAGGGAATAGGTAGGAGGAGGTGGGATTGTAACACAGTCCACAAGTACTGTGCTTTTGTTGTCTGTTTGAGGAATAGAATTGATTATAACTGATTAGCACAGGCTCCTGTACTTAGTTTATCCCCAATGTTGATGTGGCTGTCTGCTGTGGATTAAGCAGCAAAATATGACTCGCAAGATGCTGATAACTAGAGAGTAATGAAAGGCACTTTCAAGTGTCCCTTCTATAATCTACTGTCTGTTCTTCACATTTTTTCCAGTATAGAGGTACTGGGATTACATTCACTGGGCTGTGACCAGTTCTGCACTGAGAGCAATGGGAAACAGCTAGGTGTCTCTCTGCACTTTCAGGTAGTTCAGTGCTTTAAAAATCTGATCCCTGTGTGCTTTGTGTCTATGTCCTTATCTTAAGATCAGCCTAACTGACTTGGAAGCAGGTGAAAATTTTACTAAAAATACTATCTGGCCTGTTTCTAAGAATAAGTTAGAAAATAAAGACAGAAAGAGTACTCTAGGTCTGTGCCTTTCAAGTTTGCATTTGTCAGGGGAGCATCTAATACAGACATATGGAAAACTGGATCCTGCAGATGGGACATCTACATGGGACAGTCTGCACCCACACAGTTCAGGGAGCCTTGTCACTTTAGGAAAGCTGCTCCCAAGCCTTAGTATTTGGAGATCTGGACAAAGTGGTTGCAATGCCATGGCACCATGTCATCCCTTATACCCTTACGGATACATCCTTCTCTTTTGGTTTTACCAATAAAATTATGAGAAGGAAAAATTCTCAAGGAAAGAAAGCAAACTCCACAACCCTGCTTATAAATAACACCAAGGTCTGAACCCAAAGTGATGGCAAAGTCACATTTTCAGCTGTGCCTGTGTCCTGAATTCACCCTGTTGAACAAGAAAGTACTGTCACTTCCGATTCCCTCCTCGCTGCTGCCCTGGCAGTGTCCAGGGTGGGAACAGTTGCATGCATCCACTGCTGCGTTTCTTCTGCGGCTGTGTCACATTTCTCCGGCTGCTCCTCAAAGGGGTTGTTTGTCCCTAAACTCCTGGGCCAGCCCCAGCCCCAGTCTCTGGTATTCGACATGAACCTTGCTGGCAGAAGGCATCCTGGCGGCCTTTTCCGTAGGGCTCTCTGAGTGACAGACAGACCTGTGGCTCCCCAGCCACTGCCCTTCGTCCTGTCCCTGAGCGCCTCCTGTGAACTTCCACAAAAGGACTCTGAACATAGCTGAGCAGCGTGATGTGTCTTGGCATCCCTGCCTAGGCCTCTTCAAAATGTGCTTCCCCTTGTTCACAGCAATCAGGCCATTTCTGATGATGGTTCAGCAATGCCTCCCAGGCAAGTGAGGGCATGATAAGTCCTTCTTCTCCAAATTTTGCTCTGAGTGAGTCAGATAAGTCGTCTAGGCAAGGAGAGACTCTGCAAGTCAGGGGACAGCAATGGCTTGCAGTGTTCATGTGCCCCTCATGGCTGTGCTTAGAGAGGAAAAATCGGTTCTGGAGCCATGCACCCAAGCAGCCCCTGTGCTGTTGGGATGCAAAGAGGCATTGCCACCACCCCAGCATCCGAGATCATAGCTTGTGGAGCATAAGGTGGCCAAGCTCTGTAATCACTCCAGTTTCCTTTCCAGTGTGACCCTCCAGGAGATTAGCTAGATGGCCTCAGTGATGTCAGGGGGGTCTTCCTAGCAAGACTTTGCTACTTTTGGGTTTACTTAAAACTAATTGAAGAATGAGTGATACAAATATTTGTTCTCTTTTAGAAGTGACTATCTAGATCTCTCTGTGCTGGTCTAGTGTTGTAGACCAGCGCTTCTGGCCCTCAAGACTTTTGACATCTTGGGGCTAAGCAGGTTCTGAATTTAGGGATTTTTAAGGGTCCTTGGACTGTAAAAGTAGAACTGCCATTGGATCTGCCTGTACCTTCTAAAACAGTGCTGATACGTGGAGACAGAGCAATGTGCTAGTAACAGGATGACAAAATCCAGAAGCAACTCCTCTGCCAGCTACTATGAGCTGGCTATTCTAAAAAAGGGAATTTTTCTTTCCATTGTTTTTTGGTGTTTCGGTCAATCAATTAATATTTCAACAGGAATCCTGTTAAGACTGGGTTTTATTTCATCGTCTGTTAAGCACAGGCCAGGATATTTTATGAAAACAAGTCAGGGAAAAAAGGAAGACATTTTTCATGATTATTTACATTTGATGCAACGGAAGACACACATATATTATTCTCTACTAAAATAAACAAATAAAAAAGATCCTTCAGCAAGGCAGTTTGCATAGTGATTGGGCAAAGGCTTTAAATGGTTAAGTGTCCATCCACCATGATATTTGATTAACCCCAGCCATGGCTCAGCATGCCACTCATCCTTGTGCAATTGGAATAATACATCTTAGACAGGAGAACTGATAAACTTCATCCATGCTGGGGCTTACAAAGACAGAAGCAGTTTTCCTGGGAAATGCATGGCCCACAGCCCCCACTCAGATAACGTACCCCAAAGTAGTCTCTATTTTGGCAGTTCTTGTTAGCAGGGAAAGACCTTGGGGTCAGGCTGTCTGGGTCGTGGGGCAAAGAGCAGTGCTCTTTGGAGGAAGCAGGAACTTCTGCTGTTTCACTTGTCAGTAGAGCAGTTTCAGTAGCAGCAAAAGCTGAGTGCTGTGCCTTCACGTTGCACAACACCTCCGTTGTGGACTTGGAGGACAGTGTGATGTTAGTCCTTTAGCGAGAGGGGAACAGAAGCACTAACTTGTTAAAGGACATTGTTCAAGGCCAAACATCCCACCCCACACAGTACTGAAGAGAAATGCAAGCTTCTTGCCTTTCAAACTCTTGTATATATAATTTTTCTTTACTCCTCCTATTGAGTGGTGTAGTGATTCCAGTGTACTGGAGGAAATAAGCATGGTATACACATACAGAATAAAAGGAAGACATGAAGCAGTTTGCACCAGGGTGTGACTTTTCATGAAACAAACTACAAGTGTCTTTTAAATGTTTTTTCAGATTATTGGGTGCAAAGAAGGATTTGTCCTGTATCCATGAATGGAAACATGAGTAAGATTTGCTTTAATGAAACCCCACTAACATGCCAGTCCTGTGTGCTTGTATTGCTGGCATAAGGAGGTAGACTATAGTCATAAACTCACTGTTCAAGACATGCAGAACTTGGATATAAGGATATTGCAAATGCAGAAGGTGAGAATAGATGTTTCCCATTCAACTGCTCTCTCCTGTTTGACGTGTCAATTTGAAGTGCCTAAATGGTGGTGGTAGGTTTTTCTTTAGTCCTGCTTCCCTTTTAAAAGGATCAATTTCAAATGAGATTGTAAACTCTCCCGTGTTTTATCCCAAAATTCATTGAGTAGCAAAAAAACCTAAGAATATGCATGGAAAAGTAGCAACTGTGAGACTTGTGTTAACTGAAGCATTGAAGCACTGGAGGTTGGTGCTGCTGAAGGCAGGGGTCCCCAAAATTCATTGAGTAGCAAAAAAACCTAAGAATATGCATGGAAAAGTAGCAACTGTGAGACTTGTGTTAACTGAAGCATTGAAGGTTGGTGCTGCTGAAGGCAGGGGTTCAGCCTTGTGGCCAGTGTCAGAGCTGCCCTGGCAAGAGCTGCAGGCGAGGAGCCTCCTGCACACCGACTGAAGTGTAGCTCCCTTTGGGAAAGGCCAGCATGGCATTCAACAGCCTCAGCTCCCCTGTGCAAACTGTAGATCAGATTGTCTGTGATGGTCTCCTACCTCTTTTTATGTCTCAAAGAGACTCTTTGCAGAGCATGTGAAACCTTCAATGCAGCCGAGGCTGACTCTTCCTGCCTGCAACAGCCACCACTGCCATTCTCCAGGCCTGTTTGCTTCCTGAACTACAGTAGATGCTTTACTAGCAAAAGGATAAATTAAAAAGCCTGCACAACCCAGGAAAAACCTGTATTAGCACTTCATTTCTTGCAGCAGGCAGCTCTGTCTTGCCTCTGCTCTGCCCTGCTGACGGGGTGATATCCCCTCGGTCCCAGCACAAGAGTGTCAAACCAGGCTGCAGCTACAATCCCATCACCACAAGTGAGCACAGTAGGGGTCAAGGGGAAAAAAACCCCCGAGAGTTAACTCCACAGCATCATCATAAAAAGTATATGTGCACAAGGGGCTATTCTCTTTGCTGTGTTTATGTGGCTCCCCTTTTCATGCTAATAGCAGTGATGTTTCTATGTCCTGTGGTGGGAACAAGCCTCTTAGTGAATAATATACTGTTAAGTCCTGGGTAACACATTAAAATGCCAGTAAAACCACTGAAGTAAGATTAACTGTGACAGCTGCAGCTTGTGACCACGCTACTTTTAATAATATAAAATCTTAAAATCTGGTGCTCCTCTCCCATGTATAAGCATCTCGTATTTTGCACTTTCAAGTCAAAACATGCTTTAGTGAATTTCTTCTCTTTCTGTTTTTTTTTTTTTTTTTTTGCTTAGTTTTTTGTTTGTTTGTTTTAATAACTCAATCCTCTTCCCTGCCCTCTCTGAAGGATAGTAAAAATGAAAAGTTTCAGGGAAATCAAGACCCTTGCATTTCAATCTGCAGTAGAGACCCTCATACTATACTTTGAAGACAGTCTGGGTGTTTGATGTAAAACTATGTCCAGGTGTGCGTGTACACGTGGTACCTACAAATACCATGTGCTTATTAATCTGGGGTCTCAGCAATATCTAGATAAACAGAGAGTTTAGGAACCAAAAGAAAAGGCCACAGGATCAGGAGAAGGCCCTTTTAATCCCACTTCTCTGATTTTCTATCCTTCTCCCCCATCCCCTGCTTCTGTAGCAACAAACCTAGGTGTCTGTGGAACTCATTTACATGCTTTGCTGCTATTGCCTACTCCCCTAATTTATTCCATATGTTTATTGCCCTTTGTGTGCAATACTCCTGCCTGTGTTCCCCGTTTGCTTATAATTTCCTAATTTTTCAGGTTCTACCTCTTGTGGGTTGGTTTGTTCTTGGTTTTGTTTTTTTTTCTGTTTTTTTTTTAAACCTGCTCACACATGTGTGATCTCTGTGAAATTTCTGCTTGAAGCCAAGGCAGCAGCATTCACCAGTGCTACTTGGAGGCTTGGCAAAGCAGAGCTCTTAAAGCAGTGCCTTGTTCAGAGGTGCTACCCTGAGAGTGCAGACAGGACAGGACCTACCGGGAGATTCAATTAATGTGAGTGCTCCAGCGAGTCAGCACTCCCCCCCTCTGCTGAGGAATGGGCCCATAAGGAGAGGAAATATCAAGGCACCTCTCAGTACATGGCTTGGCTTAACAAAATGCACAGCAGTTCCAACTCAAGAGAATAGCACTTTGAGTCTGAGAGTGTAATTTTGAGCCAAAGATTAATTTTCAAAAGCATTAACTGTGCTGTTTGCAAGAAAAACATAATACTTCCATTGCTGCAGTTCTTTTATGCCTTGATATTCATAAATGAATTTTTGTTTATGGTCAAGGACTGAGCATTCTCTATCCTACATCTTGTGGATAGCCCTCAAACCAGACACATTGATGGAGACCCAGCAAGCATGATCTTCACAAGACTTTTAAATGCTTGAGCATCTAGAAGCCCTAGGGGAGTGTTGCCTGAGCAGAACCTTTTGGACTTTCAATGAATCTCACAGCTTTGTGCCCCTGCACAAAATCTGGTGATTTCAGGAGTCTTAGACAGAAGCATGGGAATGCAGTGGGTGATCATGGGCACTCTGCAACAGACACAACTTTGGGTGTTCTGCCCACCCATGGCAAGGCACGAGCTGCCCATGAGGCTGGTGAGAGCATCGATGGACTGCAGGGAGGGATACAAGTCTGTGGCTCTCACACCTGCCTTGAGCTACTGAGCTCCCTCACAAGTCTGTGACACATCTCAGCAGCCACAAGAGGCAAAGAGCTGCTGCTGAGTTTACTCACAGCTGGCAAAAGAATATCAATTAGTTTTAGATTTATTTTTAAATTGTGGTAAAACAAGCAGTTAGTTTAGTGTGTATGCACTCAAGTAAGGGGGCATATTACCCAAGTAATAGTTTCCTAGATATAATCCCTCTTTTCTTCCCAATGATGCAAGAGTACAGGTCTTTGTGGGGTTTTTATGTCATCTTCAGTGACTCTTCTTTCCAAAAGGATGGAGGTGATTGCTTCAGTGATGGCCTAATTCTGTATTCAGAAACACTCAATATTGTCCTTAGCTTTAAACTTGGGAGTTATCTGTTTGACTGTGGGATCAGACCCATGGATTCTGCACATGCTTGTGGACTTTCAATGAATCTCACAGCTTTGTGCCCCTGCACAAAATCTGGTGATTTCAGGAGTCTTAGACAGAAGCATGGGAATGCAGTGGGTGATCATGGGCACTCTGCAACAGACACAACTTTGGGTGTTCTGCCCACCCATAGCAAGGCACGAGCTGCCCATGAGGCTGGTGAGAGCATCGATGGACTGCAGGGAGGGATACAAGTCTGTGGCTCTCACACCTGCCTTGAGCTACTGAGCTCCCTCACAAGTCTGTGACACATCTCAGCAGCCACAAGAGGCAAAGAGCTGCTGCTGAGTTTACTCACAGCTGGCAAAAGAATATCAATTAGTTTTAGATTTATTTTTAAACTGTGGTAAAACAAGCAGTTAGTTTCGTGTGTATGCACTCAAGTAAGGGGGCATATTACCCAAGTAATAGTTAGTTTCCTAGATATAATCCCTCTTTTTTCCCAATGATGCAAGAGTACAAGTCTTTGTGGGGTTTTTATGTCATCTTCAGTGACTCTTCTTTCCAAAAGGATGGAGGTGATTGCTTCAGTGATGGCCTAATTCTGTATTCAGAAACACTCAATATTGTCCTTAGCTTTAAACTTGGGAGTTATCTGTTTGACTGTGGGATCAGACCCATGGATTCTGCACATGCTTGCATACCATCACTTGTCACTGTGTTGGGTAACCCCTTCAAAGAGGTCTCCCATATCAGTGTTTGTATCTACACCTCTCTCAAGACGTCTGTCTATTGTGTGTCACTCCCAAAGATGCAGTATTATGCAGATGTAGATAAATTCATAGGTACAAACACACACATATAAACCCAAAACATACAAGTACATTTTGGTGGAGAATTCTGACTGTGAAGTCTTACAAAAACCTGGATCTGCTTAAATGTGTCTCCCAAGGCATATTCTATGGATTAATATCCACTTCACTGTTTTTGACTGTCCTGCAGTGCAGGTGCCTTTAGCAGTGAAGCAAAATTACACCAGGCCCAGTTCCTTCTGAGCAGGACTTTGCCTTCCTTAGCTGTAGTAGTGATAAGAGATGAGGGCCAGTGACCAGTGCACCACATGCTGGTACTGGCATTCACTGGTGGTGGCACAACCCATTTCATGTCTTTTATCTCATACTACTCACAGGTATTTGGTACTAGACTTCTCAAATACAGATTCCCCTGGAACTGTTAACAAAAATCATTATTGGCAAGCTTGTACCCAAAACAAGATATTGATTTCTCACATTGCACCTATCCCACCTTCCTGATTCTCCAGAGAAACTGTGGAATTGAGTAATCTGATCCTTTTTGGAAGAAAGAGTAGGAGAGGTGGGTAGAGAGGATTGCTACCCCCCTTTGCTCCCTCTTGATTCCTGAAGCTTCAGCCTGCCAGCAGTGTGGTAACATCTCAGGTTGCCTGGCCAGGTGAAAAGCATAGAGGAGGATGGAGAGCACCTACAGGGGAGTGAGACTTGACTCTGGGAGAAGGGGGAGACAGCAGGGAAGAGGTGCCTGAGGTGCATGTGAGCATGTGAGCACCACCACATTGCTGGAGGTGGGAGAAATCACACAGGTGATCTCACAGTCCTGCAGAAGTCCAGGAAAGTTTTCTGTCTTTCTTGTTTGGAGCCAGAGTCTTGCTTCTTGCTCTCAATACAACCAAACATTTATATTTAGGTATTTTCTTACCTAGCATGGAAATATATCCTCCTTGGCCATTGCTATGGGGCTTCTGTTGAAAACAGTCCCCAGGCCATTACTGTGGGTTCAGTTCAGGGATAGCATCTCTGTAATACTCCCGTTGCCTCTGACTTGAGCTTAAAAAACTGTGAGGAAAGAGGAGGTCTTTTGTGTTCACCTTGATGCCATCCTTGTCCTTTCAGTACAGGATGGCATCTCCCATCAGGGCCGTCCTGTGTGCCTGAGTACTCATCCTTTGGGGGTGTTCTTTGCTAAAGGGGGCCCAAGCAGTGCATGCATGGGAAAGGAAATGCCATGGTTGTGTAAGACACAGGGAGAAATGTGCTTTCCTGGGCACTGGAAAGATGTGAGGTGTTTCTGTGGACTGCAGGCTGCTTTCGTGAAGCCAGCAGGGATTGGTCTGGTTCCATTCCACACGAGAGTACAAATTTTGGCTGGGCTCCTGCCACCCACTGCTCCTCACAGCTGGTGTTACACATCTGCCTGTTGTATCTCAACACCCTCTCTTCCATTTTTGGGAGCAGAGGTCAGAAGAGTGAGGCTCTTCCCCATGCCATCCTGCCCTTTTCCTGTGGCAGGACATGCTGCCTTGGCTGCACAGGGGCACAGGGCATTGCCTTGTGAGAAACAGCCTGCTCTGGCCGCTGCTCCTGGCTCAGCTCCCCAAATTTTTCACTCAGTTCCACATGCAAGGGTCATCTACACCTTATGGGAGGCAGCCAGACCAGCCCTCTCTTCCCTTCTTAGCCCCCATGGGGGAACACTGAAACCCACCATTACAATTATTTTGTAACCCTGTAGAGTTTTACTGATCTGAGCAGGTGAAAATCTGACCTGCTGTTCAGATATTTGTCTGCAAATTCACCTTGACAATTTTTCCTATGTTTCATTAAACATGTCAAATTGAGGTTAAGGTTTTCACCTTTCTGATTTTTTAACAGTTACTGATTTTACCATGTTTGGTTTGCCAGCTTGAAAAAAAAATCAACAGAAGGATTACATTTCAGTGGCACAACACCCTAATCCTCAGGCAAATGATTTGTCCAAGCTTAATATGAAGTACTTAGGATGTATTGTTTGATGTAAACACTAGTTCTAATAAAATGGTGCCTGAGGTACAGTTCTTCAACTTGTAATACCCTATTTGCGTTGGCCTGTACACATTGGATTTGAAACCATTATGATAAAATATATCCTCTTTAGCCTGATAAAAAAAAAATCAACAGAAATCCACAGCAGAGGGCCTACTCTCTGAGGAAGGAAACCAAATGCAGCAAGGAGCCTCCTGTGTGCACTGCAAGTGGTGTCAGCCAGAATTATGCCCCATCACTCATGGGGTGCATCTAGGGCAGAAATCAGCTCTCTGTGGGCAGCACATCAGTCTTGGTCTGTTCTTGAACATCCTGAGGAAAGGGGCTTTCCTACCCCACAGCTCCAAACTGATATGCTGGAGTCCACCTGAAGTCCTTCCCAGGTTTTTCCTGAGTCACCGCACCTATTTGAAATTATCTGTGTCTGGCAATATAAATATGCTCCAGGTGTGACCAAGGGTCTTACTACAATGCTGGATTCTAAAGAATCAGTTAGAGGAGCTGGATGACTATATAGGGAGGGTTTGAGGGCACGGGGGCAGAAACACAGCACGGCAGGAACCCCTGCACAAGTCCAGCTCCGTCGGGGAGCAGCCAGCTTAGCACCAGCAGGCAAAAACCTTCGGCATGTCAAGACGTTACATTTGTCTTACCACTCCATTAATACACCAGTGACAGAAAGTCACTTCCAGAGACCTCCCCTGCTGCTTGCACTACCTGGGCTCCTGTGAAAGATTTTCACAGAAATATGAGGAAACCCTCGGTTCTGGCAGCATTATGGCAGAGTGGAGCTCCACGGCTGCCTGAGTGCTTTTTGCAAGAGGGTAAATACCAACATTTTGGGCAGACTTCCTTGCTCTCACCCAGCCTTGACTTGTTGAAAATAATGCTGTCCTTATGTCATTCTTTGAAGCCCTTTTACTAAACAGGCGAACAAGGGTAATGACAAACAGGGCAAACATACCTCTTTTATGGAGATTCTCTGTAGCAGAAATGAAGATGGAGAGAAAAATTATTTAAAGAAAAGAGGAGGTGAGGAAATGCCTGGGGACATACCCATGTACAAGAAGGAGGAAAAAAACTTGCAGGCACAGATGTTAGGGACCAAGTGTGCTTATTATTAGCTTGCATAATATTTTGAGTTGCTCCCTATTAAAAAGCACAAGTGGTGAATGCTTTAGTCAAGAAAATACAGAACTGGACTTCACAAGACGGTGTGGTAGAAATTCCCAAATTACACAAAGGTCCTTTTCCAAGCTCTGGACCTTTTTCCTCCCCTGGCTGAGGACAGCTCTGCTCAGCTGTGGGGGTCTCTCCTCTCACTGCTCGTGTTGCACTTCTGCTCCCACACCCGGTGGGTTGTTCCTCACCAGAGCTATCTTGGACGTTGACAGTTGCTTTTATGACTTTCTTGGATGAACTTTTTCCTTCATTGCATATGTGTTGGGTTGACCCTGGATGGCTGCAGGTGCCCATCAAGCTGCTCTATCACTCCCCTTCTCATCTGTGCAGGGGAAAGAAAATACAGGGAAACTCTTCTGGGTTGAGACAAGGGCAGGGACAGATCACTCACCAATTACTGTCATGGGCAAAACAGTCTTGAGTTAGGAAAATTAATTTAATTTAATTTTTTACCAATCAAATCAGAGTAGCATAATGAGAACCCTTATTTCCAGGCTTAACTTCACTCCTGATTTTCTCTGCCTCCTCCCCAGAGCAGCACAGGAGGATGGGAAATGAGGGTTGTGGTCAGACTGTGGTCACACTGTGGTGTCTGCCACTCCTTCCTCCTCGGGCAGAACTTCTCTGACTTTTCCCTTGCTCCAGTGTGGGGTCCCTCCCTCAAACTTTGCCATGCAAGCCCAATACAGGCAATCTCAAAGCACCCAGCAAGCAGGACCTTTTGACACTGCCAGAATAGCTCCTCCATGCCTCGAGGAGCTCCTCCCTGCTGGCCAAGCAAGAAGGGAGCCAGGGCATCCCAGAGAAGGGTGCTGAGCCAAGTGATGGAGGATGGAAGAGAACAGGTTAAAGTTGCAGCTGTTCTGATGCCACTGGGAGGTAATCACTCTGGTTCCCAAGTAAGCTCTCCATCTGCAGTGAAGCACATTTAAGGATAGGGATGTTGCTTTCTCTTTAATATTGACAACCCTCCACCACAGGGCCAACAGACAGCTCTGACTTTCTGGGCTCCCCTTTCTCCCTCAGCCTTTCTCATGTTTCTTGTATTGCACAGTGTGCAACATGGGACACACATTTTTACTCATTAGGGAGTGGGTTGTGCCTTTCAGCCTCTTTGAAGGCAAAGCTGAGAGTTATTCCAACCTGCCTTGCAGTCTGTGTAGGCACCAGTGGTGAGGGACAAGGGGACTTTGCTTGCACAGAGGTCTCAAGTAGGATGGAGGAGGACCAGTACCTCGCAGATTTGTGACAGTTCTGTTTCTCCTCAGAAGAAGCATTCATTGTGCATGGAGAAGATGTTCAGCTTTCTTGCTCAGTGCCTTGAGATGGCTGATGTGACAATCTCATGAAAGTGGAGCATAATCAGATATTCAAATGTCCTGTGCTCAGCATCTACTGTCACCTACAGCAGGCCATGGCAGCCTGGGTAAATTAGCTGAGGCTTTGTAGAGAGGACAGTAAGAAAAGCCACACAATGCTTCTGGTTGTCCCTGAACCAGATCCCACATTAAAAGAGACCTGACTTGTCCTACTTGTCCTGACTGAAGTGTGTGGGTTGACAGAATTGAAAAAAAGAAAAGGAAAGAGCTAATGTCTACCCCTGCTTTAGGCCTACCCTTGCGGAAGCTGCACAGATTTCTGTCGGGGAGGGGCTGGGAACAGGAAAAAAGCAAATAGCATCTATTCTTCCCCCATCTCTGGAGCTTGACTTCACAATCAGGTTTCCAGTGGAAATAGAAAAGGGTGTGAAAACTCAAGAAGCAACAACAACAGATGATGGGTTTCTACCCTTTCCCCAGAAGACATCACTCAAGTCACTACTTCTACCTGATGCTGCTCTTGGCTTCCAATTTTGCCTGTTGCAGCTACTCACAAACAAGTCTTTTTGGAGGTCACTTTTCCAATCATATGGTGTGACCAGTTATTTGTTGGTTTTGGGAGAAGTGTTTTGGGAAGGTGACCACGCATCAGGATTTTCTAAGCTTGGGAGACACCGTGTCCCAGCTCCAGCATGGTGACAGGAGTGTCATTGCTGCTGCTCGAGGCCACCATACCCTCAGAACATGGGCACCCTCAGAACAAACCTGGGCAGCACCACCAGGCCCAGCCCCAAAACCCTGCCTAGGTGGCCTGGGGAACTGCACACACTGATGGCCATGCAGCTGCTGCCACCACTTCTTGCTCCAGCCCCACAAGCCCACGGCTGGAGGTTGCACTCCCTAGCCTGCTGCCAAGCCTGGGGCACGTTGCAGTCTCTGCATATCCGCTTAGTCATTTTAAAAACCAGCACGGCAATGCTCAGCCCCAGACCTAGCAGGGAATTACACACGGAGGCTGATCAGATAACAACTGTGCCTTCCACTCTGGGAGCAGGGGCTGAAATTATACCATGTAATTATAATGTAGTTAACCTGTGACTGTGCTTTATATAATTTTTTTTTCCCTCCAAGCCAATTATTACTAAAACTGTAAACTCAGTATGACTGAGTTGTTTATCACTGCCCTGAGAGGAAATCATCATTTGGCTTCACACTCCTCAGAAGCCAGGTACACTACTTACCTTATATTTACACTGTCATTTAGATAACATTATTATTAATTCTGCTATTTTTCCGGTGCTAGCACAATATTGTTGGTATTAATAACACTTAATTCAGGTCCTCAGTTCCTTAGGAGGAATCACAGCCCTTGGTTATTATTAAGCTTGCAACTGGGTAATAAGCAGTTTGTCCCAGCAAAATTATGGTCTTTACGGCAAGGTGGCAATAGACTTGGGGAGCCTCACCCGCTAGACAAAGCCAGTTGAAAAATACTCCCCTGGGCTTAATGAGCTTTGAATCTGGCTCCCTGTGGATGAAAAGAGCCAGAAGGGAGCACAGGATCTACAGCCTGGCTATGACCAAGGCTTCAGCAGCTGCAGACGGGGTTGCTGTGTCACCTGTGATTGTGGCCAACACGTCTCAGCAGAGGTGAGTCCCAGTGAGGGGCTGACAGCAGGGACAGGGGACTTTGCTACTGCTAATTTATGCAATGGAGGGTAGGAAAAGGGATGGCAAAGTGTGCTGTCAGGGCTAGTGGTGGCTCCTGAAAGGCTATCCCTGGCACCAAAGCAGCAAATCTGAGTCAGTATGATGGGCTGATGTGTGTGCCTCTGTCACATGCAGGACCTGTGTATGTTCACATGAAGCAGCAAATACTGAGGTTGAAAACTAGGATTGGGCACTGGAATGAAAGTATGGCTTGGTCCTTCAAAATATTTCTCATGGATTATCCTCTGAATCTGTTCTTTCACATATTATCTCATCTGCAGAGGTGTAAACTGTGCTCTGGTCCTGCAGGAGTTTCTGCAGAGTATTCTTCTCATGAATGACTCAAAAAGTGACAGCATGTTACTGAGGGTGCTCTAAGTTCCAAAGCAAGGATACCAGCGTGTTCAGCTGGAACATGCTAGGAGGTATGGCTGTACATTCAGAAATGGTGCACTGCAATTAATCCCCCAGCTGACCTGAGGAAGGCTGCTGCCTTCACCCCATTCCCCTTTTTTTTTTGACTCCTTGGTCTGCAGAGAAAGGGGTCTGCTGCCAGCTAAATAATCTACAGCAGAAGTTTCTGAAAACACTATTTTTTTGCTAATTCATGTTTTTTCAGCCTTTCTAAACATAATATTTTTCCCCACAAGCAACTCCGCCTGAAATCTCATGCAATAAATCAGAGATACCCTTTCCTCTATGTCATCAGATACAAGAATACATTTTTCTCTTTTATGCTGTTAAAAACCTATTTATTTTGCTCTCAGTAACTATTTGCTTTGTTGTACAGAAACCAGCTTTGGCTTCAGTACCATTTTCACCCCAAAATACCCAGAGTGAGTGAGTGCAGGGCTCTGTGCAGGGTTTATTAATAAAACAGCCCTCTCCCACCACTGTGCTGACTCCTTGCAAACCCAGCAGTGGGCAGAATGTGATCAAGGAAGATGCATTGATATATGCATCTTACCAGAAAGCTTCCACGTAATTAACAACATTTGCAGCCTTAACTTAGAGTGTACTTTAGAGGCAGCGTGTGTCTATTGCTTTCTGCTCTTCACGTGAATTCAAGTGATTCTAACTGGGCTGACACTCAGTATTACAATGTCACCAATAATAAAAAAGAGCGGTGTCATTTTTTTTGTTTGGTTTTTTTTTTTGTTGTTGTTTTGTTTTGTTTTGGTAAGGATTGTGCGCATGGGGGTGTGTTTGGCTGGGCTTTTTCGTTTGGTTTCTTTTTCACATGTGTGGAGACAGAACATACTGCCATGCTGCTGTCAGCCGAATCGCCCCATTTCTTTGTTCATGGTACAGCTTCTGTGCGCTCACACCTCTGGCAGCACAAGAAGTAGAGGTCAAATCCTTGTTCTCTGACTCAGGACGGCAAGCTGTGACTTTCACAAGTAGCCGTCTTGCAGCCAAGAAATTTTATTTCTTTGAGCAGCTCCTCTTCATGGTGTGGGCAGAGGAGGCACGAACAGCCTGGCCTACTGCAAATGTGACGGAAAAGCCTCGTTGCTGTGGAGCCGGAGAGATGCAGCAGCTGCCGGAGCCTCTGCCGGGTTACACTGCCTAAGCTGAGCTCATTAAGGAAATATTGATCAGGCAGAAGTTTGGGCAGTGTTTGATGCAGCTCGCTTCCTTTGAAGCCGCACAGACCTCGGACAGATTGCTGGAGCAGGAGCGGGGAGCATGCGCACGCACATGCGAGAGAGAGAGAGGGAAACCAAACGCTCTGAATTGAGAAATCCTGCCAAAAAAAAAAAAAAAAAAAAAATCTGTGGGTCGGGTTTGGGCTGAGAAGGCGAGCATCAGATAAAAATAACAAGTCACACGGCCGAGGAGAGCGCGCAGGGCCCGGCTGTGGCCCGGGGCCGCGCATGCGCCCTGAGCCGCGGCGCGGCGAGGGGAGCCCGGCAGCTCCTCCGGCAGAAGGCTGGAGCGGAGCAGGGCTGCGTTTGATGTATGAGCTTTGGCTTGCCATTGTGAGTCACCCCAGAAGTAGCTGTAGGCAAAACAAAAATCTTTTGTGATTAATTAGAAAAACTGGACAATTATGAATTGACTGCACGCAGCCAGCGCACGGTAATATAAATAGTAATGAAGCCGGCTGGATGTGATGAACACGCTGTGTTTGTGTGAGATCGCAGAAGAAAGGATCCGATTTAGGTGGTGTCAGTTTAAATAACGTAATTTCTGCTCTCTGACTCTTTGTTCGGTCTTTACCCAGGATTAGATCTGAAACTTTAAAACTGAGTTTTACTTGTCTTATCTAAATGTCTGGTTGTTCTTTTGATGTCTGCCCGAAACATATGCTTCTCTTCAATGACCATCTAAAATTATTATGTTACAATGAATGAATAAGTCTAGCAGTGCTGTAAGTGGTGTGCAGTTATTGTTGCTCCTTTGTGTTTGTCAGTAGCCCTTGCACAGGGTCTGACAGGCTCCATCCATGCACGGGGACGGAAGATTACTTGAATTCCCCTGGTTTTTGATAGTTTTCAAAGGGAAGGGGGGGTGCCGAAAAAAAAGTCTATAAGCGTTTCTCTGAAGCACAATGGATAATTACATTCGCAATGTTCTACATCACTCTTCATTTAGCTGCCACCTAATTAAAAAAATATATATCGGCGATCAGATGACGTCAGCGCCAGAATTCGCCGCCGCTGTCGGGGGCGCGGCTGGCCCCGCGCTGCTGGCCGCAGGGACAGCGGGGCTCCTGCTCTGGGGCGCCCTGCCCGCTGCTCCCCTTCGGCCCGCGAGGGCAAATTCCCCGCTGCCTGCAGGGCCATCAGCAGCCTGCCGTCCCGGCACACGTCGTGACAATTGCGAAATCGCGACAGCGGGTTAAATCGCAACCCGCTCCTCCCTCCGCCTCCCCACACCCCGCCTCCCTCGGTGAGCCCATCACTCTCCCGAGCCCGGGCAGGGGTTTGTTCCCCGAGGGGTGACCCCCCGGTGCTCCCCGGGGCCGCTGCCCGCGCCCATCGCCTCCCCGCCCGGCCCCGCTTTGTTCTCCGGGGCCGCCGCCCGCCCTGCAGGGCAGCCGGTCCCTGTCGCGACATGCTCCCGACTCCTCCCCGCCGGGCCGGGAGCCGCCCCGGCACCCCCGCCCTCGGCACGGCACGGCACGGCCCGGCCCGGGAGCCCCCGGCAGGGAGCGACCTGGGAGCGGGTCCGGACCGCTCTCTGAAGGGAGAAAAGGGCAAGGAAGGGAGCGCCCACACGGGCCAGCTGCTGGCGCCGTCCAGAGTACCCGTGTGCCACCTTCACACCTGACATTTCGTGGCCCTTTGGTTTCACAGAGAAGATTTTAATCCGAGTGTTTCATACATCCAGGCCGAAAGAGTGCCTGGTGCGGATGTACCTATGAATGTATTTCTGGAGAGGGCTCCTGCAGGAAATGTGCTCCACTCTTCCCGCTCAAGGAGTAATGGTAGTGATGTACATGTGGCGTTTAGTTAGCAGTGTAATTCTGCAACAAAAATATACATCATTGTAAGGTGAAGGCATGTCTCTGCTTTAGTCTGCTGCGCTTTTGTGGCCTCTGAGACAAAGAGCAACGATTTGGTGGGGCAGGTGTGAGGGGCAAGGTGATAATAAACATTACTTTACGATTGCTATCGATCTTCCAGCAGATACTGTTGACAGAAGGTGGAGATAACATCATGCCAAACAGTGAATGGCTCATGATGGTATTAAGTATTCTCAGACAGTATCGTGAATTTTTTTACACTTTGGACGCTGCCTGCATTAGTGGAGCACTGATTAAAAGCTTTGAGTACAGCTGCAAACTGCTGCAAATAATAGTACAAGCACTGTGGGCCTCACCCAGTGGAGTGTCCCACACACATGCAGAGATATGCAGGGCTTATCACGGACTTACTCATTCAGACTAGGCTGTATTTTTTTTTTTTTTTTTTTTCTGATATATTAGTTGTAATGTCAAATTTAATGAAACTGTAGTGTCCCACACCATTGCTGAAATGCTCTAGCCTCTCAAGGTCTTTATCATGCATATGTTTAAATGTTTACAGAAGCACAGCCTGAAACTTTGGCTGAAGAATCGCCTTGCCATCAAGATTCCTTTTGAATTCCACCTGAAAGTGTAGAGTAACAAGGACAGTACTATTAACCACATTACCTTTCCTTACATCTCTACCAACTCATCTAGCCTAAAAGAAAAGCTGGGTCTTTATCCTGAAAATCCTCCATGCACAAAATTTTCATTGCAGTCAATGATATCTGACTTAGCAATTGATTTTCTCATTATTGCTCCCATGTCAATTATTTCCCCAGTCTGAGTCTCAGTATATCTGCATTGCAATGAGGAGTCTGACCTCAGTGCAAGTACTGTGTGTTAGTTTTTAATCTAGTGAGCTGGAGTCCCTGACTGCTAAGGTATGTGGCAGTGAGGGCATCGCCCTCCCCGTTTACCTGCCCTGCACCTACTGGGGTTCTCATTTCTCTTTGCATGTTGTGTTCTGATCACAAGCATGGGCAGCCCCCATGCAGTTCATGTGTCAGATTTTGGATGTGCTCCCCTGTCGGGATCCCTCTAAAAGCTTCCCCCACTCCCCTGAAACACTCTATGGCTGCACTTCCTGCAGGACTCTGAGCTCACTGTGTCCCTGTCTGCTCATCCTTCCCAGAACGACTCAATTCCTCAGAAATCTCTGGCAGATAAGTCAAAGTGATTTACAAGGCAGTTGGTGTTTCTGTGGGTACGGCGGTGCAGGCTCACTTCAATCTGTGTGTCTCATGTCCATGACGTGGCCGATACGAAGACACTGTCCCTCTGTCACTGCCTGGGATGTGCTTGCCCAGAAGTGAGCCAGATCCAATTGCATGCCATATGCTTACTTTTTAGAGTCCTTTCTCTAAAGAGACCCCCATATATTTTGCTTTTCATTATATGTGATATTATAAAGAAGTCCTTTAAAATAATAGTAATTGGAAGTTAAATTCTCTGGTTGCTGATGACTATTGCTGACCCTTTTATCCGGAAATGATGCATTAACTTTTTCAGTCTTTGGAACACTGCACTGCCACTTCTGCTACTTGCACTGAAGTTTTTCACCAGGCTTTGGAGGATGCCACTCTTTACAGCTTTCATAGAGAGCAGCTTTGCTAAGCTTGTGCCCTGAGCTCCTGCTCATGGGCCAGGGAGAGGAGGACTAAGTCCTTTCCATAGGGCAGAGGTCAGTGCCTTTATTTCATTGACTGCTATTAAACCGTAGCTCTGAAAGAGGAAAAAAGAAATTGAAAGCAAACATGATAAAATAGCAGCAACCTACCTCCTGCTGCCCCCCAAACACATACTCAAATGCACATATTGTCCTCGTGGGGATGGGGAGGAGGAAAAGACCAGAAACCCCTTGACGCCAAGTCTTGGGACTTTCCCGTCGTGTTCTACGTTCCTCATCTCCAGCATTTCTTCAGCAGCACCTGGCATCTGTGTCAGTTTCACATTTTAGTTTTTTTTGTTGTCAGTAGTGGGGGGAGCACGTGCTGCTTTCTGACACTGCAAGAACCATGCCAAGTGCTTTTGGATGTCCTCAAGGTACAGCCAGCAGCTCCAGGTCTTCCTGCAGGCCTTCCTGTAATGCAGGCTCCTCATATTTGACTTTGGCACAGACACAACATTTGTACGTATGTCAGGTTCCCAAATACTTGCTGAAATCTCTTTTATTTAGATAGCAGCTATTTGGCAAGTTTGGATGGTGCTCTTGTCCTGGCATAACCTTCTTCTGTAACTATGCCTCAGAATTAATTGTATTTGCTCAAGAACTTGGCAGGGTTGTGATTTGCCTTCTGCCTACTTGCCCCAAACTGGTGAGCCTAATAAAACATTGTGAGGTGTGTTATATTGTAAGGATGACAAATACCAACCTTTTTACTCAACCAAGGCTTTTTATTATCAAGTCCTTTATCACTTGCCATCTGCCAGGCTGTTTGACATTGCATGGTGTAGGCTGGGCATGGTGTTCCTGAGTAGATTTCAAAGATAATTTGGTCAGATGGACCGCTTATAAGCTATGGTAGTTGTTTCTAACTTAAGTGAAAATGCATGTAAAGAAACTAGGATTTATAATTGATTAATCCATTGGCATGTGCTGTGCAACACCTTATCAAAACACTAAAAACTGAGCCAGAGGAAGATAGCAAATAAGAGGCACCTCACTCAGTGACCTTTCTGGTTTAAATCACATAGGTATCCATCTGTCAGGTACCAAAAACTTTCAGGAATATCTTGGTGTTTTTCCGATTCAGTTGGATGTTGCTGCTGCTATTTATTACAGTGTTATCTTATCTCATCTCCAGTGGGTTCTCCTCTCTCTACAAAGGAAAGTTTCCAGCTCTGTTGTGCTTCAGCTGAACACTGAAGGCTCTGACTAAGATTACTGACTGTTTTATGATGCTGTGCTATTCAGTGTCTTTATCTTCTGTTATCCAAAGAAAGGTGCTTATCTGGAGCTACCTAGACCCTGTGTATTGGCTGTTCATCTGGAGCCATGCTTTCAAAATCCAGTCAGGCTGGGTCCAGTTCTGAGTTTGCCTCAACAAAGGTGCAAGTTGACTTTGGTTCAAATAGGACATGAGGAAACACAGGGCAAACATTTGCTTCGTATTAGTCTTTTGAAATTCCTTCCTCCCTTTATACTGAGCATGAGCTCATTTTGCAATTTGCTGGACAGATTTGTGCAGTTTGGCCAGAATATGATAAACAGCATCCTTAATATGTTTTCTCATTTGTAGTGCTATATGGACTCACTCATTTTCACTGTTATTTATTTCTACCCATATTCATGAATGCAAGAGTTTCATTAGGAAGCTCTTTTTTTTATTTTCCCAGTTTTCAGTTGGAGTCCTGTTCTGTTTTGTTGACAAACAACCTTCAAAAACCAGGTGAGGTTTCATCACATTCTATGTTGCTCTCCAGTTGTTTCGTTAGGGGTGTTTCTGAGACTCTTTTACTTAATTCCCAGAAGCTAGAAGCTTTTCACTTGCCAGGCATCCTAGTGGCACTCTGAATTATCCGAAGACTTCTGAATAGAGCACTTAACTGAAGCCAATTACAGCACGAATTTGCTTAGGTATGTTAACCTACCTGAGAATGTAAAGGAGACTGCCTTGTTTTGGTATCTTTCCATTATATAACCTAAAATCCTGCCAACCAAATTCCTTTTCCACTTAATACCTCTTTTATAAGTTAATGGCCTAATTTAGCTTTTAGTCTCCTTATGTTTTCAATTCCAGATTCATGCTTGTTCCTTTTTCTACACTTTGTGACTATTTTTGACCTCAATTCAAAGGATCATCCAAAATTGTGTCAGCTCATGTGAAACCTCCCATACCTGAAACTTCATGTTTCTATAGTTAGTCTGAAAATCCTTTACCTTGGCTAAATAGTTTGCTATATAATTTAGAACAGTAGGGATGTAGTCTCTAAGTATTATTCAAATGCAAATAAACATAATTACGACTTTGCCCATCTCCAAAAGAAAGACACTTGCCCTCCTACCGTACCTACCATAAAGAGTAGAAGCAATAGTGTGTTTTTCCCTGTGGCACATCAGATTGGCTTAAAGCCATTTCCTGGCCTCCAGAGGTGGAAGCATTCCTCTTTAGTGCAGCCTGGGCACGGGATCCTCTGTTGCTCTTTACCAGTTCTGCACAGATGGACGCAGATGATTTAATTTGGCCCACTTTTTCCCAAAATTAGCTTGTTCTGGGTACAAGACCAGAATGGGTGTCATTCTGTAGAGAGACCAGGAACTAATCATGCCTCCCATCTCCTGCTATGGGGCAGGATCAGAGATTATGTTTTATTCCATGCTGTGGGTGAAGAACCCACAGCAGCAGGGACCAGCATTCTAGAGGGAGGCAATTACTTCAGTTCTTTCTGGCTGACATTGGTAATTAGATCATCCAAACTTCTTTCCATTGAGTCCAGCCAAAAAGGGGAAAGTGGAGCCCTGAACTTTGCAACAGAAGTGCTGGCTTTGCCTGGGATAGAATTAACTTTCTTCACATTAGCTAGTATGGGAGTGTGTTTTGGATTTGAGCTGAGCACAGGGCTGGTAACAGAGGGATGTTTTCATTACTACTGAGCAGGGTTGCACTGTGTCAGGGCCTTTTCTGCTCCTCACACCACCCCAGTGTGGAGACTGGGGGTGCACAAGGAGCAGTCATGGGGTCCAGAGCATCATATTCCAGTCTAGGTTAGTATTACCATGTTTTAGGAGCATTTCCTAATCCCTTGTCTGAGTTAATTCCCATGCCCTATTATGCCCTTGGATCAGTGCACTGGTAGGAATAGCTCCATAAAACAGATTTTCTGAATTTGGTTGCTATAGGACTTGAAGGTGGTGTCAGGAATGTGTTTTGTTAGCACAAAGGCAGTTAAGTGCAATCAATTGGGAACTTTCTGGAGGGAGGTGGTCACACCAGTGGAGGTGAAGCTGTTACAATTCTTGCATTCACTAAGCACAGCAAAAGATAACAAGGAAATGTATTTTGTTTTCTGCCTTCTGTATGATTATGAAGAGGCAACCACAATGTGCACTGTATGAAACTGAAGAGCAAAACAAAACAAAAAAAGTCCAAAGCAGTCCTCTACAATGACTGAATTATAAAAAGAATGCTCCTTTTTATTACATTACGTACATGAAAACAATTAAGGCTTGGATTCTTTCCAGTGTAGGATGCGTACACTTTTTCTAGTGTCCGTCCTTCCCACATCACCTTTGGTATAGCCTCCAGGAGTAAGGAGTGTCATAGTTGAGACATTGCAAAGATTTCTCCCATTTACAAGACAGATTTATGAATTAGGGCACTTATTCTAGGCCTTGAGTAAACTAATTTTTTTTTCACTCTGCTCTGCCCCAGCATCGTGTGCCTCTCAGTCAATGACTTGGACATTTTTGGTGAGGAGGACATGCCTAACCCCATTATCTGTAAAATGTATACTCTCAAATACCTCACTGAGCTGCCTGGAGGCAACTGAAATCTGAAAGCACTCCAGGACATGTTTGGGTACAGCTGCTGCAGGCTGCACACCTCAGTGCATGCAAGGTAGTGCTGCAGGAGAACAGGGCTCAGAGCAGCCCCTGGACTGAGCCAGGGGACTGTGCAATAAGAAGAACAAAACCAAAAAAGACAAAACCTAAAACCAAAAAACAACAAAAAAGAAATAGGGCATAATTGGTTGACTTATTTAATTTGTGGGTCTCACCAGAAGCAGTCCATGAGTCCATGTTGCCTTCTCTGTCTGCAAAACAAGATAACGTTAGGACTTACACTAGCACCAGTGTCAATCAAAAGGTTGCAAAATACAAATACTAGATGCCTCAGAGAGATGGCCCACGTAGTATGTACACCCTGTTATGTCATGCTTTATTTTACCTGGAAAAAAGGGAGGACTCAAACCATTGTTCACAAATTGGCAGTCAGATTACTCATTTGTGTGGTGCTGTTAAATCCAGAAGTTACCCCACAAGTGGGCTCGGCCCAATGTTTTTAAACAAATTTATTGATGCCTGACAGTCTATGTCTGGGGATGTTCAGTTATTAGTCAGAAAATTAAACGTACAGCAGTATCACCTCTGTGAAAAGAATACAGAAAAGTACATCCAAAAGGAACCATAAAGAACATAAAGATCAATATTGTAGGGGTAATGGCATGTTTGCTAATACTCTTTTGCTGAGAAAATTTGGCTTTTTTTTTAAATGAAAACTAATTTCTTGAGAACATAAAGATCAATATTGTAGGGGTAATGCATCTTTGCTAATACTCTGTTGCTGAGAAAATTTGGCTTTTTTTTAAAATGAAACTAATTTCTTTTTGTTTGTTTAAGAGTTTAACTAAACCCAGTTGAGTTGCCTTTAGTTTTAGTTGATAAGACTGAAACCCATCAAGAAGAGTATATGGGAGTTTTTGTATTATTACTCAATTTGCTTCTCCCCTTATTCCATAGAAATGTTGTAACTCCTGGAAGGAGTGCCACTTTCCTCCCAGTGAAGACAAGGGTAATTTTGCCCTGGAGCAGCCTCCAGTCTAGTGAAAACTCCAGCCACAGCTGCATTGGCTCCTTCCACTCCCAGTGCTCAATTGCCACTGGCTTTGGTGGGAATGAGAGGATATTTCAGTGACCCTAAGGAGCCATGCCCCAATCCCTAACAGGCTGAAAAATACCGACAATGTTGTTGATCCAGAGGAGGTTATTGTGTGCATGTTTGCCACCTGAGGGTAGATGCTGACAGTACCCAATCCCACTGAAATCTCCTGGAGATACAGTGGGTTTCTAAAGCAGTGGGCAAAGCATGGTTGCTTCTGGTTAAACAGAAGAGGCCAATGTGTAGGGCTTTTACTGCCTCAATTTCCCAAGGAATTTCTAATGAGTCAGAGTTAACTCTAGTGTTTAAAAGTAAAATATGGTTATGGCTCTCAAATGCAAGCTACACTTAACAACCATGTATTGATTTTTTTTTTCCTGTGTAATTTTATTTCTGTGAACATTTCTGTTTTCTTAATTAGTAGCCTTTTAAAGAGAGATTTAACATCTTCATTATCAGAGGGTAACTTATGAAACAGCTGTATGGAGAGAAAGGGAGAGACAGAGAGGGTGGGGAGGAGGGGAAAGCATTGGTGAAAGACTTCCTATCTATACTTCAAGGGAATGTGTGTATGCACATGCACGTGCCTGCACAAGCACACAGACAAGCTGACCCTGACGTTACAATTAAGACAAAATAGAAGTGGCAAAGCTGGTGACAAAACTCAGCAATTTCCAATTGCACAGTCACCCTGTAACGGGAAGAACTGTTTACCCCATGTTCCTTATTAAACTGAAGTATTTTATTTAATGAGCATGACTCATGCAAGGTGTTCCCATAAATCATCAGCTGGTTTACAAACTCAATAACTAGGCTTCCTGCTATAACTAGGCTGTGCACACCTTAAATTATTAACACGCCAGGGCCTTAAGGCAGATCTTTGATGATGATGATATAAACACTGTGAGGACAAGGTGCTCTCTCAGCAAAAGATTATTGACTCTAATTACCATTTACCACAGGAAAAAGAAAAGAAAAGACAATAAAATATGAGGGAGAATTTAAATCTCAGATTTAATTTTATGAGGAGTTTTAAACTCCCAAACTTTTTGTTGTTGTTTTTGCTGCTGCTGCTGTCGGCTGCTGCTGTTGCATGATACTCTGTAGCTGGCTGATCTTGAAAGCATGACAGTTGTTAAGCAGAAAAGAAACAAAAACAAAATAAAACATGAGAGAATGTTCAGTTGATACTATGTACATTCTTTGAAATGGATGGAAAAAGGCCAGAGGGAACAGAAAATGATAATACATTGGAAAGAATCCCAGCCTTAATTGTTTTCATGTATGTAATGTAATAAAAAGGTTAAAGCACTAATATGCCTGACTACAGTCATTTGGTTTGAAAACCAGAACTGCAGGTCAGGCTTTAAAAAAAGGAACTGTATACTATTATTATAGGCTTCAATTTTACCCAACCCTCATTATAAGCATTCTGGAAGTAATGGTGTAGGGGTTGAAATGCACTTATTTCTGCCCAGGTGAAAGAGCAGAGACAGTCCCACATACAGTGTGCATTTAATTTCCGTGAGTGCAAACTGCGTTAGAGAGTGGCACAGTGAGGACACTGAAACCAGATTCTGCATAGTCACATGCTAAATAACAAATGAAAATAAAACATGCCTTTCACTACAAAGAGGAAATTACTTTCATTTTAAAGGCGTGTTTACAATGTTGTTGCTTTTTCAACCTAATTTTTGAACCTGTGTTTTTATTAATGCAAACAGCAACTTCTTACATTTTTAATGATCTTTCCATGCTGTCAGATCCCAAAGGTACTTGGCAGATGGTACGACAAGGGCTCGCTTTATACCCGTTGCTGAAATAAACCATTTGAGGTTGAAATAAGGCTATCATCCTGCCTTATTATGATAATGGGATCATGTCTGTAACTCTACTGGGTAGAATTTTCTCCTTCCCATCTCCAAGGCATCAAAATCTTCCCAATTATTAATTTTTATTATTTTACCTGTGAGTTATTTGCGGGTGGAAACAATGGTGTCCCTAAGTTCACTAAGAAGTGAATATGAAAGTACTTGGCAGCTACTAATGAAGAGACTTTTTGTGGACTCATTCAGTGACTTACACATGAGAGGGAAATTGAGGCCAAACTGTGCAAAAATGGCGATATATGATTATTTCTTCTCAAAAACTGTTAGAGTTGTGATTAAATTTTCCTTTTAAAAACTAGCACCTTCATCAGTACCAGTGGGTCGCAGCTCAAATGCTGGTTCAATGTTCAGACTTAGGGAACATACAGCATGTAGAGAGTAACTGATACCATATTCTGCCAGGTTAAAGCTTTCCTTGGACGTCCTCTGTCCAAGCTCTCATCAGTCCCACTTCTACTTAACATGTGATATATGCCACAGTCTGAACCAAAGATTGTAAGCTTCAGGCAGACAACCTTTGTTTCACTGTGGAAAGCTTTAAAGTACTGGTGCTGCTTCAGTTGTCTTAGCAAGAGATGTTGCTGTGTAGAAATACAAATGTGTTTTGTTGAGAACATTCTCCCTCAGTATTGCACAGAGATATTCTCCCTCAGTATTGCAGAGAGATAAGTGCATGATGCATGGTATCTAGCAATAGTGGATCCTTAGGTTTATGTGTGCCGTTTCATTTGGATGTTAGCATCCTACATTCATATCATCCTACATTCACATCACATCCTGTTTGCTAAGTTCATCCCCCAGAAGTGGCAGCTTTACTGTCAGAGAAAGGCTCTGCACTTCTCATAATGGGAAGGAGTTGTGACAGGGAGAAAGGCTTCCTGCTGCTGGAGTGACCTGGCACATATTGACTTGTTTTTGTGGCTGATTCCATGACTGCTCAGGTTGGAGGGGGAAGAAGGCACTATTTGCTCAGGTTCAGCATATTGTCTCCTTCCCAAGCCTCTCCACATAAACGTGCACCTGCCAACTCTTCCCCCAAACCTCTGAGAGAGACTGTTACCTCTGAGAGATGTAGCAACACCTTCAGAAGGAAAGCTTACTCATGGTCTCAAACCAATGGACAAGGATAGCTGTGCAGTTTCATTCTGTCTCCCTTCTCCCCACCCAGAAACCATGCTGGAACCATAATCCCTCCTGTTTTAGAGAAGCCCCTCAAAGGTCTGATTGCCAGGCTATACTGATTGCCATGTGCAGGGAGTGAGACACATTCTGAGGGGTTTGCTGTGGGTGAGATGAGAGTTTGAGCTAGAAAGTGAGAACTTCAGTTCAGATCTAGAGTCCTATCTTTCGTGGCAAGGCTGACCAGCCTTCATCACCTTTTGTGTCCGTAAATTGTGTGGATTGGCTTGATTGCAGTAAATGGATACCCACACTTAATGTGCAACTGCTTCTGTGGCAGTCTAACTATAACTTTGACTTCTGCTTTTGGGAAACCTCAGAAATGGTCACAGCTGTACCAGAGAGGAAAAGCAACATAAAGACAGGTGGTGCTACGAGCAGAAGAAATGTCATTGTTGTGAAAAGCAGATTAAGGCAGTGGTGGAGATAAATCTCTCATTTCCATTTTTGCATACAGATGCGCTGCAGCATTGGCTGCCTTTCTGTCACTAGTTTACAATCTATAACACAGATACAGTCCAGAGCTCTGTGTTTTGTCTTTATGTGGAGCATTGCTTCTCCATAGCAATGGAGACTGACTTCAAGAGCATGGCTGTTGTTTGAAGGTGTTGGAATTTTGCAGCACTGGAAGGCATTGTAGATACCATCCAGCAGAGCACATGGGGCTGTCATTTAATCACAGGACTGGTAGTGAGTCCCAGCTTATCTTAAAAGGTACATAGCACTGTCCTGGGAGAGAGAAGAGGGGATCTGGATACAAGCACAGATACATCTGCAGGTATGGCAATAAATGTTGGATGTGCAATTAAGTCTGCCTATCATCTTCAATGATTCCAGGAAGAATGCCTCTCTTCTGGTGGAGTGAAAAAGGACACACCTTTCCACATGGAGATCAATAGGCTCAGCATGAGCAGTGAGACACCCTGAGCTTCAAAATATTTGTGCATTTGTAAAACTGAAAGCCACCAAGTCTTAGGATGATTGACTTCACCTCCCAGACCAAACCTGCTTTCAGGTTTGCATTCTAGTTCTTTCATTAAACATGTGTAATAAACACTGACACAACTTGCCATGCAAGAATGTACTGGAAAGTAGCAATTTTAACTGCTACTGTCACTTTCCCCGCCTATGTATTTAAATATAACATTGTTTTTTTAAGCTGAATGAAAAAAGGGAAAGGGAAGAATTAGACATCCTGGCCAACTTGTACAACACCACTCTGTGTGTGGGAATGATATGGAGATTTTAATCTCTTCTACTAGTTTGTTACTGCTCTGGGAGGAAGCAACAACAACAAAAACCCTGCCTATAAGTACTTGTTGAAATAATGGCCACATCAAACCAGATGTTGGCCAGATGAGCAGTCTTTTTGTATGTGTTCATGTTCCCACTGCTAATATTTGATTTCTGTGCAAAAATTAAACCTCACTTAGTGCCTGTCTACAAGCTGGAAAGCCTCCAGCTTATTAGGACATTTTAACACTCTTATAATTTAAACAAAAACATCAAAAGCATTTGCTGTGCTTTTTAAAATTTTTTAAAGGCTATTTAAGCAAACAACAGCAACAAAAAAATCAGGGGGCTGATCTTGATTGAGTTGGGATGTTTTGATGAGCAGAAAGTGTATGTTGTACTTAGATGTGTCATGTAAAGTTGCAGATGTGGGATCCTGCTCTGCACAGGAGATGCCCCCTTGGATCAGGTGTTAAGGCACCCCAGAACGCTGTTGTCTTGCTACCAATCTCATCCATTAAGTGGCTTTCAGCGAAGCATGCCAAGTAATAAACTGGTCATGGTAAACCTGACTGTTTAGCTCTTGCCAGAGAAACCTGATTCCCACACAGTAGCACAGAAAATATTTTTATGATGTAGATTTCACAAGTCAAAATACCACTGTTTTTGTGACGCTCGATATCCCAAGGGTAAAAAAATGAATGAGTCATTAAGTTCCTGAAAAGCAATAAATTCATGTGGGTTTAAGTAGCTCACAAAACAAGCTTTTCCCCCTGTCACAACTCTTTCCCATTATGAGAAGTTCAGAGTCCTTCTCTGACAATAAAGCTGCCACTTCTGGAGGATGAACTTAGCAAACATGATGAAGCATCTCCTACTGTCCTTCAAGTCTTTATACTGAATGTGTCCCAGGATGTGTCTCAAAACAAGAGGGAAAATTTGTCCAAGGTAATATGTCCCTACAAGTATTTTCTGGATGGCATAATTACATGTTGGTGGAAACTGGGGTTCTGAATCATTGAATGTATTTATATGAGCATGACTGGGTCAAAGTTGGTGGAGTCAATTGGTGCATGGCCTTTCGGATATAATCTTGAGACCCTGGGATCTGATTTTTTCCAAATAGTAAAGAACCTTATGTTCTCATTGTGGTGAATGGAAACTCTGATGCTTTCGTCTTACTGGAAATTCGGCCCCTCGGTGTCTCAAACAAAACACTGAAACAAACATTTCCTAAAACACTTAAGCATCTTCTGTTCTTCTGAACATTTTGACATCAAAGTAATTGTTGGGTCCAAACCAAAGCCTACACTCGGAAATTGCTAAATGCTGTGAGAGGTTGCATTTTAAGTCCTTCAAACGAGGAATCGCTCTAGTTTCTTAAAATGCAATCATGTTGAACTATTCACCAGTGACATTCTACCACCCAATTTCAGCAGACCTGTTGAGTGTTTGCATCCCAGAGTAAACTGCCCTTTCATTCTTCATGGATCAGGATGATGTGGTGATCCCATCAAATCTTGAGCCTGGCTTGACTGTATGTTTATCTGAAAGCTCACGAATTCTGTCTAGGACCATTTTCCCTTCCACAAGTCCCTTTAGTACCAAGTGAAATGTTCATGTGATATTTGGAATGCTTGATGCAACTAATAGACACATACTTCTATGTTGCCTTGCTACTTTTCCAAGCGAATGACAAAATTTCTGGATTTATCTACTCTGTGTGAAAAACAGTCCATCTCCATGGCCTTACTATATGCTAAAGTGTTGCTCCTTAAGGGTTTTGTTTGTAAAGTGGCACAGATTTAATATAGCATGTGTTTTATTTTGAGCAGACTCTACATTATAATGCAGCAATGTAATAGAACTCTTCTGGTTGACAAACGCTCTGGTGTAAATGATTTAATTTACTAGCTGAAGCATGAGTCTACATATTATTGTACTGATCAGTCATTGCATACTAAAATCACTCATCCTTAATGTAATGATTTGGTATCCCTACAGAGAATTTGAGTCATCAGAAAGTCATTAGATACAGTAAAAAATGAAAATTACTATTACACAGCAGTAAACACTATTAACTGTTAGTTAAAACAGCATTTAATTTAGCAATGCAACAGTTTACAAATTTCTGTAGTTTACTTAGTTCTCATATAATTGTGACTACAAAGCTAATGCTTCCAGTGTCAATAGCATGACACAAATACGGGGTGGGAGAATATGATCAAGTATTTCAGCTCAAAGGAACGCAACTACACATCATTACACAGCACCATGTTAATTTTTATCTTGGTGGTTCAGTCATATGATGCAGAATCCATGACTGATTGTAGAGAAGGCATGAAAGAACTGCACAGTTCTGCAAAGCACACAGGCACGGAACTGTCACCCAGCAGTGGGGATGGTGTGATAGTTATTCTCCTGTGGGAAATGGGAAGTTTGCAAAGAAGTGGAGATGGAAGTAGAACACAGCAGAGTTCAGAGCTCTATTATTCAAGCTTAAGCAGTGTGGTGGCTGAGCACCTTGGTGATTGGTGCAGATTGCTTCTAAGGAGCAAGGTAACATGCAGTGCTGGAAACCTGATGGATGTTTGCCGAGAAATAAAACACTCTTTTCAAGTATCATGGGTTTTTTTTATGCTTGGATAATTGAAGTGCAGTTTCTATGAGAAAACATTTCTGCTTATTTTGTGCCTGACAAACCTGGAGACATGTCACACCTCCACCAAGAGGCAATAGAGCTTCTGCAAGGGGACACATGGCTCAGTGGTGACTCCCACTTCACTGCCTGATTTTGCAGCTGAAGGCCCTATCCAGAGGGTTCCCACCATACCCATTCAACTAGCATGTAGCTGTCTTACTCAAGCAAATGGGAATCCCAACATTTCTAAAGTTAGAGCTGTCCCAACTCTTCCAATAATTTTTTTAAACTAGTATTATTATTATTATTTAGTGAAGGGACTTTCCCCTGGTACAGTTAGGCCTAGCCAATAATTTTTTTAAACTAGTATTATTATTATTATTATTATTATCTAGTGAAGGGACTTTCCCCTGGTACAGCTAGGCCTATTTCACATTTGGATTTAAGTAGAAATTAAAGGGCATTTGTAGCCTGTGCAAAATCACACTTTTTAATGGTAAGGTGTCCTCTTGCAGGCAAGACCCACAATAAAGGTCTTCTCCTTTCTTTTTCTTTTTCTTTTTCTTTTTCTTTTTCTTTTTCTTTTTCTTTTTCTTTTTTCTTCCTTTTCTTTTTTTCTTTTTCCTTTTCATATGTGAAACTTGTGGCAGACCTCTGAGTAGAAACCGTATCTCCCAACTCCAGGATTAGCTCCTTAACCCAAGGCTGTGGTTCTTTTCATGTTGTTTTCACTTTGTCACACAGTGTTGTATAAATGTTGGGGGCCAGTTTTATTTCTTTCAACCATAATCCACACAAGTTGCATAATGGACTGTGTTCTGTTGTCTTGTAACCCAGCTGAAGTGGATGGACTAACATCAGGGGTGAATCTGATCCTTCATTTATGGATGGATATTCTTTGTGGGTTCTATGTATCTAAAAGCCTGGAAAGTATTGATTTTGCAGAGTATCAAAGGTATGTGCCTAGACTTCACTGATAAGATAGAATTGTGGGATTTCTCTCATTTTCATATGTTTGAATGAAGAATTAGCTGGAGGGGCATTTTTTTGCTGGTATCCTATGAATGTCTGCTGATACTTTTCAGTTAGCAATAATTACATTACATCTGCTGTGTACAGAACAGGAAACAAATTCTTCTTATGAAGCTACGGCACATGGATACAGATTTTGAGTTTTGTACTGTTACATTTACTAACCACATAATTACATATTTAGTTCTATTACACCAGAACCTGAAATGTTATGGTGCAGGGTATAATTACATCATTTACTCTGGAAGAAACCCTCAAGATACAATATAAATAACAGGATTGCAGATTTATAGAAATTAGAGGTGGAAAAGAGCCTTTCAGGTCATCTGCAGCCCTGTGAGAAAAATTATAAACAGTTTTCTGGAGTACATCTTATAATAGGCATTGATTGCCCTTTCTATCTCCCCGTGTTAGAATTCCCTCAGAACCCTGCAGAAGAGCTGCTTGATGGTGTGGGAGAGGGTCTGTGAACCCGTGACTCTGCAACAACTAACAGCTTTGTAGGAGAACTGGCAAAAACACACCCTTTTCCCCCAGCAGGGCAAAGTCTGCCCAGAAACCCATGTAAAGCTTTCTTTTTTTCACAAGAGGTGTTAAATCTAGGGGCTGGACTGGTCACTGGCCGGCATAGGGATAAGGGCTGCTGTGTGTCATGGGCTACTCTCTGAGCAGGACTTGTGCTTAAGTTTCTGCTACCCACATCGTTCAACTAGCCCTTAATTCAGAGCACGATCTTTTCTTCTATGTAGTAATTTAATTAGAATGTAAGTAGCAATTAAAAAGTTGCCACAAATACTAAGAATAGCTCTTATCTGAAATATCTATCTATCTGATCTTTTTTCCTCCATAATGGACAGCAGCCTTCTAAGAGGTACAAGGACTGAAGAGATGGCCGTGAACTGATCCAGAAGTTGTCCAGGTTGCTTCTTAGTTTGGTACTCCTTGTCATCATCATTCTCTGCTCTCCCCTTTTAGACACAGGTCCCTCCATCCTATCTTTTCTCACTTACTGGTTTTCTTCTTTCTTCTCCCTTTCTTCACTTACTTGTCACTCTTTGAGAAGTTTGTTCTCTTTCTTCATGCATGTTCTCCTCACTTACATGCATGTGAGTGCCCAGTGTCAAGGAGAAATTGTGTCAGTAAAACCACCTTCTGAACATACTCACCCTTGGCACATTTAGAAAGAAGACAACAGTAATTGGAGCTTTATGGCTTCAGCCCGTTTGCCTTTGTCAGTTCCTACGGCAGGTGCATGAGGCAGGAGGTGCTGCTGCTGTGCCTCTGCAGCATCCATGCCTGTCTCTAGGCAGGCCTCCAGTGACTGCTTTTTCTGTCCCATGCTGTTTCCATTAGCTCTCACATGCTGGTACTGGATTCCTTGCTTGCTCTCTCCCCTCCTGTGCGTGAGCCCCAGCGGGCTCTGAGGCACATGACCCAGTGGGAAGCAGTCCTGCCATGACACAGCAGCCGGGGGGATGACTGCAAAGGCCATGCCTTGGGGAAACAAATCCTCTCTCTGGGACAAAACCAGCAGTGCACTGGGGGTTCTCACAGCACACCCATGCCAACCTCTGCCTGATGGGTTGTTGGTGGGCCTATGATGATGCCACTTCCTCTTCATCATCTCAGGGGGTCAGACCTGACCTCCTGCGCAGCTTCATGATCTCATTCACTTTGGGCAATCTCTGCTGGGGATGTGTCCCTTTCTTACTCGGTTCTGAACCAGCAGCACAGCATTCCTGAAGGGTGACTACAGTGATGAGGCAATTAATTACAAAGCTGACTTAACCATGTACTCAGGTTTAAACAAGTTTGCATCACTAACATTCCCCATGTAATTTATTTTAAAGGAGCAGAAGGAACTGTGAACCAAAAACCGTCCAGGCACACGTGGCTGTGCAAAAGGTAAGGGTGGCAGGGGCAGGAAATATAGAGAGCAAGGACTTGTTTCCCCATGAGGAGGGCAGTGCCGGAGATGCTTCATGGTTTTGTGTTCCACGTCAGTAGTTGTACTGTGAGATGGTGAGCTGATTCTGTGGAGGACCAGGGTCCTGTGTGGCAAGGCAGGATGATCCTTCTCAAAATCCCAGCAGACCTGGTATCATACCAATAACTGAGAATAATTGCAAGATGCTTTGGGAAGGCTGCTGCTTCCTGATGCCTTCAAGCACAAAGAGCCAGATGAATGTGACTCCCAAGAGCTCCATGGAGTCAAGAATCACCACCAGTAATCACAGATGACTACATGCAAATGTGGAGACATACAGGTGCCCTTCAGCTGTTGTGGTTTAATGTTACTGACCTGTTTGCTGCCAAAAATAGTTTAGGCTGAAGTGCAACAGAAGTGTGTGACAGAGTCAGTTAATAGTGATCTTATACAAAAAAGTAGGAGCAAAATGTACTAGCAAGCAAAAAGGCATTTGGAGGCACAGGAAGAACAGGAATATCCTTTGGACTTTCCTTTGGACTTTCTAACTTGTGCTGAAAGTTTGTCTTTGATTAGTGTTCCTATGGAGCCTTTTTAACAGAGATTTAGCCTGAAAAACTTGATCCCTTCACTGTGGTGTCTGTATCTGAACAAAGATGGGTTCCTGTAAGAAAGAGAAAAAAAAAATTAATTTGTGCCAACATCTGCCCTAGTGGTTTTCAGAGGTGGACTGAAGAGAGTTGTTGCAGATATCCAAACCTAACAAAGAACAGGTTAAGTCCATGCCACCCATTAAGATTAGAATGCACAGTGACTCTGATTTCAGGCTGTGTTTTTATTTAAACCCTATCTGCAGATGTATCTAATAAACACTACTGGAAACTAATTTACATTCTAAGATCTATTAATTTAATCATAGTCATTATAAAAGTCAACCAGTAAATAGCAAGTAAAGCAAGCAGAGTGAAACAACAAAATGAGATAACCAATCTAACTTAAATAATGACAAGCACTGCAATCTAGAACAAAAAATCACACAAGTTAACACTTTAACAGCATTTGCATCCTAGTCTATTATATCTTTCATACTTGGTGTGACGAAAGTGTGGGATGAGTAAAAACAAGTCCTTACGGGCAAAACTCAACCACACATGGAAAGCCTGGATAAAATCTTCCCCATCCTTTCAGTCCTGTGGAAGGAGGAACTGGAAGAGCCACTGGGTAGAAAACGTGTGTTTCTCCAACCATGGGGTCTGGAAATGAGTCCAGACACCACGTGCCAAGACCTTGATATGGAGGGTGCTCTGTTGTTGTTGCAGTCCGTGAGACTTAAAGAGCAGAAGTTCCAAAGCTTTGCAGCCCGCCCATGGGGAGGAACATCTCTGCAGTGCTTTCAAACTCAGATGTTAGCTGGGAGGTTGCACCCCAGAGAAAGGAAAACCTGGTGCTTGGGGCAGAGAATGTGACACTAGCAAATCCGGATTTTGTTTCTTTCAGTCCTCGGGTCTCTTTCTGATGAGAATTGCCACGAGGCTAAAGCTTTTTCTAGAGCTGCAGAGGTAGTGGTTTTGGTGCTACCACTCCAAAGATGATTTTAGCACACAACAAAGGTAGCAGCACTGTTAGTGAGGGTCAGACAGGACTGGGGAATCTGACCTCATTTGAAGAAACTCTGATGGTGGAGTCCCTTGAATGAAAGAATGACAAAATTATATAGTTAGCACATGTATATTTAAATATCATACCTTTCAAGCACACCAGATTGCTGTTGTCTGCATCTTGCTCCAGCCCTGCTTCCCAAAGCAATGGTGACCCCTTTGGCCTCTGGAGGCAACTCCACATTGTTCAGCAGCAGAGTCAGCTCCATGTGTCACTGACAAGGTACAGTCCATAGTGCCTCCAATGATGGTTGAGGAACAGACTTTGCTCCCATCAATTTCCTTCTGTAACCCAAAATCAAACAAGTCATGAGTGCTATGACTCCTCCCCAAGGGAGGGGATTTGTTGTTTTGGTGAGAACCACCCTTTGACCAAGCACTTTCATAGGTCAGTTCCTGAGTAGCGAAGCCTGTAAATAAATGAATTTAGAGATTTGGTGATGCCCGTGGGAAATTTTACATCAACATATTTTTGTAAAGGCAGCTCCAGGCCCAGGCCTCTCCTATTCCTTTTATTTTAAGAGACTTATTCCCAAGAAGACTTCTTTCTTGGGGCCATATTTTTTTAAAGTGGTCCTATCTCTGCATCCAAGTGTGAGACTATAATAATAATAATAATAACAACAGCAATAACAACAACAACAACAGCTAATGATGATGATAAGTGTAATACCTTTCACTTATGTGTTTCTCATTGCTATGATTTGCATTACATCAGAAATGTACAATAGGGGCTCCCTGCCAAGCAGATAACCAGTGTTGACCTGAAGATGCTATGCTGCAAGACATAAGCAAGCTCCAAATAAAAATACACATGCAAAAATTATATACGCTTACATATATGGCCTCAATCTGATTCATCCAAAGAGATGAAAGCAGTTGGCAAACAGCAATTAACTCATTTTCATGCAACAGATAAGCATCATATTTCTATCTGATGGATGAGCAAGACAAGTTAAATGACTTGCCCAAGGTTACACAATGCATCAGGGCAGAGCTTGGAAGCAGTATAAAGAAGTCTTCATCCCCTGATCTAACTTTCCTCTTCTTGACTTTCATCTGAATTTTCAGTGTACAGAGGAGCAGACTTTCAGAAATGTGCACACACGTACACGTAGACTTGTGAACCTGGAAGATAAAAAGACATTAAGGCTGGGCTCTAGCTGCATCTGGTTAGCAAACTCCCCTTGAAGACCTGTATGTTCTCCTCAGCCTCTTAGCTTGAGTAGTTTAAAGGGCTGCAGCCAATTAGAATTTGATTTTGAGTAACAAATTTTCTTTTCCAACATCAATTAGATCTGTGCCTCTCTTGATGTTGTAATTTTCAGTTTTAATGTCCTTGAATTTTGGCTTTGGTTAAAGAAGAAGCAAGAGTTGCTGGACAACTGCAAAGGGATGCTTTTCTTAATAGCAGAGAGATTGCAACCATTTAAGCTTCCTTTTTTTTTTCTTCTTTCTTGTTTTTTGGTGTCTACCTGAGAGAAAAGCAGTTACAGTTATTGTCATAGCAGTAAATTACAGACAATTCACTCACTTCCATAATGTTTTCTACTCAAAGATCTTTATAAATATTATGCATTAATTCAGCATGACAGCTCTGCTATAAAGGTATGTGGGGCTTCTCCACATTTTAGAGAGGAAGAAATTATTGAAAGAAATTTGAAGGCTGCTTGTTAGCAGTGGGGCTGTGTGGATGGTATGGGCAGGTGTAAAGAGCCAGGCACATAAATGCAATAGTCCACGTCCAGAGACAAATTTTTATATGCATATCAGGAAAACTTCTGTACCCAATAACTATGAAATTTAATATCTCACAAGTGAGTGACTTACCCAGGATCTCAAAGGAAATCTGTGGCAGAATCAGGAAAGTGTCCTGCTCTTGTTCTTAAGCCACAAACCCACTTTTTCCTTTGAACCTCCAATCAGTCCTTTCTTTGATTTAAGGTTGACTGAGATGAGCTGATTAAATTTCCATGTATCATCTGGAAGCTTCAGAACAGGCTTGTTTTGCTAGACATTCCCATCAGCCCCCATAGTTTCAGGCCTTTTGATTATAAAATGCTTTTTACGTTAGTCTTAATGGAAACTCCCTTTTTCTTTTGTTTTAATCATTTACAAGCTGGAGCTTTGCCAATTTATGTAACATGGTCTCATCCTACTCATTATTTCATCATACTCCTGCCAGATCTTTATTAAATATATTTCTCCCCCCACTTTAGTAAAAAAGGGATGGGTGCCTGGGAACCTGGATATGCAAAATGAGTGGGAATTCAGATTTTTTTTTCTTCCTCTGTGTTTTTCACTCTCTTTTATTCCAGACTCAGAAATATCAGTGAGAAAGGTTATCTTCCCCAGCTGTGGGAGAGAAGTGACTGTCAAGTTTGGGTGGGTTATTAGTGAGGGGTGGGATTCTTACTCTCTCCAAACTCCCACTAAAAGGGAGACAAGCTGCAGACTTTGAAGTCTTTTTCATGATCATAGCACAAAAAAACCAATAAAATTTTCTCTATGGGTGAATGAAGCAGGTTTCTAGCCTTCCTAAATACCTCCCAAGCCTTTTTTATGTGCAGTTCAGGTATACTTGGGTTTCCTATCTCCTTTCACTGCTTTGGTACTTCCCTTCCCATGTCATCTGTTATTTTTAAGGCGTATGCCTTGCTAATGGAAAAAGCTGGGTGATTCTCTGTGAATTTCACCACCCACCTTCACCCCTCCAAAAGCTGTGAGCACAACATCTATAATGTGACACTGAGAACTATGACCCAGTCATCTTTGAGGGACATAGTGCCTCTTGGCTGCTTCCTGACGCCTTGGTGCTCTTGGTTTGGGTGGGCAGTTCAGGGAACACGGGCACAGAAAATGCCTGAATCCTGCTGGTGAAGCTTGGCCACGGTGCTCATCCATTTGTAAAGAGTTGTTTGAGGACTCTTGCTGCCTTCTAAAGATTGATTTTGTGAAGAAGTACTCACAAGACTTCAGGACTGTAGCCTATGCTGCTCCTACTTGATAAATCCACACTTTATTTTTTTTTTTTAATTTTTAGACTCAAACAAAGCCATTGAGTGATTCCATACTCCATGTAGCAACACCAGGACCAGGCAATTTCCTGGTAACCACACCCTTGAGTAGATCATAGGTCCCCGTCTGTCACTCTCTGCTGTGGTCCTTGTCCATGAGAAGATTTCCCCCCTGTGTTTCCCTCCCATGGGCACAGACTGTTTTTCTTGTTCCCAGGATGAGAAATTTCTGATGTATTTTGCATATATGTTGAACCACGAGCTTTTGTACAGTTACACAAACTTGTGGTTTCCTATGAGTGTAAGGTTCTCCTCACCCCCAGTGGTTTTCCTAACTTTTATTGGTGATCACTATCAGCTTCTCGTGGTTTGAAGAGAACAGGGGCTCCCATTATTTAAACTTTTCTGCTGTGCTACAAAATCTTTAAAAAGCAATTTGCACAGACTTTTCTCCCTCGACTTGATGGACCCCATTTTAGTGTTCAGAAGGGAACTTGACACCTCAGAATCCAGCCATGCCTAATTAGTGTAGGTGTGGACAGCACACTGTACTTCTTCTTGCAAAACATGCTTTGTGTACATACGATTACACATGATGTTGTGTTTGTGTCACTGGAAATGTGCTGTCATCTGAGATGAGGACCCTGAGAATTCCCCCTAGGTCAGTGTCCCAGGGGGAATTCTCCTCAGGACCCCTGCCCCCCCCAACCCTCATGCATGGCTTATTTCAGTGCACTTCAAGTACAAACACGACTGCTCTTCTGAAGTACTTTTGTGAGCCTTAGGGGTAAGTCATCTCAGGCAGGGATGATTTAGCAGTGTGCCTTTGAGAAGGTGAACTCCAGCAGAGGCAGGGAAATCACCCCAAACCTCTCACCAGGGTGGTGGCAGATCTTTTAATGCAGCTCCCCAGAACCTCTCGCACCTCTTCAGCACAGCCTCAGGCAGCACTAGGGGATGCACTTCAGGACTCTCCAGCCCATACCACACAAAGCATTTATAAAAGTAGCATGAAATGTGTTGTGTGCTAGAGCTAAGTGCCTGCCACTGCCAGTGGAAAGTATCAAAACCAGGATACTTGAGCTAAATTGAGGAGAACTGGGCAGGTTCATGCTTAGTCTGAACCACAGGAAGGCAATGTGCCACAAAACCACAAATATGTGCTCACCTCCCAACAGAGATGAGTATGGAACCACCTCCAAAGCCTATGGCTCCAATGGAGTGTTCACTGGAGGCAGAAAATGGTGCAAGCAGGCCAGTGGAAGCCAGGAACAAAACCTCAAATAAAATAAAAATTCCCATAAAAATGGGAAACTCATAGATCTGTAATGAAACACGGGACAATTGGCTGGAGAGAGGGGAATTAACATAGGGGGCCCCACTGTTATCAGAAACTGTGCTGAAATTACATTTAAAGTGTTATCTTTTCAGACTTGGCCTCTGTCTCAGTTCAAAAGCAGCTTGAGAAACAGCAAAATACATTGGGATAGGAAAGGTACCATGGCTCTTTCCCAGCTTTGTTTTCACTTGCCTTCTAGTTGCCTCTTTTGTAATTGTCAGATTTGTTCTCCGATTTTGTCTTAATTAGTGGAATCAATAGTGTGTAAATTGTGAATTTCTGAGGATATGCAGCAAGGAAGTAACTTTTTCAGGAGCTGCTGTTATTGCAGGGCTATTTGTTTGGCCTGGGCCTGATAGTAATGTTGTTTGTGACTTTTAACCTGCAAACAGGAACCCCAATATTGAACTATGTGATGAAAATACCTTTCAACAATCTCACTGTCTGGGAGGGAAGGAATTTCAAGACTGGCATAATGGTTTATGACTTTTAGGTGACTTTTACCTTTTGGTGCTCAGTGTTTGGATGCCAAGTTCCCAGACCAGCTCTTTGTCAGTTACTGAGCAAGAGTCACGAGAGTCACTGAGTTTCTTCCAGGATGCTGAGAGTGCTGTCCTAGTACAAACACAGTCTGTTTTATTAAAGTTGAATGGCCTCTAAATAAGAATATTTCATGGGATGTGAGCATTTAAGTCTCTATAACTTCTCTAAGCTAATGCTGAGAGCCAGCTTTTCTTCCTCATGTGGTCTCACAAGCAGCTGGCAACAAACCCTAGGAGAGGGACAGTGAGTGGGACAGTCAGGCTCAGGGTTTTTAGGGGTGACAAGGAAGAGGAGATCATGGAGGAGCATGGACAGCCCAAAAAGAGCAGCAGTGGCATGGACACTGGCAGCAGGGTCTTTTCCCAGGCCAGGCCTGCATCGGCCAGTTTATGAAACTGCGTCACATTGCTTCCAGCACAGCCTTTGGGGAGAACTGGCTATTTGAATGGGGGCACATGTCAAAGAGAGACCTCAGTACCATGGAGCTTGGTGGGTTTTAGCTGCAGACCCATCCTGAAACCACAGCTCTGGTTTATCCTGTCCCCTTTGCTGTTGCCTTCCAAAACCTACAATCTCAGCTCAGGCCTGGTGCTTCCCTTTTGGCAAGTGTTAGTCTGCAAAAAATCATCTTGTAATTTTCATACTGACATCTTAGCTTCATAGTGGGGCTCTCGAGGCTTGCAGCCCTCTTTCAGGAGGCTCCAGTTCAAGCTGGAGTTGTTAGTTACGCTACACAACGGAGCAGCACTCACACAAAACCAACATGGCAGCTGGTGCTGGGGTTTCATGGACACATAACAGCCCAAATGCCAAAAAGACGAGGAGGGGGAAAAAAAAAAATCTATTTAAGCAATTTTTTCCTCTCTATAGGAACTTAGCCTGTCAGCAGCATAAACACTTGCAATCATGCACTTCCTAGGATGCATGTGCTATCGAAAAGGGAGGTGTTAATTGCTGTGCTAATTACAACATGATTGCTTTGCACTTGTTTTGCACTTGCAGGTGATTAAATTTTTAACGAAGCATATTACTTGGCACTGTTAGCATAGTTAACACATTTCTCTCTCTCCCTCTCTCTCTCTCTTCCTCTCCCCCTCCTTTTTTTTATGCCTTGGGAGAAGTCCTGTGCTGCAGACCCTTCGCTGGCTGCGATGTGCTGTTGTGCTTGGAACGAGCCCCTGTTCAGGCTGTCGGCGGTGGAACCCCGGGTTCCTGCTCGGAAAGAGCAGCAGCCTGTTATCGTCAGGCTCAGCGTGGCGGCGCCGGCCAGATGCGAACGCAGAACCCACCAAGGTATTAGCTAAAAATTAGGCGAGGCTGTTGATGCCAATCTCACAGATTTCATTTAAAAACTATGCCAGCTCTAGCCAGTCAGGCGGCAGCGGCGGAGGGTGTGCGGGAAGGTGGAGAAATGACAGCAAGTTCCCCGTGATTTATTTCTGCTTTGCCGAGCGGGTTCCCAGCTGACTGAGAGCAGGGGAAACTTGCATCTGTTCGACGGGCAGGCTCATATCTCTCCAATAAGGCGGCAATTACACGGCCCAGCGAGGCTGCGTGACCAAAGGAAAGCTGGGAGAACCAGCCCGTTGGATTTATTGATGGGCATAGATGGCCTTGCCTTTCTGGCTGCTGGTTTTGCAAGTTCCCTGCGAACTTGTTGATTCTGATGGGTTCGAGCGAATCGATCCCAAATGAGCGACGAACTGTCTTTTGGTGGATGTTGTCCAGCCTGCTGTATTGCTTCTGAATTGCTCAGCTCTGGGGGGTTTTGCCTTTGGAGACTCTCTGGTCTTTTTTTTTATGGCAGTGTAAACTTTCTGAGGCTCTTGGGGTCAGGCTGCATGAATGGACTGGATAGCTGTTAGTATTATACGTAAAAAGGGGGTGTGATCTAGTCCTGAAATAGTCTTCTCACAAGAGGCAAAAGGCACCTCCTGCTTCTTTTCAGGGATGATACAGATAAAAGGAGAGAAACTGGGTGGACAGTGAGAAATACTGGAAAGGCTAGAAAAGACAATCTCAGCCAACTTTTTAAATTTCGTGACTGAGAGCGGCTCAATAAGGAAGCAGAAGAGGAAAAAAGAATATTCTGATAAAGGAATAAACTGATAAGGAAATATTTTTAGATAACATTTAATTAACCCTGGGAACTTATAAAACACCACTGAGTCCAAAAGATTAACAGGATTCAAAACAGACTAGGTAGGCATTTTATGGCTGAGAAGAATTGCACGAGGCAAGATTTAAAAATCTATAAGGGATGCAAACTCTCATGCTTCATGGTGTTGGGAAACAGCTAACTGGTGAGGAGCAGGAAAGTGCTTCTCTCGTGGGCAGATCATCCCATGATGGTTCATAGGGAGTTTCTTGCACTGTCCTGTGAGGCAGCTTACAGGGGTGCTGGCAGGGATGGGCATCGAGAGTGGCAGAACAGTGGCCTGATCCGGCACCCAGCCATTCCTTCGTTCCCATGCAGCATTGCTCTGCTTCCAGGCTAGGCCAGGGATACCTTTTGAAACAGAAAGGGGGAAACTAAAGAGCTTTCAAGGAGTCTACTTGAATACTCCTGACATAAATCCTTGCCTCTTGCGCACGCACACCCCCAGTGAATTAATAGGAACAAGGGAAAAAAGTTGCTGCTGGGATTGTTTATATAATATAAATTAAAAAGTGCCTGGGAATATCTTCAGCATGAATTAGCTGAATGTATTTTGATTAAATATTTGTGAACTGGTTTTTAGCTGCATTTGCTGAATTTTACTGCATCCAGGCTCATGCAAGCGTACCTTGATAAGGAGTGAAATCCTGAAGGATTTAGGACAGCAGGTCTGCTCCCTGCAGAGCTGGGAAGTAAGACTGAGGTTTGGTACTCACATAAGGCAGTTAGCTCTGTGCCCTGTTGATTATTTGTTTTTAGCATTAAGTGTTAAAGTATGGACTTGTATAAATTGCTGTGAGGTGATACCCTCACCACACTGTCATGACAGGGCAAGTTCAGTCTAGAAGTTCATGGACACTGACCCTCACATACTAAATAAAGATAATATAAATAGATTTGCCCATTAGCATCAAGGGGCCAAACTTAAGTGTCTAAAATTCACACTTTTTGTACCATGTAATTGTTCACATGTTGCTGTTCACATAATTGGAGGACTGAGAGGCCAAGGGTGAGTGAAAATGATAACAGGAATATGTTTTTCTGCAGAAGTGGAGAGCCTCCAGTAACAATTTAGAATGCTGGCAAGGCTCTCTTTAATGTTTCATGCATTCTTTTGTCCACAAATCACAGGCCTTCACCTTTCCCATCATGTTGGCCATGTGGCCCTGCAGCAGGTCTGTCACACAGGAGTGAAGGCGAGTGATGGGAGAGGACCCTGTGTGCCTGGAGGCGTGTCCCTGCAGAGCCAAAATGTGCGTGACTCTGTGTGTGCCCCCTCCATGGCAGGGGCTGAAGAGGTGAGGAACAAGTGGGTGGTGTCTGTAAAGTCCTGGGGACTCCAGCAAAATGTCTTTAATTTCAGTTTTTTCTTAGCTCTTCTGTGCCAGCCTTAAAAGATGTGAATTGATATCACTTTTAACCGGCAGATTTCATTATCTGCAATTTCATTAAGAGCAATACCTGTGGTAGGACCACTGACTGTATTTTTTTTTTTTTTTGCATAATGGATTCAATTCTTTCTACAGCAAACCTTGCCATTCCCCACCTCCCCCTTCCAAACTTCATATGCTAGTCTATTACTCACTGTCTGTCTGGCCCCTATCATATTTGACTGCAGATGTCATAACAGAAAAGAGATGAACAGGCAGCTCTTACTTCCCGATAAATTAATGTGCTGCAGTCTAATCCATATCCAAAATGATAAAGTTAACAACAGTTTGCAAGCCTGTCACGTAATCTAAAAAATTCAGATGGATATTTTTCCCCCTTGTGTGGGAGGAAAAACCTGTTTCGGGGATGAACAGTTACGAATACATTTAAGCTCCAGTAGAATGTCATGGAAATGGCACAATTAATTCATCTGCCACCCCAATCCAGTGATGAAGCACTTTTATTGGGAGCAACCTGTTTGGCAGGCTGCTGGCCGTGGCGTGCTTCCCAAGGCTGCTGCAGCCTGCCCTCCCTCCTTCATCTGCTTGCTCCAGCTGGGCTCGGGCCTCGCTCAGCTGCCAGTCTTTGGGGGCGAGTTTCTGCCACAGCCTTTGGGGTCAGTCACCTGCACTTCTCCCACAGTCCCCAGCATGTGGTTACTGGGACGTGGAAACGGGAGCTCAGCAAAGCCTGGCTCTAAATCTGCTGTGCTGCTCCAGAGACTGCGGTGTGTGTCAGCCGGGGCAGCACACGTCCTTCTGCAGGAGGCAAAGGGATGTGCCGACTCCAGTGACAGATATCTGTGGATCTGCCACCGTGCCGTAGGTGGGGAGGGATGCTCTTCCCAGCCTCTGCCTCCTGCACGGTTTCACTGGGGAAAACGGCGTGTAGAGCATCTCTGTTCACACAGAGCAGCTCAGGTATGTGGGGTGAGCATCCAAGGGATAGATCCTCAGCCGAGGAAAACTGGATTAGCTCCTTAAAAAGTCACGGAGTTGAGCTGTCTTATACCAGCTGGCAATGAGGTCCTGCTGGCATAAGTGCCTGTGGGAACTAGCTGTGAAAAAAGGGTTTATTTGGGCATGCTCTCCAAAAGTGGTTTCCCACTGATTTCCTGGTCTATATTCCTATAAGAATGTTTCCTGTAAGGGTTTCCCTGTATCTTTCTACAACCGTACCAAATGTAACAGATAAAGGCTTTTATCCTAATATTTTTCAGCGATTTTAATGTCAATCCCGATTGGCAGAGGAATGAGGGACAAGAAAAATGCGATAATGAAAACTTTATAAGCTTTCTCTGCTGCAAAGTCATCAGCTGAGTTATAATGCATGAAAAGGGTGTGAAAGATTGAGAAATATTCAGATCAAAGCTATGTTGCATATCCTTGATTTCAGTACTTGGTTTTGCTCTTCTTGCCAGTTCTACAGGTTGGTGTTTTTTTTGTTTTTCTGATGGTAGGCACAGCTGACATGATGCTTAGATCTAAAGTTTGCATTGCTGATGTTACACTGCAGCGCTCTTTTACTTCAGCCTGCAACCCCACTTCAAATTCTGTGCTAAGCACACTTTCAAGGGGCAAATATATGGTGGGCAAAGAGAGATGGGAAGTGGTTAGTGTTGGGACATTAGCTGCAGTTTCTGCGCTTTGATTGGAAAAAAACCAGAAGAAAATGAGATGTCAGCTTATTGCAGGATTCATTTGGGAAGCTGGAGGAATACCACAGTGGGCAGTAGCTTTTCCAGGGTGCTGTCTCCTGCATGGAATGAGCACAACATCCTACAGCCCTCACAGCTGGGCACCCTGGGCCAAGACAGCTTGGGGTTGTTTCTTTGCTTCAGAGTTACCTTTGAGAAAGGCAAAGCCATGTTCAGGCTCTACCTCTCTCCTGTTTTGTCAGGTCTGGTATCAGTGCTACCCTCATACTTCCTCAACAGAGGCTAAGCACGTATAGATGCAGAAAATATCTTAACACAATGGGACACATACCTATATCTAATGCAAGAAAAAACACATTTTAGGAAAAATTTTCTAAAGAGGGAAATGTTCTTAAAGGTGCTGACCTTAACAACATTTGCCTCTTTAGGAGACACTGACAGAGGAAAGCTGTTGTTCAGGAGTTTAGTAGTCCCTGGACAAGGATCCTGTAAGCAGCTCCTTTTCCTCTTGGATGCTTCTAATGCCAAATAGGCGAAGGCAAAGCTTGTTGCTGAGGCTGACCTATTTTTGTGGAGCAGCTGCAAGCCAGGGTAATAATCCACTTATCTGGTCAGAAACCCACAACAGCACCTCACAGACAGGCATTGTCTGGCAGAGCTCTGGTCCTGCAGCCTGTGGGTGGGTGCTGCCAGCCTCCCCCAGAGCCCCCCCTCAGCTGCCCACAGTACCCCAGAAGAGGGTTGGTCCAAAACATGGAGTGGTGTGGGTTACCGAAACCTTTGCTTGAAATTATACCTGGTGGTGATGTTTACAGAAAGCCTTACAGAATACCCAGAACTGCCAAATGAGTAAAAAGTAGAATATACCAGAATGCTCAGAGGAAAATCTGTTATTAAACCATCTTCAGTGAATCGGGATGCCTTCACCAAGGAGTCACCTGAGAGTGCACTTTCCTGTGCCCTGTGGTTTGAAGTTGATAATGGCTGAGGTGTGTGCAGTGTTCCTGCAGTCACATCTTGCAGCCTTGGTTGTGTGTTGAGTGGTGGAGCACGGACCAGCCCTGGTGTCCCAATGCTGCTGATCAGCTTCAGCAATGCCACCAGGTGTGGTTTCATGCCAAAAGCGAGATGCTGAAAGGTGAGGTCTCTGCAGCTCCCTAAAAGGCCACACAGATCTCTGGTCAGCTGCCACCTCGCTGTATTGCAGCCTTGGCTGGTTTCCTCACAAGCCTCACATCAGGGATGCTCCTGAGGTCAGAGCAGCAACAGTTCTGCCTACTTCAGGGCCTGGGTGGGAGAGTGGGGAGGTGGAGACCCATGGTTTATGTGCTGGGGGAGGCTGCAGTGACCAGGGCTTGTGTGCCAGCGAGGGACCTGCTCAAGCCTGCCAAGGTCTTATTGCTACCACCACAGAGCTCATGTTGGTTCCCACTTATTAGAAAATCTTTCCCAGATCAGGAATGAGGTAACTCTCACTCACCCAGTTAGCTGTGTCTCCCAAGAGCCTTCCAGGCAAAGAGCAAGGTTCTCCCCTGAGCAGCTCTGTGCTATTTGAATATTTTAGCTTTCTCTGGCTAAAAATTGCCTTACCCAGGGGACTCCTGTGCCTGAGGGACTGCAGTGTTCTGCTGGGCAAGCCAGGTGAGTGCTGGCAGAAGGTGAAAACTAACTCCTTTTGCGGGTTTGGTGATCTACACAGAAAAATGTGGGTGTATCTGAAAAGAGTGTGGAGCTCATTACATGGTATATTTGAGGACTCATATTGTGATTTATTCAGGACACACATCTAACTCTTCCTCATTTTTTGTAAAAAATAATCTTAAAATTGATACAGAGTAAGAAGATGCCACTGCTTCTGGCCATAAACTTTTAACTAAGAACTTTGTGTGAGGACATTTCCAAACTGCCTGGGAATCACCTCACATAGACCAGCTGATCTTCAGCTCCATCCCCTTTGCCCAGAAAATTCTTTCCAGCGTTGTGGGATACCAGGACCAATAGCCAGGTAAAAGCATACTGCTGCCTTTTTCCTTTCTGTATTAAAACATTTTTCCTTTAGGGAGAGAAGTGGAGTAGGGAACTACAAGGGCAACCTAGGCCATTAGGGCATTAGCGTTCTGTGGTATGTTCATTTCCTGTATTTGCGCATAATATGGGTTTCATGGTGTTGGTTTTTCTCTGTGATTATAATGCTAATAATAATGGTGGTAGTTGTGGTAATATTATTAATAATAACAACAACAATATGTTTCAATATACTCTGTTTCTCCTGCATCCCTGCTTGTGTCTGGTAAATCTCAGTATTTAGAACACATCCAGTTGTTAGCACTGAAGACGCAAAAAACAAATCAGAGCTGACTGCTTCAGACAGCTGATGGATTAGCAACAGCCAAAGTTAAAAAGCTACAAGTCTCCAGAGTGGTGGAAAGATATTACACATAGGATCCAAAATTGTTAAATGTGAGCACATTAAATAATACAATCATCCATTGTGAAGATTTCATAAAGATGTTGCAAAAGAAGGGTTTCTTTGGTGTTCATCTTTTCCATAGAAATCCTTTATGAATAAAAAACCTATTAAACAAATAGTTCTATGAGCATTGGAAGTAATGAAGCCTGGTTTTACAGAATGGGTGATGTTGGAAGAGACTGCAGTGGATCATCTGGTCCAACCTCCCTGCAGGGCGATCCTGGAGTATGTTGCACAGGATTGCATCCAGACGGTTCTCGAATATTTCCAGCGAGGGAGACTCCAGAGTCTCTCTGTGGAAAATCTGTTCCAGCACTCAGTCAGCTGCACAGTAAAGTTCTCCTCAAATAGCTTCCCACAGCTCCTTTCTGTGTGGATCTTCTGCTGGCTGAGACAGAGATCATCAGCTTTTCCTTTACTTGGCACTAATAAGTTCTTGCACCTTTTTGTCCACTTTTCATAAAACTTACAGGGACACGTACTCTACTCTTGGCTTGGCTGAACCAATGCAAACTGGTTCAAAAGTGACTGTGCAATATGAGAGGACAGATATGCCTATCCATGGCGTGACCTTATGTGATCCCAGGAAATCAGAGCCATGGACTAACCACTATTGGGGGTGTCCTCACCAGATTTTATTGCTGCTGCACTGTGCAGTGTCATGCCAGAGCAGATGGGGTGTCCACTGGTGAGGAAAGCTTACAACATGCCCCTGTCCTCTTGTTGCATGTAAAGTGGACCTGTCTTTGTACATTGATGACATTCATACTGTCACTATTTCTGAGACAGCCTTGGAGTGGAGGCTAGCCTGGAGATACGTGTCCCTTTAGGTCCCCTTTCAGGAACATCAGGTGACATTTCCACCCTTTCATCTCCCACTGACCGAGAGCCATGGTGCAGATATAACCCAGGAGAGTTCAGCCTGGCTGCCCTTTAGTCTGCAGAAGCCTGTGTAGAAGAACCTTTTTGTAACAAATTCACATCACGCTCCTGCAGAGGAGAAAGCAGTTTTCCTGTCTTTCTTGAATGCTATATAAGTAGCGTGCTTTGTATTGGCTTCAGAGGACAAATCAGAGAAATATTTTTACAGTGTTCCAAAGATTGAGACTCCCTTTTTACAAGGAGTCACATGGAAAGATGATGGGTCATGGGTATAAATTATTCCTGGGGAGTTTCAGTTAGACACAAGAGGAAAATTTTTTGTGATCAAGACAATCAGCTATTGGAATAATCTACCAGAGAAGTGGTGGATACCCCAACATTGGTCACTTTTAAGATTCAGCTGAAGAGAGTGCTCAGCTGTCTTGTGTAGACTGCTTTAGCTGACAAAGATGGGACCAGATGATCCTTGAGGTCCCTTCCAACTGGGTATCCCATGATTCCATGAATTTTCATTTGTGAGTTGTTCAGAGGTACTCCTCCAAATGTAGAAGGCTGCTGAGCTAAGGAGGTCCTTCATCTTCAGCAGCCTTGGAGGAGCCCTCAAAGATTCCCTGGGGACTCTGAATGTTGCCTAGATACCCTAGCATGAGAGCTCAGGAAGATAAACCAGCCTTTTAATCTTATTTTTCTTAATTAAGGAGATTAATGGCATAAGCTATTCCGATTACCACTGATGAACTGTGGACCAGTAAAAGATTGAACAAATTTGAGTCCCTTATAGTTCAGACATATCTTTCTGGTCTCTGCAATGGTGCACACATGTTTTTCTCACTTTCTTCAGGCACACAAAAACATTTCACTCTGGAACACAGCAAGAACAAGATGGTGCAACCACATTGTTTCATCAGATGGAAACCTGTGTAATCTCAAGTGATCCCCACTGAAGTTTAAATAGACACAGAAGACCACAGTTTCATTAACTCGTGAATATACACAGATTTTACAATGATACTTTGAATTTGGAAGCGGGTGCCCATCTGCAATGTAGGGACATCTTGTTAGCAGATGTTATTTGTCTGAGAGAGATTGAACTTTTTCTAATGACACTACTTTTTTTTTTTTAACATTTGCAGTACCCTGAAGCAACACAAAGGCACAACTACTACTTTACAAGCAGCAAGTTTTTTTCTGGTTGAAAAATAACAAATTGTTATTTTTACTTTGCAGACAGACTTGTCCACAAAAGTGTGTGTGGGCAAGGTGAGCCTGTTTATGTAAGTAGCTGTTTCCTATTTTTCTAGGGAATTCATGAATGGAAAACATATAGATAAAATCCTGCTCTGTGTGAGTGTGTTTGTTGAGCAAAGTTGTTAGATGTTTGTTAAAAGGAAATAACTCTTGTATAGCAGGTTTTCACAGATGTAGTGTGTGAAAATTATTAAAGTATATCTAGGATATTTTCAGCAGAAGGAATAATTTGCAATTTTTGAAATTAAGATTTTGTGGATGAAACACAAAGAAAGTCAGAATTAGAATTAGATGTATATAGGAGTTTCCTTATGTGACACTTCTAAGATTGTTCAATGTGAAGGAAATTATTTCAAGATGCTTGTCTTCATTGTTAAATGCACTAATCCAGGGAAGTAAATAACAAAAACCCCAGTGATGTAGGACCCCTGGGGATTGCCCTCATGGAAATACGTTACCTGTTCCCACTTTGTTGTATCACCCACCCCTTCTCCCTTTTGGCCCAGGTTGAGGAAACATCTCTTTCCTCTGCCAGATATGTTTTGCTGGGGGAAGGAGACTGCCTACAGTTTGCACCAGAGGCAGGAATGTTTCAGGAGAACTCTATGCACACTGCCCATCTTGTGTTTCCCAAAGGAATGGGAGATGAAGAGGACACGGGGCTGAAACTCCTCCTCTGATGAAGAGCAGCAATTGGTGATTTTCCTGTTTTAAAGCTAAACAAATGGGCTCTTTACACTGAAATCTTCCTTCAAACAGGTAATGAATGCACTATTGGCAGCATACATTTGTGGATCTCTTGGGCTACAATAAGTTTTGTGGGACCTTCTGGGCATATATCAGGAGATGTTAGTAAAGCTAGTGTTGCCACCATTCACATATGAACTTCTTGCTGTAGTCAAAGTTTTAATTACCAGTCCCATTCATGAAGCTGGGTTATTGGCTTAAACTTCAAACTTTGGGTTGTTTTTTTCTTTCAATTGAATGGTGGAAGGTTTCTATTTAATTGGATGCTGGACATGTTGGTTTCTATTCCTTCCAGTGGTGAAGAAAGAGCTCTGAAGTTAACCCAAATGCATCCTGAAGATGAAAAGAACAAAGAACACAAAGACCATGGCTTGAAGAATAACTTTTTTTTTTCCTTATTTCCTCTACTTTATTTTTTTTTTTGGAAGCCAGAGCTGTGATTTTGCCCTGATGGATGTTTTTGAATGCTGGATGCTGGCAAATGGGGACCAATCTGAATAAATATCTAAAATAAATAAATACAGCATCCCTGATTAATAACCAAAGCATTTTTTTATTCCCAAACATACACATAAACCAGCTCCACCCTGATTAATCAGGTCTGACTGTAGTATGTAATACTTACCATTTTTTAATTAAAATTGAGAGCTCATACTGTCCAGAGAGCTACATGTGCGTTCTCTGAAAAATTACAGCACAAGCAGAAGCCATTTTTTTTCCCTACTCCTGCTACAAATTTCCTACTGAACTTTAAAGGCAATTCCAGGTGCAGCCAAACACTATCCATTTCCATTATCTTTTCCTGTACTCCTAATCAGAGCAGCACAATCTGCCTTCAGAAACATTTGTTCTGAATGGCTGCTGTTTCTAAAAGCAGATGCTCTTGAAAATGCAGCTGTCAATAGCTCCACTAACCAGTGTTTTCTTACAAAGAAATATTCCAGTTAAGGTTTGCTTGGATTTAACAACATACTTATGATCATGCTGGTGATGTATAATATTTTTGCCTGTGTGCATGGAACACATCAATAAGCTGCTTCTTCCTGAGCCTGGTTTTGCTTTTGCTCCTGCCCATATAAATCAGGGAGATCTCTGCTCAGATGAGTAGTTACACCTGGATAAAATTGTGGGAGATAAGTCTCAATTCCTTTGTTTGAGGCAGAAACAGGTTTTTGTACATGAAGGGAATAACCAAGTACTTCATGGTTCCTTTCTTTCTGTGCTCTGTTTTTTTTTTTTTTCCTTTTTATTATTTGAACAAATAAGATTTTACTCATATATTACACCAAACCAATGACTCCATCTAGCTTCCCACAGTGCACTTTTTATAGCAGAGAATACTCCTTTCTTGTCTCGCTGAAGCACATATTTTCACATAATTTGCACTGATAATATAACTCTGCTGAGTAGCTTGATAGAATATATCACTCTTCACAGTCTAGCAGTCCCCCTCCTTAACTAATGGAAGTGGTAGACTCCTGGTAGTCTTGATTTTAAACATTTTAAATATATATAATGGTTTGCATACTGTGCAGTGATTTGTAAAATGTGAATGCCTACAAAACCATGGTTACGAAGCATAACATTATCTTATTTTTACTTACACAACCAGTAAAACAGCTGGAGGTCTAAAATCACGGCCTGGCATTAAATGCATTACTACATTTTAACCATGCAGGATGAGGCTGTCCTTTCAGCTGAGAGATAGGAAGAGAAGTGTAATGATTACTGGAGAATTAACACCTTCCATTTTAATAGACTGACTATACCAAAGACACTTAAATAGAAGCCCTTCAATTGAAATGAATTGGAATTTTATCTACCTAAAAAGTGAGTAAGTCACAAGTGGCTTTGAGCTGCACAAATAGCAGTATCAATCTACAGAGTGGAAATGGAGTATTTTACTAATAGAAATCATGTCTTCTGTTTTAAGACTCACCTGTGTGGTACTACTTACATTTCTTTTCTGTTATTCCTATTCCCCTGAGGAGATCCATAACCACAGTGCTTCCTTAGTTTCCCTTTTTAACATCCATAATTGTACTCAACTGGCAATGAATAACGCTGTGAGCCATAAACCCTGGTCATTTCAGCCTTCCCACAAGATTCAGGACTGAGTTTCTTCACCTCAATTAGTCTTACCAAACCCTATCAGTAAACTTCCACAACAGTGGTGTCAAAGGACATCAATTTGGCTACTGCACATGGTGTCTCATAAATAGCACCTTAATTGTTTTTCCAGAAATATGCCTCCATGAGCCTTGTTGAAATGTTCAAGCTCTCCCAGGATGTAGTTTCAGTGGGGGCTTTTGCCTGATGGGATGCTGATGGAAGGCAACATGCTGAGTCCCTGTGGGGCAAGAGAGATACCCCAGTTTTAAAGAAAACCAATGAACAGGACACCTAGGAATACTGTAGGAGCAGGCAGCATGACACAGCTCAAAGCGGAAGTTTCTCATAGTTAAAAATATGTAATTAAATTCATTTGTTAATGAAAAATGTCTGGAAACAAATATTCCTCTTTACTTCATCTGTTCTCACACATCATGGTGCCTCTTGGCAGTGTCCCCTCTTGGATCCAGAAGAATGTTCCACCAAAATCACCCCAGAAAGTTCCCAAATTCCTCAGGTTCCAGGAGCCTGACGACTATCAGTGATGTGAAGGGGTCACTCCGCACCTGGTCAGCGTGACTCCAAAATCTGGTCAGTGAGACAGGTGCAGACTGAGAGCTGTCAGCACTTCCCAAATCAGCCCCACGAAGCTGCATTCTCTTCCCTTAGGTAGATCTCTTCTGCTACAACTATGAGCCCACTTACGGCTGCAATGGCAGTAAATAGCATCCTGGTGGCTCCCCAAACCCCAGCAAAAGTATGGGGAAAGGCAGCCAGGAGCTGTCACACTGCTTTCTGGCTCTGCCCACACTGGGGAACAGTGGGAGATTTGGCTAAACGCTGGTGACATTAGGAGACTGAGACCTGATTCATCTGCCTGATAAAGCTTTGAACAAGGTATTGGGGGAATAAAAAGCATTTGACTCTTGTCTCACAACACGAGTTTTACATCAGAAGTATTACTGGCTGTGTTTACACAGGCGGCCACGCCAGATCTGAGACTCCACAAAGCCCATTAAAACCAGCTTGTGCAACCCCCTGCAGAGCCTCCTACTTGGCTTGCCTGACTCATGCTCAAAGGAACCTACTCAATGCACACTCCTCAACCCCCATGTGCCAGCAGCCCCAGGTGCAAGCTCCCAGCACTCAGCTCCCAGGCCCAGCATCCGTGGTGGAGAGGAAAGCCCTCCTCTCTCCCAGGCTGCCAGACCATAGGCAAGGAGGGACAGAGAGCTATGGTATTGCCTGCCCCAGCTCCTCCAGTCCATCCCCTGCTGTGGACATGGTCTTCCTGGGCACTGAACACCCCACTGTGTGCTTAAGGAGTCAGGGTAGGAGCTTAGCCAATTTAAACAGCAGCGCTGTGAATCTCCAAGAGCAGTGCTGAGCTACCCCTGAGGAAAAGGGTCTCTTCTTGGAGACCCAACAGTGCCTCTCCTTATGGCACAGTTATTGCAAAGGCAAGGTTGTGGTGGTGTTGGCACAGCATCTTGGACTCAAAAATGACTTGTTTACTTTGGAGAAGATCAGAGAAGGACACAGATTATACAACAAAAGGAAAGAATGAGGCTGGTTAATAGCACTGGCAAATAACGGAGGAAAAAAATCTGCAATTTTATTCAAAGAAGAAAATAAGCATTGTAGTAAACATGCAGACAATCCACACCAAACACAAATCTGGTTTCTGTGTGTAAATGTGTGGTCTAGCTGCAATCTTTATGGGGGCTGCTCCAGCTTCAAATGAATGTAGTATTTGTGAAATAGTTGAAATGAATGCTGTCTCTGGAAGGAAACAATGGATGTAGTAAACAAGCAAATATCTTGTCAACAGCTGAGCAAAAGGGTGCTGAAAATTCCATCTGAGGAGAACTAAGCATGGGATTTCTGATGATTCACTTGTCCAGAGCTTGTTCTGTGGGTACAGGGACAGAGCAGGTCCCAGAGAATGTGTCACTCCTGCACCCCAAAGTCAGGAGACAAGCACCTGCTTTTAGCAATTTCCAGCCATACTGATGGGAACGTGTTCAAAAGCAGGGATCAGCTGCATGCCTTACAAATGAAAAGCCTATGCATTCAAGGTGGTTCAGATACAGTTTCCCATTTCTAGCACCTGGTCACTTTCCTCGGGAAGCCCATCCTCAAAAGGGCATTCTGCATTACAGAAGAGCCTGGTAGTGTGGCCTGACTTTCCTGCCCTGGCTGTCCCCTTTCAGGGTTTGGATATGCCAGGAATACTGATGGCACACCACTGGAAGAAAAGCTACTCTCACATGGGTCAAGCTGAACCCAGTGCTACCAGTGGTGGTGCCCAAGTTTTGTGCCATTACCTCTACTCCAGCTGCAAGCATGGACTCAGACCCGCGGCTGTGGCAAAATTTAAGCTGCTTTTTACAGCAGAACATTTTTTACTGTTTACAGAGTTTTTGCTCTGCAGTGATGTACTTAGTGAGGAAGGGGCAGGCGGGAGGGTGGGACAGGGCTTTGTTCAGCTTGCTCCTTCTGCACTGCTTTCCATGTGGAGGTTGGTGGTTGTTCCTGGAGCGAGGGTGGCCATCCAGGTGTAACTGCTGCTCACCTGCTCTCTGGGTCCTGCCCGAGGATTCCCCTGCTGCACAAATACACTGCCAGTAGCAGGAAATCCTGTGGGATAGCACCTTTCCCAGAGCTGCATGGGAGATGAAACTAGCGCAGTAAGCAAAGCACAGAATTTTCCTCTTAAAACAGAACGCCCCTGCCCCGGCCCAAGCACACACCATGGACTTGCTAATTACTGACTTACAAGCATGTCATTCTTTTGTACCCTTCTTTGTATCCTGTTATTTTTCACCAATGTTAATTTTGTAATTTTTTTTCCTTTTTGGGAAAGAAGAACCTCATCTTACTGTGCTGTCAATTAGCTGAGAGGTGCTTTCACTGAGAGGTGAAAGCTTTGTGTGATGCAGAAAGTCCCACAGATGTTGCCAGAGGAGCCTCAATATCTTCTCTCTGCACACCTAGTGGGGATTTACAAACACACTTTAGGGAGTTTAGTCTGAACCTGAGCAGTTGGCTGTATCTAAAAGCTCTGCTCACTGCTTTGTAAATCCAAAAGATTTCATAGGTTCCTTCTCTTCACATTTTCACAGAAGAGCCTTAAAGTGCCTTGCACCGAATAGCTGTGCAGTTAATGAACTGTGCATACACAGGCACTATGTCCAGCTATGAATTCACACTTAATAGTTCAACAGAAATGTCTGGTTTCATATGTTTCTCATTCTTTTTAAAACGGTGATAGGCTTGTCAATTAAATCCATCTTTAAAATAGATTTTACCAAATATATGCACTGCCCAGTGAGATTCATTTATTGTTATCTTTTCCACATGCATTTCCAAGAGAATTAAAGGACCCAATATTCTATTGTAATCCATGATTTTTTTTTTCCTTCAACTTCCCTAAATACCAAACATCTGATAGGATACTGTAAAACCCTCTGGAGAATGTTTTTGTTTTTTTTTTTATGGAGAGACCAGAGTGAAAATTGTCAACCTGAAATGCACATAAGGCTAGATTTTAAAAAACATAGGCGGCTGCCTCCCTTTGTGTGTTTCAATCCAAGATAACCAAAATATGATTTTTCAGGGATGCTGAGCAAACATAACTCACATGGACTCCAGCCAGAATTTTTCCTGTTCACCACAGCTGCAAACCAAGCTTTGCATTACTAAAGGGACCCGAAAGCATTCCTTGAGCAGTTTTTACTTCCAATATTCTCTTACTGTGGAAACAGGCTTAAGTGATACTTGATGACATTCAGTCACAGATGACACAGCTCATAAAGCCAAAAAAAAAAAGAAAAAAAAAGAAAAAGAAGCAAAACTCAGGTGGTGAAAATTTACCTCAGTGTGTGAGAAAGAGGAGGGGGAGAGTTTTTGCGTAAAAGCTTCATTCTTTGTAAAGGAGACAGATGGTTTGCATCTACTGGCATGAATATTACAAGCTTCAGGTGTCCCAAAATGCTGTGAAATGCAACATTATAAATTGGTGGCAAATAATAAGTCCAAAGTTATGAAGGAAAACAATGGCTTTTGCCTCTGCTACAGGTAAATTTGGAAACCTTTCCAAAGTTCCTTTTTATTAAGAAAGAACTCTTCACCGAGTAACACAAAGAGAAGCTGGTTCCATTAGAAAACACTATGCATCTGAAAATATTTTTACTGTTTGTTTTCAATATTGCTGGATTGTGCCCCTATTAGCACCTCCTCAAACCTACCTCCTTCCATTTCTTTCCACAATTTTAATCAGATCCTTCATTTACTCCAAGCTCACAGTCCTTAATTACAATTTACAGACACAGCAGTGGAGCACAAGCTGGTCAAAACAGCTGTGGCAAAGTTTCTACTTTGAAGGAAATATTACTGGTGAGGATAATTTTGCAGCCAAATAGATTTTTCCTTCATTTGTAATAGTACAGTATCTTCTGACTCCTCCCAGCCAGTTTCCTTAGGTACAAGTAGGCAGCTTTTCTGCCTAGTCACATGCTGGTTTTTGCTGAGGATGTCTGCATTTTCAGTTTTGTGAGCCAATGTTCCAACATGCTTGTTCATTGCTAAGATTTGGAAGATCATAATGGAACGTTTGATACCTAAGTATCACTGAAAGGTCTCTGTGAATTCACCTGAATTTACTGGTATTTACTATATTATTTTCTGAGATATAGGGCCAAACATTCACAAAAATAGAAGTACACAAACCTTAATTTAGACTTAAAAAAAAACTTATGATACCCAGTGACTCTCACTAGGGACAAAAAAAAAAAAATTAGTGTCCTACACACTTGTAAGACAACTTATGGCTCTGTTTCACTGTGGTCTTGGTCAGGGTTCCCTGTTCTATCCCTCAGATTGTTTTTTAAAAGTATTGCTACTAACTGACTTGTGGCAAAATGGGCTCTTGTGACAGCACATTCTAGCCAGTCCTGGAAATCTGATTGACCTGGGCTCAGCCACTAAGCTCAAGGTGTCTTTGGCTTGCTTTTGCTTCCTGGTGAATCTGTCCCAGAAAGACACACAGAGTGTGTTTGTAATTGTTTTCCCAGCAAACAATGCAAGGTGTGATTATCCTCTCCTGCCAACTTTACTGTGGTGTAACTTCATTTTACTTGCATAGGACTATTTGTCATTTACATGGCTACAAGAAAATATACTGCAAGACCCTAAGGGTCCTGGATTCATGAGATTCATAAGGCTTCATGAGAGAATGCAGAATAAACTGTTTTAAACTGTTTGTATTGAATCACAGGAGTGTGATTGCTGAGCTAACATTTGCAAAGCACCCTTTCTTAGCTAAAATAATTTTTTCTCTGTATGAAATAATTTCCTATAGCACAACTATAATACATAAAGAAATGTATTTCCTAATTTGTGTTTATTAAAATGTTGTTTTCACATTTCTTTTGTTTCTACTATTAGATATTTTATTGGATGTTAATGGATATTACTCAGTTCTCGAGGGATCTTGAACATTTTTCCTCAAGTAACTTATTGAAATCTCCGAATTCTGCAGATCCCGGTTTGTTCTGATGATGCTTGCTTCTTATTGTTCCTTTTCACTTTTTATCATGTAGCATTGTAAGTACATTAAATTAGTAATGAAAAATGAAACCACAGGAGTCCCCTGTATTCTAGATAATGACTGATACATCTTCTCACTTGTCTGTGTTACATTATAGTGTCATAACTTTCCTTTATATCCAATAATACTTTTCATTATTGCACCATCCACAGCACAGAACTGTAGGGGTTTGTTCAGATTCTAACAATATTTTCCTTAAGTAAATCCACATCTAATAACACCATTTATTTTCTCTTTCTTTTTCTTGCTGTGTAGTGGAAGGTAACATGCTGATTTCGCTTAGAAAGTGCTGCTCAGGGGCTACAAGAGCTTTAGCTCCCTGCCCTGGCGTTAAGGGGATTAAATATGAATTTGACAGTAAGGAATGGATGGGCCCAGTGCATTTGAGCTGAGATCCTTCCCAGGTGAGGATGCCCAGGTGGCAGGCACACTTGCATTGCATTCATTGCAATCAGCTGATGTAGTTATGGCAGAACCTGTGGCTACTTACTGGCTTTTCTTTCTCCTTCCTCTCCTTTTATTTCCACTTCCATGCAAGCAGTGCTCCTGCTTGCATGGGTTGCCTTTTTCTTTCTGTGGCTTGGAGTGGCATTGAGCTAAACTCTAGAGCACGCCTCTGTGGTGGTTTTAGGGTGCACTAATATCCTGAATGAATCATTTTTGGAAGCAAACACAGTCCATATTATTGACTGTCTGGAGAGACTCTAGCAGTAACTGAGAGGACAGGAGACCATAAGCTGTTCAGAGCCTTTAAAGTCTCAGTGCTGTCCCACAGCCACGCACTGGAATGTGTTGTGGTGGAGCACACGGATGTTCTTCAGAGGGGGGCTTGCTGGAAATATGAAGCCATGTGGTAAGTAACTTGAATTTCTTATGCTGGGTGGCTGCATGGGTGTTCCTGCATAGACAGTGTGTGCAGGAACTGCATGCTTCCTCCTGAGGGAGGAGCTGGGAAAAATAGAAAGTGTACATGCAGGACACTAGTATGCTACAGTAGTTAAAATAAGTCACTTACTTAATGTATTCAATGCTGAGTATTTTTATTTTGGGTAATCTCCATTCCTACTTAATTGGATTTTATATTGTGAAGTGGAAAACTCTGGAACAGCCTTCCAAGGTGTTTCTGTGGCCCAACAATACAGGTTGTCCCTTCAGGGATTTCTTCTTCTCTAGGGCCTCTTTCTTGAGGTTTTGGGGATAACAGGGACTCTGCCATGAAAGTTGCAACTGTGGGCCTTAATTTCTTCAAATGTGAAAGGCACTGAAAGTAATGTCCACTTTTAAGAAGTCACTAGGCTACTAAATAGAAGCTTTAAAACAGCCAACCTTCTCTTCCCCCCTTTCCACCAGTATGAGACTGAATGACCTCATCCCAGCCCTACGGCAGCTTCCAGAAGCAGAGTGGCTGGTTGGAAGCAAGGATGATGTGTATGTGCTGGGCTCAGTGGCCTTGGTCCCTGGTCAGTGAGCAGCCTGACCAGGGACCTGAGTCAGCACAAGAAGCAAACTGGGAGCGGGTCCCAGACAGAGTTTCTTGCCTTTGTTCACTGTACATTTACACATTTTTTTTTTTTTTTCCTTCCCTCCCCTCTTTCTGCCACGGCCTGTTTTGCAAAGGGGCACCTGGAATCAGAGGGCAGTTGTTTGTTGATGGCTTGAAACCTGTTGTGCACAGGGGCAAAGACCCGGCTGTAGTTTACATAAGTACCTACCATTATGTAAAATAGGGATGAATATCTAAACCCGGGATCAGAAGTCTCCTACACATGAATGAGTCCGTTAAGTGGGGAACGAAAACAAGGCAGAGCCATGCCAGATAAGGCACGGATGGCTTCATATTTTCATTTGTGAAAGCGCTGAAATTAAAGGCAAGTAGTGAAAGCATGGTGTTTTTCAACCACCAGACCAGTGGGGAAAGTAATAATAGAAAAAAAGATTCCCCCACCATGCATACAGACACCACAGAAAAATCAAGCTAACTTCAGGGAGATGCTGGGCAGGATTTTGAGGATGGTTTTAATGAAAGAGAAGGAGGAACAATTGTTTAATGGGCAGTGACTCAAAAGGACTGGGAGCACCACATGTGCTACAGGTAGCAGCCAAAAGGATGAGTGGTGGGTTATGCCTCCCTTAGGCAGGCTTGGACCCAGGCCTGCTTGGATGAATGAAAAAGGTGGGTTGATTTTGAATGGGGAAGAGAAAACATCCGCTTCTGAAGACATTTGCATTTTTGGGCCAAAGTCCACTGACTTCAGATGGCTTGGGGATCAAAACTGCCTTGCTCAGGAAAAAGTCCTTGACCTACTTGTTGCAGCAGGTGTGGGTTATGTTTCATCCTGGAGAAGTGGCATGAGGGAGAGCTGATGTGAGGGGCATCTGCTCCTGGCACTGATCAGACCGAGCTGCAGGAGGTGTTTTTAGTGCATTCAGCTCTTTTCTCCCCCTCCCGCAAGGAGGGCTTGCAGGCACAGTCAGGGATTATGGTGCAAAGCCTTCGCTACAAAATGCTGTTCTTGCTCCATGTGTGTGTCTGTGCCTGACTGTGCTCTGCAACCTGGATAGTGGCTCCCTGTGCGTCTAGGGGTGACTCTTGAGTGTTTGCAGATGGAAAAAATACTGCTGTTGGTGCGCTTGCTTGGACAGAATGAACACCTGAGTCCTGCATGCAGAGGAGGAGCTGTGATCTCAAATAATTTGTTTATGAAAATGAATGTAGGGTGTGCTGGGTGACTTCTTCCAGTGCTGGGTAGCACTGGATTAGAGTTGGGCTTCCCTGGTGCTGGCAATAGATAGGATCACATTACAAGAACAACCACTACATTTTTTCTCACAGCTCTCCTCCCTGACCATCTGCTTTTGTCCCCACCCCCACTTACACCTTTGTCTTTTCCTTGAGTTACCATTTTATGCAAAACTCTACCCAAACCACTTTTCTTTCTGTACCTTCCCTGAGGAGCTTCACCTCCCCATGCTATGAGAATGACAGGATTTCTCCTTTTACTGTGAGGGCCAGAAACCATCCAGATTATTAAACTTACCAATACAGCTCTCTACTAGCATTTATACACAGTGGAATTCCTTATTACAGATGAGGATTTTAATTCTGAGCTTAGCTTGATAGAATGTAATTTAAAGCCATTAAGGATGGCTTAGCCTTCAAAGCAAACTCAAGATTGTTTAATTAGTCATGCAAGCCACTGAACACTACCCATAACACAAAACAGCTAAAGTATTTATTAGTTTTAGAGCTAAGCTAAGCCTTGCTTGTTCTACATTTTCAATGAAGTGCAGCAAGTGTTAAGCACATCTTGCTTTTTCCTAATTTACCAATGCTCAGTAAATTTTATTTCTGAATAAAAGCATAGCCTAAGTGTTGCAAGATGTAGAATGAAAACCAAATTGAATCAGTTCCTGTAAGCTTTAGAGGAAATAGAGTCAGTAATGGTGCTTGGGATGTTCTGAAAATTTTTGTGTGTTTGGGTGTTGGTTTTTTTGTGTCTTCAAAACAAATGCAAACCAGTTCAGACTTGATATTTTTTTCTATTTCCTAAACTTTCTGAAACAAGGTGAGCTAAGAAACAAAGTCCCAGTAAGTAGCTCTGTAGAAACTGGAAAATGCAGCAAGGAAGTTGTGAGTAAATTTTTGTGGCTCAGAAAGAAAATGATATATCTTTATAGTTTCCTTTTAGAAGGCACTGGTGCAGGCAACGCCAGATTTCCAGGATTTAAATTGGAATGACTTCTGATGGGGTCAGTAGAGAGAAGGTTTGGTGTCGTGGAATTTCTTATTACTTGCTTGTATTATTTGAATCAGGAGTAATGAGTAGTTAACCCAAGTTGATATAGGCTACATCCCAGCTCTCTGACTTGTAGGGCTGGGACACCAAGTGATTTGTGCATTAGGAAGGGTTTGTGTTGGCGTTGATCTGGGGTTTCAGTGTCCATTGTGGGGTGCTGTCCGAAGAGCTGTCTGGGCAAAGTTGGACTTAGTCTTTGTATGTCTGTTTGAGCTGTAAAACGCTTCTCTTGCTGCCCTAGTGTGCTTCTGCACTTCCTTTTGTTGAGAGAAATCTCTCCGTCCAATTCAAGGGAAATCTTAGCACTACTGGGAGCTAAGTTTCATGGATGTGACCTCTATTCTGGGCTGCCTCAAATTAACTGGTGGGATCCGAGTGTCGTTGTAATGCTTTTCTAATAGTCTGCAACTTGTGGGGGAAAAAAAAGAGAGTTGGTTCCTTGTCTTACTATCTACTTTTGATTCTCTGCAATGCCTTTAACATTTTCTTAGTTCCAGCAGTCAGGTTTTTACAGGCGGATTATCTTGATTCTGTATATGTTTACACTAAATTGTATTTTCACCACCAGTAACGCCAGCAGTAAAGACATTACTTTCCTCCACGAAAATGAAGCCTAAAATAACAAATATACCATGAAAAATTAGCTGCATCATTGAGAGTGGATTTCTGTGACTAGTGTTTGGAAGCAGGATTTTGGATTTTATGACTTTTCAATTAGCTGCATCATTGAGAGTGGATTTCTGTGACTAGTGTTTGGAAGCAGGATTTTGGATTTTATTACTTTTTTTCAGGATAGTGATAGTATGGGACCATTAGACAACTGTTGTGGTATTTGTTCCCTGCTTTCCTAAATGCTCTACTTGAATTTCTCTTCCTTCTGTAAGTAAAAAAAAAATAAAAAATCATATTGATCCATGGAAAGAGTATAAAAGTGTTTTTGTGGAATAAACTAATATTACATCAAGAACGATTCTCCTATGGGAAGAAAGAAGTGCAGCCTTAACAGCAATTTTTTTTCAGAAACAATGTGATTGTGGCACTTGTGCAAAATATACAGACAAGATCATTGGCTCACTGGGCTGCTTGTACTGCTTTATTCTGGTCATGATTTGGGCACTGCCAAAAGCTCAGTGTTCTTCCTGGCTTCAATAGCATGCAGGGTGTAACTGCACTGCCTTTGGGGACTTGTAGAGCTTTTGGGTTGTAAAATAATCCCTGCTTCAAGTAAGATCTGACAGATAAAGTTCCCTGAGGCTCTGGCAGCCCAAAACACCTGCCCATGGAGAATCCTGCCCTAGAAAAGAGAGTTCTGCTAAGACCATGACTGTGACTGGGCAGAGTTTGCTCAAACTTGTAACTTCTTATGGAAATAGCCAGATCTGATGAGGTGGCATTTTCCAGCACAGGTGTTCAGAAAATCTACAGTTGTGTCTGCCTTGGAAAGGTATCAAAAAAAAAAAAAAAAGCTTAGGAGGCAGTTTGGTGTCTTTTGATAAGATACTTCTGCATAAGAAAAAAATGTTGTGACTCTATTGCTTGTTGATTGCCTGTCATGTGAAAAGTTAGTTTCTGTGGTGAATGGGAGAAACTCTTACCCATTATCAGTCTTTAAGTTACTCAACCCTAAGGCTTTGGTAATTTAACTTCATCCTCTTTCAAAGTTGATTTTTTTTCCCTTGTTTTTTTTTTTTTTTTTAAACTTGAAACTTAAGGGGGGGGAAAAAAACAAAGCCCAAACCTTTCAAAATCTGCCCCCACTCCCTCAGGTGATGCTCTTCTAAAATGCAAATGCTCAATTATGCAAAGATAAGAACATGAGAAACTTTGGAAAGCAAAAAAAGGGTTACCTTGATTAATGACTAAAGCTGTGTTAATAGTGGATTTTTAGTCTCCTAGCCAAACCAAAGTATTGGGGGAAGGGAAATAATCCAATCTAACTGGAAGTAGCACTTGCATAAAGCCAGAAGTTGCATCAGGGACAGAAGAGAAATTCAAGTAGCTGGGAAGCTTCCTCATATTTGGTCTTTCTCTTCTGGTGTCTTCCCATCTTTCTTGTGGCAAGAGGGATTCAGTCATAAGAGGCATGCAAGGATGAGGTGAAACTGCTTTCTGGATAGGGAAATCCTGCCAGGAAATGTAGAAGCTTCTCCTCCTCTAGAAGCTGCAGCCTGTTTCTCTACCAAATAACCTACACAATGTTAGGCTGAGCTGTGCCTGTGTTGTTCCAGACAAGGCACGCTGCAACCTGCATTTTGCCTATTGAAGGTGCTAAAAGGAAATATTTTGGAAGGTGTTGTTTAGGACACAAAAAAAATGAGGAAGAGCTAACGTGGTCTTGTTAATTTTGGTTCTTCTGTGCAATCCACCACACTTTAAAAGGACACGTGTGGGCATGCCCCAGGTTATCCTCTTGCATGGAAACATGTATGTGTCAAAAATTAAATGTGACCAGCTTGACCACTTCTGACTGCCTCTAAGGCTGTAGAGTTACTCTAACCACTTACTTTTAAGCATTTTTTTCCTAATAATTTTTTTTTTTCTTTTTAAGTAGCGTGATCTAAATTCTGTTATTGACTAGACACTTGAATGAAACATATTTTCCAGTATAATATTACCCAGAAGTTGCATGGCTGCAGCCATGAAAAGCAGTAATTTCTTTAGAGGAAGTCTGGTTCTAGAATTTTTGTAGTTTAATGATGCTCAGCATGCTGCTATGAGATACCTGTGGAGTCTGGCATTTGAGCTGATACCACCTATCACAGGTCAGCTTCAGGTCTGTGCAGATCAGGTGTGTAGTACAGTGCTGGGACATAAAGGCTGAAAAAGTTTCCTTCCAGGACTACCAAAGAATTTCTATGTTACAGGTGCTCCAGTCCCTCCCTGACTATGCTTTATGTATGATTTTCCTGTTTGCTGCATTTCTCATCCTTGCTCATCCTTCTATCATTCAGTGTTACTTTTCATATTATCTTTTTTTCCTTTGATTATGCTGCAGGGTGTATTAGCATCTCCTTTTATTTGTCTCTGTCTTATGACTCTTGTCCTGAGGGTTTGTGTTTTGGTGTAGTTTGTCCCACATAAGCAAGGCTTTGTTTGTTAGATGTCACTGGTGAAGGAGATGAAATTGCAGAAATACAGTGATGCTCCTTTTTGAGCCACAAGTATCTTCAAGTGCCTGGCTTTTTATGGCAAACTGTTTATTAACTAATTATTTGCACAGTATTTTTTAATTAAAAGATTAATTTAAAGTGGACATAGATTTTCTAAGCTTTAGAAAGGTAAATCCATTATCCTTACATAAAATCATCTGTACTTAAGGGGGCCTGTGTTAAGGATACCTTGCTTGTGTCCAGTTCAGCCACCGAAGCCTAAGAACTTTCCATTTAATACAGGAACTGTTCAAAATGCCATGTGCATCCCTTGATGTGTGCCTGTTGCAGACCCCACCACCCTACAGTCTGCTCTTTGTTCTGTGGGATCCCTATCACCAGCTTTTGTAGGTTTGAAATCCCTTGAGAGAAACCTGGCCCCTGTCAGCGTTTTAATTGATTTTTAAATCAGTCTCTTGATGTGCGCAAGCTAACCACTCGATTCTCCAGGCAAAGGACCCGATGGTTATCACTCTCTCAATTATCTATCAGTGAGACTACACTGGTTAAGTGAAGTTGATTTTGATTCTTAGGCCTAGAGAAACAAAGATAATTGTACCTTGTAGCAGCCTGTTGATCGTAATGCTCAGAGACTTGTCTAGTTTCAAAAGTCTGTTCTGGACTGTAATTTCCTCCAGATGCTGTAGTGACAGAGACCAGGGGATTGAATCTGTCTGAAAGTGCAGAGAGCTTTACAAATAATACTGATGTGTCTTCATCCCCAAATAATTCACAAGAGAGCAGAAGTGCCAAAGGGTTGTTTAAATACCTGATATTTTGGGATGTTTAATAACTAATCTTATTGTTCTGCAAATGGTTTTTGAGGTGTTTTGGGAGCTTTGAAAATTGTTGTCCTCCAAGCCTAGAGGTACTTGTGTTGGAGGGGTCTTGGCTGAGCCCTGCAATCATCTGTTCTCCCAGTATTTCCCCACCTCTTCCAAAACCTGACACCACCTCACACCCCTTTGAATCCTGTGTGGGGGAACCCACTGGGCTCCATGAAATGTGATTTAGCTTTATCTGTGTTTGGGCACTTTGTGTGCCTGGGACAGCTGTGTGTGCAGAGCTGCCTTCCAGCAGGAAGGGCTTGAAGCCTGCTATTTGTCCTAGCATGAATAATAATAATAATAAACTTAAATAATATATAGGTGTCAGCATTTTTTATAAGCAAATGTACAGTTGTCTGATATGATTTCATATAAAAAGCACTCACAAAACATTCAGTAGGGGAGACTAATGGACTTTTATTGCTCTGCAAGGAGGGAATGTAAAATCGTAGAAGTTTTGAAATGCTTAAAAATAACTGAACTAAAGTGAAGTTCAGCATTTATTGAGCTTCAGACTGAAAAAGCAAAAATCCCTCAACCCTGCAATGTCTTTGAGTTTTCTGTGAATTCAAAATAGTGCAGTAACTCTGGAAGTATCTTTCAGTGGCAACAGAAAATGAAGTTAAAATGTTATATGGAGGGAACTTGTCTCATCAGAGCAATGGGAGTGAAGTTTAGAATCAAGTAAATGCTTTCATGTCTTCAAGTAATTTGAATAATGTATAGCCCCCTGAATTAATAGGCAGGAAGTCAATCAAATTATTCTGTTAGCTTTATAAACCTCAGAAAGCTGTGGCTTGGGTGGATAAAGAATGTCAGCAGAGCTTGAGTGGCATTTAGCACTAGACAATTAATTTGGAAATGGGTGTTTAAAGGGCAGTAAATTTACTGCCTGCAACACCTTTCACTTTCCTGAAGCAGGTTTGTCTCTTAGGAAGAGTTGTAAAACTGAAGTAGTGAGCAGTAGTAGAACTGCTTGGGCCTCCCCTGTGATGCCATTTGGGATCTGCCAGTATTTTATGGTCATGTCTGCTGGTTAAGGCATTCTTCACTTTGATCACTTGCTGAGGTGCAGCAGCAGTTTAATAGAGACGTAGGGTTTACATGTCATTTCACAAGCACTGAGGCTCCTGGAGATACATGGTGCTATTTGGACTCCCAGAGTGGCTGGTTATTAACTGTAATTATTTAATGAGTGAAGTGGTAGTCACCTGAAAGTCCAGAAATGGAGGTTGATCAACAATATTGTAATAGTGGACAAGAAAGTGAACACAGTTTAAGATCAGTGAGCTGTAGATGTCATAGATAGCAGGCCACTGAAATACAGCTCATTTACTTATCTCCTGCAATAAGATTTTAATTTTCTGATGCCCTTTTGTCATGTATGATAATATCTGGACAAAAGGACTCACATGTGGCCTGACTGGTAAAGCAGCGCTACTGATTTCTTCTGTCAAGGGTATGTTTCTAGCAGCCTGAGACATTTGAGTAACTTTCAGTATCAGAATAACTTTTGCTTCTCTGGTAACTTTTTTTTATATCATGCAGTTATATTCATAAAACCTCTAAAGAAAATGTTTTTTTATTTTTCAGGTGTAATTTTAGGTAGCAATGAGTGTTAACTTATTAAATGTTAGCCCACAGCTCTTTATATGGTTTATAGGTTAACTGCTTGGTCACAAAGTCCTTGTCAATTATCTTCTGGGTTCCAACAGTTAGGAACAAGAGATGTTCAGGCTCTTTGTAACCAAGTTGCATGTAGTGATTTGTCAAGCAAACCAGCAAATAAATTTCTTTTGAAGCTGTGTTCAAAATGGACCTTAGTGTCAAATGCCAGGGAAGATCTCAGTGAACTGGATGTCTCTTGGTGAAATATCTGGGCACTGAGAATACAACAGAATAGCTCCCTAAATGTCAGCTAGGTGGGAGGAAAATCCATTTTGCTGTATTCACCAGAATGGTGATGGCCAAGCTGGAAAAGGTCTGTCTTGTAGCATGCAGCTGCTTTTCCACAGTGAAAGGAAACAAAATGCATGCACAGGACACCTAATTGCATGACACTGCAACATACACTGAGACATGACTCCCCTGTGTTAGGTCTCATTTTCCTTTCCTATGGAAATAAAAACCATTACACTGGAATCTACCAGTGGAGTTATCAAACTCTAATTTGGTCTGGTGTTAATTTTTTTTTAAATTAGACTGTTTTTTAAAATAGAATTGTTGCATTTTGGGACACTATCTGGAACAAAACACGGTTGAATTGACTTCATGTAATGGACTGGCTTGAAAAACAAATTAATTGGGTTTTTTAAGAAAACACTGTTACACTTTGGCTGGGGTTGCATCAGCACACATTGTAAACTCAGCAGCACTTCTGAACAAAGCACAGAAGTAAATGTTTTCTTAGCTCTAACAATCATTGAGGCCATCTTTGGTTGTCACATTCCCTGTTCATATATTATTTTTATGCTCCCAGCATACAGGAACAGCAGCTAGGGGAAGTTTTTATTTTGCATTTGACAAGTTGCATTTTGCTATTTTTCAACTTGCCTTTTCCCCTCTTGCTGTGAGGAATTATATCTGGGGCTTAGAAACTATAACTGTTTAGAATTTCAACTTTATCTCTGCAACTTCTGTACTGCTGTCATTTTATTGTTTAGGTATTGGTTCCACTTCAGTTTAAATCCTTTACTTGGGGGCTTTACAGCTTATGTAGTTTCTAACCAAATTTTAGATGAGAATACATTTTTTAAAATTGAGATTACAAGGTTGTTTACTTACTCCAAGAGAAGCAATTTAAGGAAAGAAAAAAAAGGTAGTTATTAAAAACAAAAATTAACTAAACTTGGCACTTACTTGCTTTTTCCTTCCAAAGTACCTGAAATTAATACTTAAAACTTAATGTTGAAAATTATTCACTTGATATACTTTGCTATCTTTCCAGTCAGTTGTATTGGATCAGCTTTTCCCTACCTCAGAACTGGGCTGTGATTCAAACTGCATTATAACGCAGGAAAAATGCAGGGGATACAGCTGTTTCATCTAGTTTTGGTTATTTATTACACTGGAAAATTTGTTCAGACCTTATCTAAGGCACCATAATTAGACCTTAGGAGCAGAACTTTTGAATTGCTGCGTTCATGGCAGCAGGGAAATGACTGTGGAAAATGGGGGAAAGAGCAGGATTCTGGAGATATTTACTGCTGCTACAGGCTGGGCTGCAGACTAATGTAGAGAAGACAGGAAAACAATGTAAAGATAAAGAGCAATATTCAAGGGAGTGTTTATATGCTGTACATATTTAATATAAGGATTATCACAGCTGGACTGATAGGCTTCAAAGGAGAACACTTGCACACAGACTGATAGTGCTGCCTACGGTTTGGTCACTCTGCAGCACTTATTACAGAGGTACTCACTGCTTTTTGTCCTCTGCAGCTCCATGCAAGGCTTAAAGCAGTGTGGAAATCAAGCCAAGCTTTGTGTAAAGACTGGGAAGGTGCTCTCCAGGCCACAGGTGGGCCTGATATGTTGCAGCAGGCAGAGGGAGGAGGAAGGGGTTGGCCAGCTCCTGTGATGCGTAGGTGCTCCTTGAGCGTGTACTTACGTAACCTTCCCAAAAAATCAGGCCCCGACAGCTCCAGAGAAACCTGGCTCGTTGGGCTGCACGTATGCCACCTGAATTCAGAGGAGCCATTATCTGCAATCTGGCACCTCTTGCAGGGCAATTATGAGAGCGATGGTAAAAGGCAGGCACTGGGTGAGGGCGGTGCCTGTGCTGGGGCTGCTGCCTGGATCCCAGTGACCTGGGACAGGGCTGCACATGGTGGAAGGGCTCATGGTCCCCTCCAGCCTTGTAGTAGCCTTTTCTTCCTGGGAGGGAAAAAAACCTCAACCTGTCTTGGGATCTCCTACAGTTGTTTTTTGTTTGGTCTGTAGTCTCTATTTATCAGACCTGTAGGACCTTTTTTCCCCAAACGCTCCTAGCTGAAGGTAGACACATAAGAGAGTGTCCTCTCTTTCCAATCTGCAGCACCCAGAGCCAGATCTGCAGGTGATGTAGGTCTTTCTGGCTGGAGTGGGTGCCTGAGAACATTGCTAAACTGCCTTGGGGCCAGGCACCTTGCTCTGTTGACTTCAGTGAGCATGCCTTACCTGCTCAGGTGCTTTGAAAGAGACATCTGACATTTCTGAATGTCTAATCAGCTTGGAAAAATCCTGTTTTAATCTTTAACTTCTCAGTATTCCAACGGTCTGGAAATTCTAATTGTTCTGAATATCCTCCAGGCTTGCTAAACATGCAGTGACTCTTCTTGTGCTGGTTATACATATGTCCTTACAGAGTGGTGGCACAGCCCTTTGTCATAAACCATAAGCACAAATAGTTTCTGTAAGAGCCCTACATATCTTCTGCAGTTCCCATCTCTTCCACAAACTGTAATAAATGCATCAATGTAAATGAATGATATCACCTCAATCCCATCAGCTTTAAGATGGCCCCTGGGGCTGCAATCTCCATTTTGCAATTACTTTTACTTTTGTTTGCTCTTAGAGAGCTCCTAACTCCTGAACTACCCATCCTTCTGCTTTTCTCATCTTACTTGTTAACCTTTGGCCTACTACTTTCAATCCATCTTCCAAGAATTTACTTACTGGAGTAATTTTCAGTGGTCCATTTGATCACAATTGGCTTCCCAGTTGCCTCTTCTTGATTTCAACTTATGTGAGCCATGAATAAAATTTTCCTGAAACAGGGTGGCCTTTGCTTGATGCTTGTACTCTTTCGAACTGCTTTTCATTTGTTTGAATGTCACTCCTCATTTGCTTTTTCTTGAAAGCTATAACTTCAATATATTACAGAACTGAAAACTGTTAATTGGATTTAAAAGGGGAACAAATTTTTCGGTCTTTACATAAAAAAACCCACCATATTTGATTCTACATAGTGAACCCCAAATCACAAAAAAAGCCACTGCAGAACAACTTTTCTGTGAAAAATCTTATGCTGAATTTTATAAATTGAGATGTTTGTCCCAGTCTTTGCTTCTTATTTAAAGATAAACCCCCCTGCCCCTCCAAGTAATTACTGAAAATCTCTGTGGAAATTTTACACAAAATGGTCTTTTATTATCCGAGTCCTGGTATTGCTTGCTGTAGGTTTCCCCATCACCTCTGGCAAAGTTTGGTCAACTTAGTTTGCTCAATTGGAGACATCTGCTGCTTTGAGTGCCTTCTTACTCCCTACTCTGATTTTACCATTCTGATATTTATTAGACATTTTCTTTATTCTTTATACTGTGGCCACATCTATGTAAATCCCTCAGCAGTCTGGTCTTGCTAATGTTTCACATCAAGAGATTATACAGGCTCACATGCTGTTTGTTGCAGCGGAGGGGTAGGCAAATCCATGCACGTGTTGTTATTTGGGATTTTTTTCCCTGTTGTAGTTACAGCTTTCCATTTTCATTTAAAAATCTCAAAGCACCCACTACCCTTGAAGGAGGCTACTGTTTTCTCTCCTATTTATTCTGAGTTCAGAAGACTTATAAAAATGTATTCTCTATGAAGTGTAAAAAGAATCTGATTTTTTTCCCTGTTGACATTGATAACCAGAAAGAAAACAAAATCTCATGGAAACATGGCTATCAAAAGTTAGGGAGGAGGCTTTCCCCTGATGTTTAAATGAGCCACTATAGCAGCCAAAGGACAGTAAAAGTGTAAGGCTGGATGTAAGCAAAGTTGAATAGAGATGCACCAGAAGGTAGATTTTTGTGCTGGCAAAATGCCTGGAACTTTTGAGGGATATTGAGAAATAGCCTAAGGCCCCAAACCGTGTGGCTTTCAAGGTTTGCTCCTCTCTGCCTTATACCATTTGTTTGTCTTTACTTGAAAGTCTTAAAAAGTTGAAGTTCTGACTTGAGACCAGTACTTCTGGAGAAGTTAACTCAGCCATGAGGTTTGTTTGCTCAGCTTGGGGTGGCTTGCCAGCATGGGTGCTTTCCCATTTCTTCTGTGCTTCCCAGCCCAAAGCAGGCTTTTAGCTTCACACGCTTGCAAAAGACCCAGGTGGTGTTCCACTGAGGATGGAGGTGAAATCTGGTAGAGGAGAGGCAGAGGGTAGGGTTTGCTTTTTTTTTTTTTTTTTTTTTCTTCTCCCTGTCGACTTGTTCTGGGCTTGAGAACTTTTTTTTTTTTTTTTTTTTTTTTTTCTTCTTCTCCCTGTCCTGCCTAGACTTGAAATGTGAGGAGGGAAGAGAGGTAGCTGGCCTGGCTGCTGGGCTGCACAGGAGCTTTACTGCCATGTGCACAGGTCCAGCGATGCCAACAGAGATTCTGCAGCCAGCATCCTTGGTCTTGGTCTGGCACCTATGTAACTCCGGCTGCTGTGGTTTGTGGAGGCCCAAAAAGGAATTCCAGGAGCTTGGGTAGCCTTGGTATAGCGCACAATGTGTTGGAATGTGTTTTCAGCAATTTAAGACCTGGGTTATTATTTGGGTTGTTTGGGTTTTTTCCCTTAATTGGCCTCTCAAAGGTGATTAAAGTTCAGGTTTGGGGAGGACATGGGAGAGCAGCACAGTTTGCATTAACATGCCTTATCTGCATGTGTGAAAATACCCTTTTGTACAAAGGGTTGCTGCTTGTTTCCCACATTTGTGGGGAAAAAAGGTGTGAAATTTGGAGCACGTTCCAGGAAAAAACAGTTGGCTCCTTTTACCTCAGGGCAATGCAAGTCTGGCCTCTTGCCATGCTTTGGACCCTTTGCTCCTGTTTGCAGAGTGCAGCCAATGCTCCAAGAGAAGAGGGTGAGAGGGCTTGAGGAAGAAGCAGCCCAAAGGGCAGGGCAGGCAGCTGCCCAGCAAGGAGGCCACTGAGCTGGGTACAGGACCGTGACCTGCAGGGGCTGCACGCCGAGCTGAGCCACAGAGCAGCCAGGAGTGCTCCTGGAAGCTCCTGCCCTGCCGCGCTGGGTGTGCAGCCGTTTTGAAAGAGGCAGGTTTGGGCATGCACGGAAGCCTCTTCCACGTTTTATGGTCGGTGCAGCTTGCAAGGAGAAGCTGTCATTTCTTCCCAGGGTGTGTAGAACCAGTTTCGCTGGTCCAGCGTGCGCCGCAGCGGAGGAGCTGGGGGCTGTCGTGAAAGGGGCTGTGGCAGACCTGCCCGTTGGTGCTCCTGGTCTTTGGGAAGGGTACAGACATGGAGCTGGGAGCCTGTGCTGACTGTCCTGGCCATCTGCAGAAACACCTGTTTTTCCCAGAGGGCCGTCACCATGCAGTGTTGCAGGGTTATCAGCCGCTCACCAAGCATTGTTTCAGGCGGTGATCGTGGAGCTGTTAGCCGAGCGTGTCTTCCTTTAGGAAGACTTCTAATTTTACTTTTACTTTTCTTCCATTTATGTTGTCAAATTTGGAACTTCCAATGTCTCTGCTTCTCCAGCAAATTTGTCAGGGTGGTATTGCCAATGTTCTGGATTTTTGTGTCCTGGGACATTTCGTGCATTGATTTCTTTCCCCCCTTGACTTGCAAGGTGGCAGCATCTTCTGAATTTGGGAATTTTGAGTTGCACAAAATGCAGTTCTAAATCTAGTGATGAATCGCTTAAATTTACCAGTGCAAAAAATACTTATAAATAAATTTAATTTTCCATTCTTGTTTCTCCTAAATCTTTTCCTTGATTGACTTGTAATTACCTAAAATAATTGGCGTTGGAAGTGCCGCAGTAGTCACTGCAAAAGCCACTTTCAAAATAATTACACCAGAAACTAGCCAAGTTGTGTAATCTCCTCCTTGCTGTGACGTTGTGTGGGCAATGCTGGTGGATTCTCTGGGTTGTGCTTTCCGAGACATTTGCTTTGTGGTGGTTCTGTGCGTGCCAGTGCACAAAGAAAACCTGCACAGGATTCTATCCTGCAAATTAAGTCACCCTCCAAAATGAGCATGGAACTACTTAGGGCCTTGCTCTTGACAAACCTTCACTTGCAAATGATTTTCATTTAGCCAGTCTTCCTCAAAAGAGAAAAAAAAAAGAAAAAAAAAGAAAAAGGTTTTGGAAGCTCAGGACTTCAGTGTAGTTCAGTAAAGTCTAGATCTCAGGTTTGGTTTAGTAAGGGTTTTGGCCTCAGAACTTCTGGGAAACAGTTTCTTCACTCCTCTACTATCCACATCCTCTTTTCACTCCCTTCTGATATTGCAAGCATGCCAGGTTTGCCAAGAGGAGTTAATAGATATAGACTCAACCCCGAAACTAAAGGGGGTGGCTGGAACCACCTTAGCTTGATTCATAAGTTCAGTGTTGCACTCTGTCAACAGCACTTATCCTGCTTTTTTGAAGTTCACATTTTTCATGATTGTTAAAAATGTCTGAAGACTTTATGATAGGTTTGTTTGTTTTTGTGGGTTTAAAAAAATTATTGTTATATTTGGAGTATTTATGAGAAATGGAGGTGTGTCTGGAGCTAGTGGAAGCAGTCCAGATTCAGGACAAAAGCTGGAATGATGTGTTCAACTTAAATTCAATATCTTTTGGCGAGAAAATCTGAGCATGTCAAAATCCTTAATTCTAAAATTCTCATGAAATGGACTAAATCTTTGTGGAAGACAGAAAAATGTATTTCCCTGCCCTTCAGAGAAAAAGGCTGTTGCATTGACATTTGCTGGGAAAAAAAATTGTCTGACAGGAGTTTCTGTGAATGTTTGTGTATGAAAAGTGTAGAGCATCCCTGCTCATGCACATACAATTGCATAAATGTGTGCCTGCAGGTTTGTATCCTTTATCACAGAACTAAATAACTAATAGTTTAGCCTGTGTGTTTCACAACTTTTGTGCGGCTCTGTAGATCCAACTGAAAGGTACAGCAGGAACAGCTTGAGAGGCATATGTGGGTTTATTCCCTCTCACTACCTCTGTTCTCATCAGGCATATTTCTACCAGTCAATTGGACTTTGTATGGTAAGGATGTCATTAAAATAGAGTAAAATCAATGAAAGAACCAAGCTTTTTTTTTTTTTTCCCATACAAACATTGCACTGACAAATCTGTTTCTGCCATAAAGTGATGAAACAAATACTGCCCAGTACTGATGGGTTCTTTAAAACCATCAGAAGGCAGGAAACACAATTATTTTTCTCTCACAATTCATTTTCTCCAGATAAGTACGTTTCACAGCAGTGTGCAGTCCCCCCTGGAGCCCCCAGGCTGTGCTCCTCGTTTCAGTCACAAGTGCACCCATGGGCTGTGGGAGGGGGATGTGTTTGAAAATACCTCGACATCGGCACAGCTTTGGGCTTTGCTGAGGGTTTTACTTTATGAATGTTGGTTTGAGGAGAGGTTGAGGCTTCCAAGGTTGTCCCCCAGGGTGGCGTCGCTTGGCTGGGCTGTGGCAGGTTCAGCACTGCTCGTGTGTGGCACCCACTGCACTTGTATGACCGTGCTGTGCTGTCCCTGTGCCACTGCCCATGCCAGAGTCACTTCCACAGCATGATTCCTCCAGGAGCGCTATCCTGGCATTGTGAGCAAACACTCATGGCTGAGTGACCTGTGCAGCAATACCTGCTTCTGCCTTTCTCTCATTAAGGTGATTTGGACTCTGGCATAACCGGGGCCTTAAGCACGGTGAAAAAATGTGTGTTAACAGCCAGACCCATATCTTGGTGTGGGGCTCCTGGAGAGCCACCTCTGCAAGGCAGGAGCAGTGTCCATGGGCTGAGCATTGTGTCAGCCTTGGGGCTCTCCAGAGGAGACCAACACTGCAGGGACATGTTCGAGATGACAGCATGCCCCCAGGTGAACAGGAATGCTGAAATCGCATGGTTGTCCTTCTCTTCCTGTAAGTCTGTGCAACAGGGCTGAAAATGCATTTTTCACATGTATTTTCTGCTTAAGAATGGGAGGCAGCATAAATAAACTTGCAATTCGGTCTCACCTCTGTGCAAAACTGAAAAATATCAGCCAGTTAGGTGTTTTAAGGCACATTAATATTTAATTCCTACTCTAAGGATAGGCCAGTAGGGGAAGCTGGAAAAAGTTTACCATATTCTTATTATTTTTGCCTGTGGGCAAAAGTCCAACAAATCTTTCACGAGAGAGATAATTACGTGAGGACGGTGCGGAGACGCGTGTTGTAGCACACGTGAATGCTGACCTGGCTGCTCCCAGCAGCCAGCAGGGCTGCCGTGATGCTCAGAATTACATTTCCTTCTGGGAGACTGCAGGAGAAAGAGCTGAGGGATTGGGGTGGAAGCAGGAGGGGCTTGCTCAATTACAAACCCTCAATTTTTACCTTGCTGATCATTCAGGGAAACAAGGGATGCTGATGAGGGATTGGAGACCAGTTTGGAGTCTGAGCATCTTCTTTTCCCTTCTGTGCCAGAGCATGCTATTGCAAAACACTTGATGGGAGGTGATGATACAATTTGTGGTCAGATAAGGGTGTGCATATTTATGCAGGCTGTAGGAGGTGGGAGAAGGAGTCCTTGTGCAGGAAATGTAATGTTATTTGAAGAAACATGCCTCTTGACCACTCTAGTTGGCCTTTTCATTGCAGTTCTATTTTTAGCATTCACTAAGGGATTCCATATGGATGGAGTTTTTAACCTTAATTTTTTTATTCCCTCCCACCCTTTTTTTTTTTCACCTTTCTTTCTTTCTTGGAGGGGGCACAATTGTGGGAGAATGAGGCCTTGACAATGTTTGTAGTAGTTTTGTGATCAAAGCTGAAAAATGGGCTGTGATGTCAGGGAGCTGCTATCTTAGCTGCTGGGTAATATAGTCTGGCTATATGGAGAGATGTGAGTGGGAGAAAGGCAGATGGAAAAAACAATAGGGTGCAAAAAATCTTTGCCTCATCTTTAATGGGTACTTTTTTTTTTTAATATTTGATTTTGGATAAGTGATAGGCATGCCTACCTGTAACTCCAGAAACACATTTTGGATTGCTTAAATTGCAACAAAGGGGTATGTTTTATATGTAAAACTTGTGCATGTGTATTTTTTTTTGTGTGTGCGTGCGCCTTTTATTTCATTCAAAAGAAAGGCCTGTGAGGACTAGAAAAAGAGGAGGATACTGTCTCTTTATGAATACTAATAAGGAAATCAAGGGGGACAATGGCACTTCAAGTTTCATCTTTCCATTTCCTAGAGGCGCAAACTCTGCAAGTTGTCACCTTGGTGTATTCAGTGCCTCTTGAAGCACTAGACTCCTCCAGAGAGAATGTCAGCCCCAGCCCTGGGCAGTTTTGACAAACAGAGTATATATTGATACATGATAAAGTATGCTAGAAATCACCCCAGCGCTAAAGGCTACTATAGTTTTAATATCATCATTTGAATTAACAAGCATTCTGTGGAGAAATAATGAGCTTTCATTATTCAGAACATCATCCTTACCCCGGGAACTCAGAAACCATTAGCTCTTGAGAACTTAATGAAAAGATGATAAAGAATGTTTTAGATAAAAGTTTGAACGGGTGCACTTGGTAACTAAGGTAAAATATTAATGTTTCTCCCAATGATGAATTGCTGTTGCTAAACTCGTGCTTGCTGAGGAGATGGAGGGGCACATAGGTGTTCCTGTGGGCAGTGGATGGGGTGGAGGGCTGTCACGCACTGCCAGCATGCCCCATGCTACTGCTTGCATCCTTTGTCAAAAGGGATGGGAGAAGAGAGAAAGCTGGCTTTTCAAACCTCCCCATCCTCCCCAGCAGCTATTTTCCCACCATAGGACTGAAGCTAAAATCCTTTGCTGTTTCTTTCTTGTTGGGATTCCCCCCCACTTTTTTTTTTAAATTTAATTTATTTAATATGATAGGCAATGTAATATAGCCAAGAGGGAGTCAGACGGGGTGTAAGGAACAAAATGACCCAGCGCAAAAAATTCAGCGCTGAAGCTGCCGACCTGAGGCTCGTTTTGGTCAGATCTGAGACGCTCAGGCTGAGCGTGGTTGCCACTTGCTGAAATTCCATATGGGTGGCTTGCTACATGTCTGCAATAAAAACCCCCGGTGCAATAAACGAAGAAAAAAAATATATAAAAGTTTAAATTTTATTGGGTGTAAAGCTCTTAAAGAACTGCTGTTCACAAAGAGTATAAAGATTGCTGAGTCTCGGTGTATGTACCCCTACTAAAATGTGTTAGTCCTGCTGTTTTCTTTCTTTAACTGTAGCAATTTGCTTTCTTGCTGTTCTATAATCCTTGCACTTACCAGCATGGAGGGCTCACAGCCTGCTTCCACCTGTGGGCAGCTGGGAGAGGCTGTCTGTCCTTCCGAGGCAGGTGGAGAAGTGCTTGGAGACCCCCGAGGTCGGTATCGCTGTGGAAGGGTTCGTTCTCGCTAAACAACACGAGCGGGGGGAGGAGAAGGAAAACAAATGGGAATAAACTATCACATAAACAGTCTTAAGTCACAGTGTTTGCTGCTAACAGATGCATTTAGGTAAATGCTGTTACCTCAAGAGGTGTTATCTTCTGGGGATCCTTATCATAATTTTGTTTTAAATCTGAACAGCTGTTGTTTAACTACCACAGACCACAATTTATCTACAGCTTGAGGCCATAAAGGTACCTTTATTACACTCTCTTTCTTTTTTTTTCTTCCATTTGATTTAATTTCAGTGTGTCTGACACCAAAATGCTATATACAATTTGCATATTACAATATGCACTATTGCAGATTCCATACACTGCTAAATGGGAAAATGGGAGCAGAATGGTAAATGGTGAAAGCTTGCAATGACAAATAAAAGAGGAAGATGAGCTCCCATGTTTCATTTACATGTAAAATATTCTGACAATTGTTGTTTCCCCAAGAACAAAGAGCTGGTTTTTCTAGGGTGACTGGTTTATGATGGCTGCAAGAAAAAAAAAAGGATGTTTTTTTTGGCACCGGAACAGAAGCATGCTTATCTGAATTGAGCCCTGGGGCTTGCCATATATTTGGAATAGAACTTAAGTCTTACTTAAGAAACCAACAAATATGGAAGCACGAACCATAGTGTACTAAGACTGAAAATCACCTCTCTCTGGACAGAATACAGGAAAGGACTTCAGGAAAAGATAATTTTGTTCTGAGTCACCTGGTAGTTGATCTCTGAAGTTTATTATGGGGCACAAGGAGGGAGAAGTGTTGCAGATGTGGCATAGTGTGTGGTGTACATGGGAAATTGTGGTTTTGTAGGGGATTCTTCTAACATGTACATCTCAGATGACCCAGTGGTCTCTTCCAGCCCTAGGTTACTGCTTCCTGTGCTACCCAGTAATCTTTGCCTCTAGACCTGAATTTCTCACTGCCCTGCTGCAGAAAAGGTGCACAGCTCTCTCTGTACTTCCCTTTTCCTTGAGGAGGCAGGAGGTCTTTCCCTCCAGAGTTGTCAGTCCAGCAGCTGTCACCAGCACAAAAACTGTGGTAAGAAGTCTCTCCAAATGTAAAGTTTTATGTAAGAATTTGACATCGAATAACCCTTAACGCTTAACCCAAACCTCTAGAGTCCTGCTTTAGTTTTTCTTTGGAATAAATAGTAGTAATAACACCTCAATTATATGTATAGTGGCTTGATGACAGAAAGGACATCTCACCACTTTTGCTTCCATTTCCTCCATCCTAGCCATGAATGTGAAAACTGTATGTGTCTCTGAGAGCGGGTGGATGTTGTTGAACTGTTTTCCTTAGTGCAGAATACATTAATCTGTTGGCACTTATCAAAAAAAATATACCATAACTCAGCTTCTAATTGACCTTTCATATTCCAACATCCATCACATAACATGAGACTGTTTAGCTTGGCTTTTCAAGGACATTGTGGAGAAAAAACACCTTGTAGAGAGGGATTGGGCTGGGGTGTATATGACCTCTAAAAACCTGTGCCTTTATGGCGCTTGTGGATGCTGTTGGTGATCAAACTATGCTGTGATCCCATCCGCCAAAAATTTCCTTTTGTCTGTGAAATCTATCCTGGCCAATTTCATCTGTCAGCTGAAGTTTCCCCGTTTGTGTCCTTTAGGTATTGCGCAGAGCTCAGTGTCTTGCGCGTGAACAGTGGTGGGTTTTATTGAAGTACGTGCAGGTATGAACCGGCGGCTAATGTCTCTTGTATAATATTGCTCCTGAAAGAACAACTCCACAAAGAATACTGTCTAGAATTACAGGGCAAGAGCAAGTCAACAGTTAATTGGCTGTGCTGTAATTACTTCTAGATGCATAATGTGCAATACTTATAGGACTTGTAGAAGTGGCATACAAATTTCACAGTGGTCTCTTGGTACTTTATCATGTGTGGAGGATTTTGGTAGTCTCTGTAGATCTTGGGATTAATGGTACAGTTATAATTTATTCCTGCTCTGCTGTTTAAAATAGTGTGGGTTTTTTTTATTTTCTTCTTAAAAAAAAAAATTAAGTCTGTCTTTAATTGTCTCAAAGGCTAGACTGAAAAATACGACAGATGCTGTTCAAAGGCTCTGTCATTCTTTTCTAGGATGGAAGTAATTCTACTTGCTTTTTGTTTGCTTGGAGTGGCTCACACGTCTGCCGGTGTGTGGCAACCGCATGTCATGTGCTGTGGTACCACAGCCCAGTGGGTATTCATCTGGACCTTACAAAGGTCCAGATGAATATGGACAGTGAGACAGATGTAGTTTTTTAATATCTGGAACCTGATTTTCCCCATCTTTAACCTCAGGGTTCATAAGATGTAATTTCACTGAGCATATGGAATGACTATTTTAGTCATATTGGGCAAAGATCTGAAACGGCCAAGAGCTTTGTGTGTGGGAATATGAATGAGATCTTTAGAAACAAGGCCAGGCAACAGTAAATTCTTGACCTGGCTATGTCTCATGATTTCAACAGTCCTCAGAGCTGTGGCTCTTTGGATGGTATCCAAGCCTCTGAAGTCAACCATAATCTTTCCCACTGCAGCCGTGAAGAGGCTCTGCAATTTGGTGGCACAACAAGCACATTTCAGGGCTGCTGAAATCACACTTGAGAAGCCAGCTTGGAGGGACTTGTGTGCACGCGAGGTTTGTATGTGCTTGGTTCACTCATCTCAAGTGACATGGATACAGAAGTCAAAGTGAAGCTTTATAACATGGACTTTGGAACCCCCAAAATGTCATTTGTATTTTACCTTATTAAATATGGAAATCGTGTCAAAGGTAAATGTCAAGGGGCCATAAAATTACCCTTCTTATCTCCTGTACGTTTATCAGTTGATAAATGGAAAGAAGCTGCTGCCAAAATAACTGTGAATGAATAATTTATAAATGACTGATGCATCGTGTATGTTGTTTCAGGCAGAAAACAGTAGGACATCAATAATCAAAAGAAGTTGGATTAATTTAGCAGTATTTTGCTGTTAATATTTTTATCTAAATGCTGCAGTCTGGACCTTTGTTATGAGGTCCTTCTCTTTGTCGCTGTGGACTGATCTACAGATCACTGAAATCAATAGAGTCAGCTGTTTACTTCAGCAGGCTGTGAATCAAATTTATAATATGCATATATAGCTTTTTCCCCCTGCTTTTATAGTGCTCTGAATTTGAATTTCTCTAACACTACGTGTCTTAGTGTGGCATTTGGTTCACATATTTCTTCCCTATCCACTTTCCTGTGGGCTGAATGTCCCAGACAAGAAATTTGGAGAACTTGATGGAACAAGGATGGGGGAAAGGTGACCGCAAAAAAAAAAAATTGCATATCTTCTCCTATATTTCATAGGAGAGAATATGCAATATCTTTCATTTGTTTTTATTCATACAGGGAAAACTGATTTTTTGAAACTTAGACATCTATGTAAGATAAATTTTTTTCCAGCATGTATTTTTCTCATGCCTTTCCCTAAACAGAGAACATTTAGGAGATTTTTAGCACTGACCATTGTGAATAAGGTTACGCACTAAAGAGGTGAACTAGATTCTTTCTTTCTGTTCTTTTCCATGTGATTTAAATATGGCCCATTTTGCCCATCACATGACAGAGCTGCCAGAGATTGCCTCAAGCTAGTTTATGGCTTTAACTAAAGGTCATCTTAGGGGGGAAAAAAATCCCATGGAGCAGGGGGAGAAGAAGAATGTATTTAAAAAAATACATTAAAATGGATTTTAAGCATTTGTTCTGAAGAATACAAGTGAAAAAGAGAAGCTGCCATTATATTGCAATGAGTCAGGAGAAAAAAAATAAAACCACCACCACGAAAAATAATAAAAAAACTCCCTTCCTCTGCGTGGCACAGCGCCTCATGACAGAAGGGTGACCGAAGCAACTGCCTGGATTTTGTTCTGCAGATTTCTCTACCTGACCTAAATATCTGGCTAGCAGTTCACCACTGCAGAAAAATGCCCTAGTGCAAAACTCCTACCCCACTGGCTGCTAATAAGAGCAATTCTCACATCCGCAGCTCCGCATCCATCCTCACCGTGTAATTGGTCTGGCTCTCCCAGCTAGCTGCCTCTCCTCCTGTAGGCCCACACTGGGAAGAGAAATCCCAGACCTCCTGAAGGCTGAGGGGCTCCAAAACTGTGCTATGTTATCAACAGCTACATGGTTAGCTAACTGCTGTGACTAAATGGAGATTGGGAAGCACTGCAGGCAAGGGATGAAAAGTGATGCCCTCCCATAGCACAATGCTGATATGCAGAATTGGCCAAAACAACAAAACTTCACAGACAGTGCAGCAGAAGGCATTGGCTCTCTTGTTTGGGCATTTTATTACCTGGAGCTAAATGTGCAGAGAAGGGAGATAATGAAGTACTTGACTAATTCAGTGTGATCCAGCTGGCTAAGCCAGAGGGGCTGTAGAGCAGGAAAAGCTACAGAACTCACTGCTAGCCATTTTCCCTTGATACCTGTGAAGCCAAAACAAAGAAGTGCAGAGATCAAAAAGCAGAGCAATATCAATATCGGGAAAGGGGAGGGGGACAACAAAAGGGGAGGAGACATCTCTAAGATTGCTCCCCCATCCTTTCTCCCTTCTGTGCTTTATTTAGTAGCGGGGGAGGAGGGGAAGGTTATTTTCATTTGCCTCATGCTAACTTCTAATCTATTTGAGAAATTCACCAACCACCCAAATGTTTAGTGCCCCGTGTGTCACAATACTCAATGCCAGCCTAATTTTTAAAATTTTATCTACCGTTTGTGCTTGGGGAAAAAAAAGACAGGTTTTGTAATGCAGGCACGTGCAATGGTAGTGTGTTCAAAACCCCATATTCCTCAGTTTTTCCACAGCTTAAAAGGCTAGATAAACTATACGATTCTTATCCAGAGGGAAATTAGAAAATGTAAAGTGTGTAAATCCCTCTCCCTGGCTCCTAGGCATTGGTTGGTTTTTGCTGCTGCATGTGTTTTTTTTTTCCTCCGATAACCCAGCTATTTAAGTGCACAAGACACATTCCTTGCTCTGTCTCTTCCCCTTCTCTGACTTCTCCCTGCTATCTGCCTATGAAGTACAATGCCATTCAGCTGCCCTAACAAGCTGTTGCCCAAATCGGAGTGTAGCACTTGTAAAAAAGCTGGTAGTCAGTGAAAGGCAATTACCATATTTTATTAAAGATACAAAGCCAAACTTCATACCTGGTGTAACGTAGGTGCAATGCCATGAAAGGAAACGGAGAAATACCCACCTCCAGCAGGGCTGAATTTAGCTTGTGGTGCTCTCATCATGGCTGCCAGGGAGTGAATCACTGCTGACCAGTCCACCTGCCAGGAAGGTTCATACCTTCTTTTTTAATTTTTTTTTTTTAATTTGAAGACAGGCAGACACTATGCATCATTCAGAGATGAGCATCACAAACACGCTTTGCAGGGAAGGCGACCACAGCAGACTGCCAATGCTCTTCCAGTGCCAATTACAGTGATGGTTTAATCGTAAAAGCAGATTCACTAAAATAGGATCAGAGCCAAGGCGTTTGTGATTTGGAAGCTTGTGCTAACTTCTGATGGTTATCATCAGGGGCAGCTGATGTGACATCACCCTGCAACTCTGATTCATATTTTTAATGGACCACATGCCTTTGCATGATAATTTTGCTGCTAGAGTTAGCTTGGCATTAACTCGAGACAGAAACACCAGCAACAAAATTGGAAGATGCGTTGAGAGTTTGCAGTTGTCATGGAAATATGGGGTAGTTGCTGGTGCTTGTCTCCCCTCTAAAATGGAAGTCCACGTTTGCTCCCAAAAAGAACTAGAGGTGGCTACTCTCTGACAATGTGGATTTGAAGATGCAGGAGGCTTCTTTTAAGGTTTTGTATGATTTTCTTCAGAAGTATTTTTTGCTAAGGAAATACTTTCAGTATTAGAAAAATCCACCTTTCTTGCACTGGCCCATTTTTTTCCCCCCCATATGGTGGTGTTGTGACTGTAATATGTCTGCAGAACCTCTTGCAAAGGGCACTCTTGGGTGTTAACAGTGAAGGGGCAAATGTGAAGTGCTGTCTTGTGCTAAGCCTCTGCTATTGTGGTACAACTGGGATTTCACTGATGTATTGGACCTCTTTTGAATGGGAGCAGCCTGTGCTCTCCATGAGAGAACATGGGGGTTACAAGATGGTGTGTGTTGTTACTCAGCAATTCCAGTGATGCAGATTAGCAGGTTCTCATAAATAACTCATGAGTTCAGAAAGTCATTACAACCTGACCTGGCCACCTCCAGTATCAATACATCTATCAATAACAGTGATGAAAATTATTAAGACAAAGCCTCTTAAGGTGCTACTGGATTTAGTAGTGTGGGGAGAACAGGAATGCACTTGTCCCTGGAGAAACAATAACCTAGAGCTATGCTGTGCTTAAGAGAATAAAAAGGAAAAAAACTTTGTGCTCGTGCTGAGGACCTGGGTGTGGTCCTGGCTGAAGTATACACATGTGTGCATCCCATCTCTGCCTGTCGGGATGGCTTTATACTAAGGCATGGTATAAGCTTGAGACCAGCTTTTACCAGCTTTTATTAAGGCTTTTTTTTTCTTTCCAAATGCAGTTTGGCATAGGCTATTACAATACAAATCACAAACTTAAGGTTGGTGAATGGTCTAGAGATTAAATCATATGAAGAGCAGCTGGAGGAGCAGAGTGTTTAACCCGGAGAAAAGGAGGCTGGTGGGGGGGGGAACCTTATTGCTCTCTACAAATGCTTTAAAGGAAGTTATAGCCAGGTGGGGATCAGGCTCTCCTCCAGGCAACCAGTGACAGACCCAAGCCCCAGCAGGGGAGGTTCAGGTTGGAGGTCAGGAAGAGCTTTTGCCCTGAAAGTGTGGTTTAACATTGGAAATGGGTTGGTCATGGAGATGGTGGGGTCACCATTCCTGGAAGTGTTAAAGAATTGACTGGATGTGGCACTTAGTGCTGCGGTTTAGTTGGCATGGTGGTATTCAGTCAAAGGTCAGACTTGATGATCTTAGAGGTCTTTTCCAACCTTAATGATTCTGTGATTTTAATAAGGATTAAAAATCAGAACACAGTGGCTGGAATTGGTTGACATCCAAGGGATGGAATTAAAGAAGGGAGAGGCTGTGTTGCCAAACTGCCACCTGAACACAGCTTTCTTTACTGTCCCTTGGAAGCACGGTGGGTCCCAGCATATGCAGCTCACTGGAAGATCTCTTTCAGAGCTGTGGCTCCCAGCTCCCTCTAAACATTGTGCATCTGCTTCACCGTTGCAGGAAAATGCAGTAGGCTACTGCCAGAATGGAAATCTATTGAGGATGATGCCATGTTTATTATAAGGAAACAAGCCTGGCTCCTGTTAGCCTTGCTTGCTCTTCTAAGTGAGATTTCTTTTCTCTTGGATATTGTGGACCAGCAACACGTTTTTGCTTGGCACCCAGGGAAGCAGTGGGGACCAGAAGGGGACTGCTGGCCACAGTGGCCGTGTGTGCCTGGGTCACCTGAGGACTTGCAGGGGTCAGGCAGACATCAGTCAGATAAAATCTGTGTGCCCTGCCTTGTGCCTCTAAATGTTACACTCATGTTTAAATAACTCACAGGTCAGTTGTTTTTCTATTTTGAGCGCATGGCAAACCAGGCGGAGGCAGCTTGTGAAACGAGTGACTAATTTCCAGGGTTTTTTCCTTTCCACTCCCTCTGCAGCCTCTCTCCCTGAAGATGGTCAGGGGGAACCTTACCCCAGCGAGAGGAAGTCAGCAAGCTGGGAAAACATCCTTTATGCCTGTGAAGACATGGTAGAAGCTACATGGGTTATGTTTTGGGGTTCTGGGATGCAGTACCCACAAGCTGGTGGAAGACTTCTGCATCTTTTGTCCATGGAAGCTTTCTGGAAAGGGGGTTGGTGCCGTGGGTTCCAGTGAGGTGTCTCCCATGGCTCCCAGTAAGAAGAGGGACAGATTAGGGAGGGAAGGCAGCCAGCATAGCTGCATGCAAGATATCTGCTCACTTTGCTGTTTGTGCCAAAAAAAACCCCAACCTGCAAAGGTTTTTTGCTGGTGGTGGCAGAGTGCCTGCGGGGCAGTGGGACATCCCTGCTTTGGCAGAGGGCTCCAGCTGTAGCTGCAGCTCTGCAGCAGAAGGGAAAAGGAGGGGGGGCAGAGGAAGAAAGCACTAGGGCTAATTCCTAGGAGCGTGTGCACTGGTTTAGACCTTTCCTCCCTTCACTGTAACCTCTGTCTTCCAGCCATGGCTGCCTGCTTGCACTAATTACTCCTCACTCCCTAGATGCATTCATTTCAAGCTACCTTTAGGGTTTAGAGTGCAGAAACTGACTGACCAAGGTTGAAGGCAATTAACAAACAGGTTATTTTAAATTAACAGCTTCTTTTAACCAGCTGTCCAGAAGTGCTTTGTTTTTCTACAGCAAAATTAACAAGGCAATGCACCTCAGTGAAAAGATGGATTGTGATTTCTTTTGTTATTGTACTGCCTTTTGCTTTTTGCTTTTTTTTTTTTCCCCTCTTTTAAACTTGTGCCAATTCAATACTAAGCACTTCCAGCTTGGATTTAAAAGGAGTGTTGAAATATACTGATTGCCTAAATGAATTGTAAATGGCATAGGATGTTGAGAAAGACCAGTCCTTTTACTTCCATTGGCTATCTTGCACTACATCAAGACGGGTTTGCCTTTGAATGGCGTATTGAGATGCCAATGCTTTCTTCAGGCATTGATTTTTATTTTTTTTCTGTCTTGACGTCCCCCTTCACACAGATGCTTTTTTGCATGGTTGCTTACTGACTTCACTGTTTCATGAGGCGGTGGATTTGCAGACAGGAGCAGGCTCAGCCCATACCCTGAGCCCAGCCAGGAGCCATGAGGACAGTGCAAAGCAAAGCCCAGGCTCGTAGGCTTTGATTCCTGCAGGAGCTTGTTGCCTTGGCCTGGGTGCTCTAAAGACTTTTACTGCCTTCTGATCAGCAGAGAGTGTGAAGTGATGGAGCTGTTCCCAGAAATCTGGGAAGAAGTGCTGTTAACTCTTTTAATACTGCTAGGAATCTTCACTTTTCTTAGGGTTTTACTATTAGGACTATACTACCTCTGAGGATGTTATGAGAAGGAGCTGGCACCCGTCATTTTGAGGCACTCATTCAGAACACGCTGGCCTTGGTTGTCCACCTCAGCTTAATAATGTGCCTTCTGATGCAGCTTCAAGCCTTTGAACCCCTTTCTGTCAGATTGAATTTTGGCCTTAGGGTGATACAAGGTCATCCTCACTGATAGATCTCAGCCTTGAGAAATATTGCCCAAGTGTTTAGCCCAGGCCTACTCCTTAATTTTTCTTCCACAAGTTTTACTAATGGTCCCTTTTGCAATGCTGAATAAGTTTTACATCTTCTTTGGTGCATCTTCTTCCCAGTCTTTCACATTGTTGAGCTTTTCTTAGCTATTGTGTGAACCAGAAACAATTACCAGAGTGCAGCTGGACATTCACACAGGACAGCAGTTGTGAAAATAATTGCTCCATCAATGTTAACAACCTTCCAAGTTAGACTCACTAATTCTCAAAGTGAGTCTTGGCTGCTTTTGGTGCAAAAGTGAGCAGGTTTACCTAGCCTATCCTCAGCAATAATTTTTTGTCAACTTCTTGAATTGTTCTAATTTCTTTGTGAGAGAATGTCTGTGGGTTTTTTTGTTGTTGTTGTGGGTGGTTTTTTTTTTTTTGCCAGCTTTTCATCTTCCTTGGTTAGTTCTGCTAGCCCTCCAAGCTATTCTGTGGCTGTTTTCTATGAAGTCCCTCCAAACTGCCATTAGTTTTTGTTTACACAAAACACAGAATTGAGCATGTTTTTTCCATAGTAGACTGCACCCGATCAATATAGATAAAAACCATTACTTCCCTGTTACTTGCTGTCTCTGCATATGCAGCCTAAAATTGTGGTGACCTTTTTTGCTGTCAGACTGCATTGTGGACTCATGTCTAATTTACTATCTGTTACTGACCCTCAGTCTCCTACCCATTGCTGCTTTCTAGGTTTGTGTGGTCTGGAGGTTTTTTCTTTTTTAATAAGAAAAAACGTGTCTGTATTGTATTTTTTTTCCAAGTTAAAGTTAATTTTGCAGATTTTCTGTTTGCAGGTTCAGTCTCTCTGCATCTCTGCCATTTCTGTGCCCTCACTATTTTGCCGTCTCTTGTGGATTTTGTAGTTTCTGTAGATTTTATCCAGAGGATATTTAGCCTTCTAACATGATTCCATTAGAAGAAGTGGAAGGTTTCACTGCCCTGCATATGTCTTATTGCAAATTTTTTGTTTGCAGTGTTACATATACGCATCATTAGTGTATTTAGCAAGTGCTGATGAAAGCAAGCTGAGTGACAGGTGGGTTACTTGTGGTAGCTGAGTGACAGGAAGGTGGCAACAGGCAGGTGCGTTGTTGGCTGTGTGATGGCCGAGTCCCTTTGAACGGGTGAGATCACCTGTAGCAATGCAGAAGAGGAGATGACGAGCAGGGCGTTGTGCTGGAGAGCTGCTGTGGGACAGAAATCCAGGGGTCTGGCATGGAACTACAAAGAGATGGTGAAAGATGAACTGGAACGCATATGGAAAGACAGGGAAGTGTGGAGCAGCTCACAGTGATGGAGGGGAATGCTTAGGTGAATGGACAAGTCTTACCTGTCATGTGCTCTTAATTCAGTGTTTGCTGACATAGCTCCTACCTGAAGGTGAAGACAAAGCAAACACCCAGCTTGTTGATGTGCTTCCACTGATTTAGTTGCTCTACATGTCAAGTAGCTTTCCATAGCACAGCCTGTCTACTGTAAGGAAGACAAGGGTATGAGGTATCTCAATTTTCCTTCCAGAAAATCCATGAGGAAAAGGAAATTATTTTCACCATGTCTTCACTCAGAAAAGGATGTATTATTCTTTATGAGTAAAACAGGCATTGAATCTATGTGTTTATTTGAACCCTGCATGCAAATTCCACTAGGAAGTTTCAGTAGGCTCCCTCTGAGTCAGTAACAGGGAGGGGAAAAGAGTCTCCAAATAAGTGTGATCTGAAATAATTTAATTTCTTGCAGCTCTAGTAATATGAAATGTGTGTTTAAACATGGGTATCAAGATGAAAGAACCTGCAACTCGTAAGTTTTAATTTGGCAGTTTAACAAATGCTGAGTGATTTCTCTGATTTCCTGGCACTGCTCAGATTAAAAGTTGTTGACTGAGCTAGAAAAAAAATTGACCTCATGCCGTTGATCTTGGGGAAGCTATGGTCACTGTGTGCCAGCTCAGGATCTGGTCATAAGAGTGCAAATTACTCTAGCTTGGTGCTTGACATGTCAGTTTTGCTCTTCCTCTGCCTCCTATTAAGGTCAGTGGTACCAAACTGTAGGGTCTGTGGCCAGTGCAGTGGCTTCAGCAGTACACTGTTTATAATGAATGTTTATGTGAAACATGCTCCTGCTATCAATTAGCTTGGTTTGCTTCTCTGGCTTTTCTTCATATTGTTACCACTGTGCAGATTTGATGAGCAGAGCTGTAAACAAAACAAAAAACAACAACTCCAAAATATCTTAACCCAAAACAACAAAAAAGGCATGATTAAAGGCAAACAACTAATGAGTTAGGAAAAGGAAGGTATTGTCCTAGGTCTGCACTTCAGAGTTCCCCAGAAATTCCTAGTGATGTCAAAAAAGGGTTATGATCTTAAATAAGTAAAACTGATTTTGACAGGTTTATATCTGCTCAGCAGTGTGTTCTGAGTTGTCTAAGCTTGCTATGCTACTTCACAAAATATGAAGGGCCCTGTACCAGTAGCACATGGTGAACATGCCATATATATACAAAGGATCATATACCATACTGTATGATCAACAGCTGGAGAAACTGTTCCTTCAGTTTTCCCCTCTATTCATCTTCATTACAGAAAATATGCTTCATCCTGGTGTCACTCTAAACCTTTTATGCACCTGAAGATGTCTGTCCCATCTTCTTGAGCTGTGATTCCTGAATAATTTGGTGGAGATGTGACACCTGTGTGTCAAGGTGTCTGATGAGAGACACAGTCTGCAACAAGGCAGAACCAAGTGCTGTGAAACTGTGTGTCAGCTGCTGGGTTATTGCCTGATCCAGTGCCTAGCTCGCACCTTCCTGCTTTCCCCAGCTAATTTTTTGGATCACGTTTGCAGAGACTAGATAGTTCTGTGCAAGCTTTGAGGGGTAAAAAAAAAGGTGAAACTGGATGGTATTTTTTTCTAAAGATAAATTTAAAATGTTTTCTTCCACTTGCTAAGATGTGTGTGACTGCAGTTTGTGGTGTCTCAGCTCTGTTAATAATGGGGACCCCAAAACCATAAATACAATTAATGTTTCTACAAAGCAAGGTTCATATAAGAGGGCCTAATTTTGATCTCATCTACTCCTGATGTTAGGCTGCTTACATTCCATGGAGTTGGTGATTTGCTCTGGAGTAAATAGCTGAATTAATTCCAGCTGTCTGTGATACACTGGGATGCACAACGGGATGTAAAGCCTGAGAGATTTTGCTTACTGAAACTCTTTGTACATCACTTATGATGGACATTGTACCTCACATCCTGTGACTGGGAAGGGTGCAGGATCCATTTTCATGCAAAGTGTGTGACTTGTACCAAATTATTACAGGTAGATTTATGGTACAGACGAGAGACTGAAAGGAAACACTATGTCAGAAATGAATTAGAAGTCAAGAAGGAAAAAGAAATGTAAAACACTTGGGCAGCCTGTATCTTTTTAATATTTTAAATAGAAAAATCATATTTCACTAGCTCAGGGCCTTGGTCTAGGGAAGGTACTTAAACCAATTCTTAAATTTAACATGGACACGTAGGTACTTGGAGCAGAATCTTTTCTCTAGTGCTTTTTTGGTATTGGGTTTAAGATTTCAGGGGAATGGTGCCAGCAGTGTGCTTTTTTTATCACCTGCAAACAGCAGTTATTAAGGAATAATTCATATTTCCTTCACCTCTTGTACTATTTATACATGTGCAAAGTGCACCAGATAGCAGCTTTATTTTGTAGGGTAATTGCATGGATTGTACTGCTGTCAAGAACAGATGAGCAGAATATCTGCTCAAATTAAAACTTTGTTAGAGGTGCTTGTGTGTGTTCATGAGAATTAGGCAGGCTGAGTTTTATTGGTTTGGATAATTGTGAAAAATTGAATTTCAGCTGATACAAGATGGAGTACATCTTCCTAGCTTCACATAAGGAGCTAAAGGAGCCAGTTCTGCGCTCATATTTTATGCATATATATATATATATATTTTTTGTGAAAACATTTGCCAAAATGCAAACAAATTCTGAAGATCTATAGTGAAGAAGAGTGCCAAGGGAAAATCAGCTTCTCTGCAGTAAGTTTTACAGTGGTCCCCTTACTAATGGAAATCATATGCCTTGACCAGGGAAAGGAATTCCATCTCATATATTCTAGTTCATTTTATTTATTACCTCTGTTATAGATATTCAGGCCCTTTTTCCTAATGTAGTATGTGCCTCCAATTGCATACCAATGACATCTACTTGCCATGTTTGTGACAAATTGCAATCAGTGGAAATCAAGAATTCATCCCCTGATTATTACCAGGGATGTCCATAAAGTAAACATTGTCAATATGGAGAGCATATATATGTTTGCACTGTATGTTCTGGGATTTGAGGCTATGAGCAGGTATTTTTGTCTCCAAAGTCCCTCTTAAGCCATCCCAGATCAGTACCAGCGGATGGGAGGTGTGGGTGGCCTAGAGCTGCATTACTGCTGACCTGCTGGCCAGGATGCATCAGCTACTGGGTTGCCAGTTGTTGTCAGAAAGAGTGTGAATTATGACAGAATTGTGACTGAATGGAAACATTAACCTGAGCCCTTCCCTCCTGCACAGGTGTTGCATTTTATGCAACATGTAAGAATGCAATGCTTCCTGCAACATCAGCTCCTCTTTTGGTGAAACTGGGCCTGAGTTAATGTATGGGTGGGGAAGTGAGAAAAGATTTAATAGACTGGTAGAGTGAGTTCTTTCTCAAAGAAAATGTGCAGGTTACTGTTTTTGCTTTTGGTGAAACTGGGCCTGAGTTAATGTATGGGTGGGGAAGTGAGAAAAGACTTAATAGACTGGTAAAGTGAGTTCTTTCTTTTCTCAAAGAAAATGTGCAGATTACTGTTTTTGTTTTTTTTTTTTTTTTTTTTCCCCAAACTGTGGTGTGCTAAGAGAGTCGTCATGATAAAAATGCTAAAAAGGTGTCACTCCTGTTTCTTTACTGTAAATCATTCTCTCGACTTAAGTCAGAGCATAAAGCGCTTGAATGACTGCACCTCCCACGCTGTGCTGCTCTCAGTGGAAATGGGCTTTCAAGGAGATGTTCTGCTTTCCCAGTTTCATTTTCTCCTCTAAGTGCAAGCCTTTGTTAAATCTAAGAGCTGTTGTAGACTGTTTTTTATGAAGGATATAAGAAGTTAGGGTTTGCAGAGGCCAATTAGTTCTGCTCCATCTCTCTGCCAGTGCAGAGTTGTAGTATACAAAGTAATTTCTAGTGCTTTGTCTAGCTAATTTTTAACGTGGGCATGTAGCATTTTCACAGTTCAACAAAAGTCTTTTCCCCCTGATGCTCAGCCTAAAATGTTCCCTTTCTTGCTTTCATCCCGTGACCCCTTGTTATACTGCCATGTACCACGCTTGGCAACTTGATTTGCTTTTTGGTGTTCACAGCATGTAGGTACGTGTGGAAGGTTGTTGTGTTTTGGCTGTGTAGTGTTTCTTTGTAGAGAAGGGAAGTCAGAAATATACACCATTGAGCCCCCACTATGTGCCGTGCAATCGGTTACACTGCTTGGAGGAGCACTGGTGACAGACTTTGAAGGCTTAACAAGTCACTTTGTTGCAATGAGCTGCTTTTTTCATGTATTATTCCATGTTCTCCTCACCCCTGTGCTCACAGTAGGAGCCAGCCTTTTTGTAGCCTCTCCTTATTTGAATTCTTTTTCTTTTAGCTACCCAACTCCATAATAAACTGTAACAAGGCAGAGATGTACACATAGTAAATCGCTTCTTTTGGCAGAGAAGGAAAGTTTGTGCTTTCTTTCATAATCCTTTTTTACATATTCCAAATTAATTTCTTTCCACAGTTTTTCTCCTTTGTAAGTGGTTTTTTTCCTCCTTTTTAAATTCAGCTATTGTCTGTTACCCTGGAGAACTGCTGTCCCATACACACTGTGCTGAAGATATCTTCTCAGCCTTGCATAACCTGCCTTCTTTTACCAATGTCATTGCCTCTGCTCAGCGTTAAAAGGACATGGTCAGAACTAATTTGGTCAAAAAGCAGCCTCCAAATTCTTGTGAGACTTAAAAGTTGTGAAGCTTGGTATTTTGGTGTTCATTTATTTGGATTTTTTTGGGTTTTTTTGGAGGGATTTTCTTTTTTCAACATAGCTGGATAGAAACAATGTGTTATTTCAAACAGCTATTTTGAACAAATACAAACAGCAAATAAAAAGTCTACCTTTAACACTGGCCTACTGCACAGTCTATTTGAAGATGACAACAAAGACAAGTAAAGCTGATTGTTTGACAGAAGATACCTATAGAAAGAAAACAAACCATGCTCATAAAATGACCTTCCTTTCCCTCATGTTTGCAAAATGTTTTATTCTAAGCAGCTTTACCATCTAATAATACTACTCATTAGGAACAAGCCTCCTGTTATGATTTTACTGCCTTTACTGTGGTCTGGAAATGGATCAAGCAAGACTGGTTTAATGTGTAGTCGTCTTGAATGAAGAGGTTGAGTCAGGTACCTCTGGTGTAAACCCAAGTTCAGTAATAAGTGGCAAAAGAGCCTGCAGGCTGACCTTTAAAGAGAGGACTCCTAGAGAGTGGGTCCAGTGGAGGGCAACAAAGGTGGTGAGGGGTCTGAAACATCTCTCTGTGAGGAAAGGCTAAGGAAGCTGGTCCTGTTCAGCCTCAAGAAGAGGTGAGTGAGAGTACACTTTGTCAATGTCTGTCAGTACCTGAAGGGAGGGTGCCAAGGGAATGGGCCCAGGCTCTTCTCGAGTGGTGCTGAGCAGTAGAACAAGAGAATAGAACAATGGGCAGAAACTGATGCACAGAAAGTTCCACCTGAATATGACAAAGAAGTTTCTTTACTGTTCAAGTGACAGTGCACTAGAGCAGATTGCCTGGAGAGGTTGTGGAGTCTCCCTCACTGGAGATGTTCAAGAACCATCCAGATGCAATCCTGTGCTATGTGCTCTGGGATGAATGCTTGAGAAGAGAGGCTGGACCAGATGACCCGCCATGGGCCCTTCCATCCTGACCCATTCTGTGAAAGAAAAAGAAGTTTCTAGCAGTAGTTGAATGGTCAGCATGGCTTAGAAAGATACACCAAAAGCCTGCTTTAGATGTGCTGTTCAAAGATAAAATACAATACTGTTAATTCTGGTGTTCATGTCATGGTAATGGACTTAGGTGTTACATCTGTTCTTGCTTCTAGGGTTTCAAAATAGATCTGGTCACATTTCTTGATTTTTAAGATAACCAAGCTGCTGCTTTTTGGAGGTAGGGTGTAAATTGCTTTTAAAGTTTTATCTAAAACATCAGTGAATGTCACTTTTAGAAGTGACTATCATTTTTCCAGATGAGTTATGCTATAAAATGATGGATGTGCAAGACACTGGGGAACAGGCTTGCAGTTGCTTTAGTTTGTTATCCAGAAGAGAACCAGAAGGGGCACTCCTGGCCATCTATCTAGGCTTCTAGTGCAGTTCTCACAGTCAAACTCAAAGGAAAAGTGTTGAGGTCTTTCTAAATGAAGCAGGCATTTAACAAAGAGTGAGTGAATCTTCTGGTGAGTTTGTAAGGAAGTTAAATCTCAACCTGGTGGTTGCACTGTGCACTGCTTAGGATGATGGCCAGATAAATGTCCTCAGCTGATGGAGCACTTATGGATTTCACCAGGTCCTCAAAGCACTTCCCCCTGCTGATTAGCATTATTTCTGCCTTGTCCAGGTTGAGCAGCAGCCAGCTGGCCTTCTTCCAGAGACCAATTTCTGCCAGACATTGTTTGAGGTTGCCAGCAGCTGTGTCTGGGTCAAGAGGGAAGGAGATAGAGAGCTGGGTGTCATCAGTGCACTGATGGCAGTGCAGCATGTACCGCTTTGCAGATGCCCTGCAGCGGCTGATGAACCAGGGAGGTGGGTGGAAGCGAGCACAGCAGGAAAATCTGAGGATGTGCAGCTGCCCAGCAAAAGATTTGAAAGCAGAGCATTTCACATGGAGGTGTGGGGGAATGTCTGATGTTTCTTTCTATGGATTTTTTGGTGCTCTTTGGCGTGTCAATCTCATAGTGAACAGGTTGTTCTGGGCAGTGTTTTTACTGAGCCAGTGTAAGCTCCTCTTTCCTGGGTTGCGAGCGACACTGGTGCTAGTGAGGCAGGAGAATGCAAAGGATGGTGGCCTGCCTTCTCAAACAGCCCTATTTTTGGCAGCCTTTTTCAAGCGTGTTGCAGCCATATGTCACGTGAAGTTTCAGACCATGATGTTTACTAACTAAAGAGATTTAGGTGCACAAATGTGTGTTTTCACACTTCAGGTTTAGCCTGTGATGAATGCACTTTGTCATATTAGTATTTCTCTCGCAGGATTTTGGGGTACTTGTATCATAAAATGTTGCTTGTGGGCTGTTTTAGCTATTACTCCTATCCAGTTGTGCCTGAGAAAGGCTACAGAGTTAATTGCACACACTGGAATTGTACCTGGGATTACTCAGGACATCCAGTAAGCTGCAACTAAGCAGGTGGTCTTGAAGGACAGGATATCTCAGGAAGCATCCAGAAGAGAGGGTAAAAGTGGGAGAAGCAGTGGTTTGAGCTGGGAATAACACCTTTCCTCGAGGCTTCACTCAAAATGAATATTTTGAGCATAAGGCTGAGTCGTAGGAGTGGATTAGTATTGTGCAAAATCTGTGAATTCAGCTCAAGCTGCTCCTTTAATGCTATGTCTTTAGGACATGAATTCATTATGATAATGATGTGATTGGTGAGGAGAAATTCAAAGGGTTTTTCTCCAGAGTGAGTTTCTAAGAAGAAACACCATTATGAGTTTAGTAATTCTTCAAGTTGAGCACCCATAACATATAATTTCCGTGTATTTAGAACACTTACTTAGCAAGTTTTGCTAAGGGTCACATGTGCTTATCTGACCTGTAGGAGAAGTGCAATGACATCAGACAGCTGGCTGTGCTTCTCATTGGAGTAAAATATTGCCTAAGAGACAAACAGAATTTTAAGGAAATGGTATGGAATAAAATACCAAAGAAAATCTTCACTTAACTGGACTATAAACAAACACTTGAAAGTAAAATATGTGCAGAACTTAGATTTTTTTTTTTTTTTTTTGTTAGTGAGACACAAGCCACCAAAACACCAAACTCAAATACTGCTTTGGAAAGATGGTATCTTGAAACATCTATGTACACGTTCGTATTTTGTGCCCTACAGGACAGTGTTAAGGTGTTAGAGGTTTGGGCTATCCAACTTTGATTTGCCACCTGGCTGGGGTCTTCCTAGAGGGTTTTATGCCTTCTCAGTTTTCTGTAGAACGCCTTATGTTTCAGAACAAAAATCAGGCAGCAAATCACATCAATTGAGTAATTTTATTTTAAACTGGCTGGGGAATTATCAAAACTACTAGATGTTGTTTCTAATTATCTGGATTTGGTAATATGCAAGCTACTAATGCAGGTTTTCAAAATAATTTGTGAAAAGCGTGCTTGTGGTTTACCACACTGTCAAACAAATGAAAATTTTTCTCAAGATATTCCTTGAATAAATAAACTCTGGAAATCATGTCTACACCTGAGACATGAGGAAATTCCTGTAGTATATAAAAGGTTGGACTAAACATTTGTAATCTTGTGTTCTCTCATTGAAACTTCCAGAGGAATTTTGCTGTTTAAATTTGAGGTTGCAAGCATTTCAGTTTAAGGAGTTTAAGCAGTAAAACTTGAGCGAACGTCTAACTCCTGGAATGAGTCTTTACATTTGGTTTAGCATACAGAATGATTCTGCAGTAATCTACTGTCTAGAGAAGGTTGTAGGTGTATGCTTGTGTTCGCTTGTGCTTTGAACAGCAACATGAAGAGGTTTATGTAGGCTTTAGGCTGCCATTTTACACTGAATGTTGCATCAAAACACCTCTGGCAGCATTTAAAGAATCAGTCCAACTGGTGCCTCGTTAGCTATTGGTCTGCCAAAAAACAAAACAAAATAATCCCCTTTATTCTTTTTGGTTTTTTGCTTTAAAAAACAAATCCATTTCTTGTCTTTTGCTGTATGTTTCATCAGGTCCGTATCACCGGCCAAATCCAGAGGTACAATTTTCACCGATTTTCCACTGAGAGAAGCTGGGCACCAAGTCCTCAGCATCACTCCAGATCAGGTCCTCTTGAGATTTGGTGTCTTACAGTAGAAAATAGCTCGTTATTATTTAAAGCAGTAGGGCAACTGAATAACACACTTGGGCAAATGCAGAGTCCTTGCTGCCTAACAGAGCAACTGCAATGAGGTTATGATTTTCTCCTGCATTTGTGCTGTTGGATTTTAGAGCAGCTTAATTCCTCCTTTACTCCTCGAGTTAATTGCCAGTGGTTTACTGTAAGTGCTCAGTCGTTGACAGCTAAGTTGTGCGGCTGCATGGGGCCTGATCAGGTAAATTGCACAGTATTCTTCTGAAGGGAGGATTTCTGTTGTTTACCAGCTTTGCTGTGATGGCTGATGGGATCGTCAGAGTTTGGGGATAGGGATGGAGATACAGCATTATGCTCATTTGGTGCAATTGCAGAAGTCACTTATCTGGCAGGATTTTGGGGTCTCATTTGCCAGCTATCTGGCAAATTTTATCAATTTTCTTAGATTATTATCTTTCTGTCTCTTTTGTCAGTTAGAAATACAAGAGCCTTTGTTTGTTATGCATGTGTCTAGTTTGAAGGGTGAGCCTGTCTTCCTGTGTTTTCTGTTTACTGCTACTTAAAAATTAGTAGGGAAAAAAGCTTACTGTTGAGAAAACTTTCTTTTAAAGTCACAGACATCTACTGCTATTGGTAAACTTGCCAGGGAGCTGATATGACCAGCTTGCTTGTTCATCCTGTAAAAACAAAGTTTGAGAGAATTTCAGCTTTTCTTCCTGGGTAAACACAGGCTCAAAAGCAGGACTTCTATCAAGCTTTATAATAGGGCCTCTTTTTAACTGTAGAAGGATCCAAGCACCTCCCTCCTAAATGTCCGTCTAGGGAAAATGATAATATCTATGTATGAAATATACTGCATTAAAAAATATTAACTCATGGCATTAATTCAAGGTGATAGTCTTTTGCTGAATACTTTGCCATTAATGATGACAGTCAGTAATTTGCTCTGTTAGATTTCACTGTAATTTACATAGTGACCCATCAACCATCTGTAACAACCCATGGTTTTCTACCCCAGCTTGGATGAGGCATCATTTTTGTTCTTTTTAAAGTGACAGGACCTGTGAGAAGTCTTGTGTTTTTCCTACTAGTATGCACCACTGCTTCTGTGGAGGGGAATGCCAGGCTGATCAAAATGAAGAAATAGGATTAATAACTTTGATGTTCATAAAAAGCTAGGGAAAATTCATGCTATCACTATGTAGACAAGTCCTCCCTGTTCTAGTTCTCCCTGAGCCAGGAGGGAACCACAAGACCAGGGAAGAGCATCAGGACCATGACTTGACCTTGTCTGCCCTGGTAGAAGTCAGAGGAGTTTCTGCCTCCACATTTCTGCTGGGGAGAGCAGGCCTTCTTTCCCTTTGGAAAATGTGATCTTTGTCTAACATTAATTTTGAAGATGGTGCCCAGATATGGTGCTTGGGGTTATTAGAAGGAAATAAATGTATGTGTTGCAGTGAGCTGCAGTTACTAAAACCAGCAAAGTTTAACCTATAAGAGAAGTGTTGTCTGCTGGCATCTCTTGTATTTTTAGATTGTGCGATATGGTGATGGGACTGACAAAGTCTGGTGTGAGAAACAAAATTGGTACATGATGCAATGGGAAGGAGCCTTGCTGGCATTGTTAACTCTTCAGGGCAAGAACTCCCTTTCCAGAGACTTATGGCTCCATCTTAATTTAGATAATCATAAACACTGCAGCTTGCTGCCATTTAGGAAGGTGAATCATTCAGCTTTATAAATCTGAGAATTTTATCCTGAGTGGTTTTCCCCAGCTTGTGCTTACAGGTCTTGTTCAGAATCACAGAATGGCTGGGGTTGGAGGGCACCTCTGGAGATCTAGTTCAACACTCCTGCTGCAGCAGGGTCAGCTAGAGCAGGTTACACAGGCACATATCCAGGTAGCTTTTGAGTATCTCCAGAGGAAGAGACTCCACAACTTCTCTGAGAAGCTTGTTCCAGTGCTCTGTTCTCCGCAAAGAAATTTTTTCTCATATTGAGAGGAAAGTTCTCATGTTTTATTTTGTGAACACTGCCCCTTATCCTGTCACTGCTCACCACTAGATAGTCTGGCCCCATCCTCTTTAACATGTGCCCTCATGATGTTTATGTTTTCTTCTGGTTTCTTGTGAAAATACATGGTACCAAAACCATTTTCCATAATATTTCTTTCCCAACTTCACTTGACTTCAAAGGTAGATTTGTTTCTTAATTAAGTAGTCAGTATTAAGAACTATAGTTTATTTCTTGCTTGATCACATGCAGAGGAGAGAATCCTTTAGCTATATTGATGTCATATGTAATAATGACACAACTGCCAGTACCAAGATTGAGAATTTATGCTTTTCTTATTTATACAAAAAATATTGTTTAAGCAGATTTTACATGTAATTCCTGCAGGTAGTGACTGTGAGTCTGGAAGGCTACTGGCTTGTGAGTCACAGAAGACAAGGTTTCTTTTTGACAGGGAGCATCATTTTAACAAACCTGTAGCCACTCACTTCTTGCCTCTAACTAGGCTGAGGTGTCTATTTGTAGATAGGCTGTGGCTATGAAGATGAGATTTGTGTCCTTTTCTGTGACAGTCCCTACATAAACCCACACAGATGCAGGAAGTAAGACTAAACTTTGTGCTTTTTCCAAGTTCTGTCTAGCATCCCAAGCTTTGATCTCTCCCTTCTCCTTTCTTGTGGAGGCAGTGCCTTTCCTTTCTTTCAAGTTGCCTGCTTTCTAACAACATTTCTATTGCAAATCGATATTATTGATGGCTCTCTCCTGAGCCTAGCTGCATGGAAAAATAAGCTTCTGTAGAAAGCTTTGGGTTTGCCCTTTGCACAGATTCCAATACCAGGCTGCAAAGGTGCTTTGGCTGCAGAGTGAAGTGCTTGGGACAGGTTGGGGGGCAGTCCTATTGTGTCATTGAGAGGCACAGTATGCTTAATATACTGCTCGCTGGTAAGTATTAGGCAAAAAAAAAAAATCCCGTTAGTTAATAGAAAGGAAAAAACATGTCCAAAGAGATGCTGCTGTCATTGTGAACTCCTGCTGGGTTTTTGATACCCACTTTGTGTGGCCTTTTAGCCCGGTGTCATCCCAGCTTGCAAGGTGGGGTCAAGGGTTTTCCCTCAAGTGTTACTGTATTTCACACTCAGAACCTGCAGCTTGGGTAGCCTGTGTCCCAAAGGAGTACAGGAACTTAAGAATAATTATTTTCATAACCTGCTGAAAATAGGCAAGGTAGTGAAAGCAGTGCGTGGAAAGTTACAGGCCATCTTAGGGAAAGAAAGCAACCTGATCATAGTGCAGGGCTCGCATTGCATACCCACAGTTTGCTGTACATTTCTTTGGCTTTTATAATCCTCTGAAGCTACATCCAAAGTGGAAAAGAGAGGGCAAGGGTCAATGGCTTTAAAGTGACAGGTAGGTTCAGATGAGATATTAGGAAGAAATTTTCTACTATGAGGGTGGTAAGACACTGGAACAGACTGCTCAGAGAAACTCTGGATGTCCCATCCCTGGCAATGTTCAAGGCCAGATTGGATGGGGCTTTGAGCAACCTGGTCTGTTGGAATGTGTCCCTGCCCATGGCAGTCAAGCTGGAACCAGGTGATATTTATGGTCTCTTCCAACCCAAACTATTCTGTGATTCTATGAACTGTGTATGAAAATTCTGCAAGTATCATCCAGAGATGGAGGGTTAAAGGAATGAAGAACTATGCTGGGTGTGAGATTTAGTGGGAATTGCCCAGCACAAGTATCAGGCTGTCAGATGTGTGTCAAGTGCAATATTTGTGCATCCTATAACATGAAGTACTTGCCTGGAATGAACTACAGTGTCGTGTCACTGGTGTGTGATGTCGGTGTTGGAGAGCCTACCCTAAGTGTGCCTTGCTGAAAGAGACCTGGGTGTTGGGGGTGTATTCTTTGTCACCTATAAATTCCTTAGCTAGTTATTGAGGGGAAGAAGCAGGGTTGTAGGTAAAAGAGGAAAGCCTGTTGCCTTTCCTTCTATTAAGTAGTGTTGCTTGTTTAATGGATGGGTAACAGGAAAGAGTGTAAGGGGACGCCATTGTTAATGTGAACTCCTGCAGGTTTTATTATACTTGCACCCGCTATAGTGAGGGTTGAGCAGCTGTTTCCATTATGAACTCTTATTCCAGGGGTTTATAACTTGGTTGTAAAAATTTGCTCCAGGCTAAACTGTAACTTACTGGGTCTTAGCCTGGGAGAATTTTCTTAAACAAAACTTCAAAAGAAGAACTCCATCTAGTCATGGTACTGCGAGCTTGCACAGAAGCCGAATTTTACTGAAAAGCCTTGAGATGTGTTTATAAAACTATAAGTTGATTACATTTCCCTCTGTCATAGTTGTTGGTTTTTTTGTTTTTTTTTTTTTTAAACCCAGTTTGAATTGCTTTGTAAAATATGGCTGAAGAATGAAAGTGACCAAGGGATGAATGCCATGGTGACTCAGCTGATGTCCATTCAGTCTGGTAGTTGGTGGGTTATGAAAGTTTTCCTTAGTAAAGAGAGCAGTGTGTTATTGCCATAGGATGAAAGAGTGCTGGATTTTCTTTTATTCGTAGGATCTATGAAGGTTTAGTCTCTGTGTGTATTGAACTCGTGCCTACATAATGCTAACACTGAATTCATACTTTTGAGAAAACGGTTTCTGCCAAGGTGTCTTATAATATGTGCTTAGCCTTATGTGTTTCATACCTTAGGCTTGTAATTTCTTTGAGAAAGATTTCAGAAAGCCATCACTGGTCTGCCAAAGTTATGTTCAATGGCCTTTAACTGCTTTTGAATAATGCCTTGTTAAGGCATTCTTTTAAAAGGTACAGTCACACTTTATAAAGACATATTTTGTCAATAAAAAGGACTGTCTCTTGGCCTTTCCAATTTGTTCCTGCGGCAGTCAATATGCCTTAAATATTGGCAGATTTTGCTAAAAAATCTTAGTAAGATTCTGAAAAACTAATTCTTAATACATTCATTCCTTTAGCTTGCTAAATTGCAGATCTAAAATTTCAAGAAAATGTGAAACTCCACCCTCAAGGGTGCCATCATCATCTGTTGTCAGATTTGCAAAGCTCTTTAGATAGAATAAACTGCAAAACATCTTCCTCAGTTTCCACTGGCAGGAGCAAGTTGTTTAGGCAGATTGTTCAAAATATCTGAAGACATAACTGAGTATTTCCTTTACTTGCTTCATCCTTAGGTGACCTAAGGAAAGCTCGTGGTTTCCTCTGGGGCTCAGCGTAGGGAGTATGGTCAATGCTGTATTGGAAGATAGGACTGGACTGAAGTTAGGTTTGCTACTTGATATCAACAGTATACTAAGGTTTGCTCCTGTCACATGTTTGGATCTGAAAAACTGAATTTTAAATATGATACATTGTTCTTCAAGCTTTGCATGTTATTCAGAATTAAAACTGCCCAAGTGAAGAAGTGAGGATGAAAATAGTTAGGGAAGTAAGGAGAATCCAGCTTTCTGTTTGAGCATCTTTTGTACTAATATCTCTGCACTACTAAAAGCCATCTCTTCCATTCTTCTTTATCACAAAGAATGAAATGACTCCATCCTTTCTTAAGAGTATATGATGTTCCACAGCTGTCTTGTCTTCTTAGCTATTCAGCAAGGAGGCAGTCTGTGGGAGAGAGTACCTGTAGATATTGGTATTCTACAGTGTCTGATGTCTCCCTGTGCTGCTCCTGGTGTGGCAGTGAATGTCACCACTGAGCTTTCTCTGTCACTGGCTAAGCTTCTGTGACTGCATCATGTTTCTGACTACAGCATGAGGGATGTTAATTCATGGTATCATTGTCATTTAAAAGTATACATAAAGAAAATAAATAAGAATGTAAAGTATGACTATAACCTGATTATACATCAGCACAGAAATATCATCCAAATGAAATCTGCCAAAGCACAGGATTTCTTTATTCCAAATGGACAAAGGTATAAGAAAAGTACAGTGAATAATTCTGCTTACATGAAAAATTAAGTTAATTCTTCAACTCAGAATCTACTTAGAAGGATGAAATCTCAAAATCTGGAGCCTGTTGATGAAGAGAAGATGGCATCTTCCTTTCTGGCACTGGGGAGAGTGTAGTGTGAATCTGACTGCTCTCCTGCAGCAACAGTAGCTGCACAGGGTAAAGACAGTTTCACACAGGTAGAGCCATATAATCTCTCTAGGTCTAAACAAACAGTTTATTATCTTGGAAATTAATAAATGAACAGACTAACACAGGGGTCTGGTATTGAGAACTCCTGTTGAGGTGCTACCCCATTTATCAGCAGCTGCAGTTTCTCTGTTTAGACCTGTAGTACAGGTATAACAAATTGCAGCATTGCAATGAGTGTTGAAAAATCACATTTTTCCTAGTTTAAAGAACAGGAAAAACCCCCATTTTTCTTCGGGGATAACAATAGGCAGACAGCCTCTGAATTAGGGTGTACTTGTATATATAATAATATGGATAGACTGTACATTAAAATCCATTAAAAATGGATTTTTTTTCCCATTTCTCCCTTTTCTCTCAAAAAAAGTCAGGGCTTTTAAAATATAACTATGTAGACTAGGGTTACCAGTGAATGAGTTGAACCCTGATTCATCCCTGTCCCATGAAGTACATGACTAAAATCAGGCAAGAGTGTCTCCAATCACATAGGGAATGCCAATCTGCCCTGTGATCAGAAGGGGTTTCAAGGTGTGCATGAGAGGATGTCCTCTGCCTTGGCCTGTAGTCTGTATATGTCTGATGGACATTCTTGCTGACAATAAACCATGGCTGAATTAATCACCCTTCCAGACAAGGACAAAAAAAGAGTTTGTCAGTGTTTTCAGCTCAGGTCTTGTAGATGAAAAGCTCTAGGGTCTTATTTGCAAGAAACAAAAAGGAACAAGTAAGAGGCAGCAGAGAAGGGCAGACAGCAAGGGCTGATGCAGTTTTCAACAATCTCAGGGATTTTGAATGCTCCTGGAGTACCAGATCAGGAAAGTTATACTTTCCAACCTGTAGTTAGGACTTCCCACACCTGCTCTGACCAGAGATACACAACGGCTGCTGCACTAGTAGCATCTGACGCTGCCTTTCTTTCCTCTGGACGCAGGCTCCCAAAGGCTATTGTTCTATTCCTGATGCCTCTCAGTGGTGCTTTCTGTGAGATGTTCCACCGTGTTTTGCCTCAGGCTTTAGGCCTCTGCTCCTCTGATTTTCCTCCTGTCCCCCAGTCATCTTCATTCTCTCTTCCAGCCAGAACATCACCTTCACAGTATCTGTCTTGGAATTCATCTGTTGCTCCAAGCAGCTCTGTCTTACCTCTATCATTTCACTTTTTCTCAAATCCCTGCCACCAGATTCTTCCACCCAGAATCCTGCTCCCCACATGCTCCCTTTTTCCTGCCTCTTGGATGCTCGTTCCTCTCTTGTATTTGATTTTTCTACCTCCATTGTGCTGTCTGTTGTGCTCCACCATTGCTTCCCCTGTCCTTCCCACAGTGCCTGCCTTTCAATTGTTTTTGACAAGGAGGCAGTGAGCTTTTATCTGCTCCATCACTAGAAAAGCATTGTTCTTTGTTAAGGTCAAAAATCTTATGGGTTTCTTACTCACATTATCTAAATCTGCGTTACCCACTCTGGCTAATTCCAGAATCAAATACCTCTTATGAAAGAGATCAAGCCAATGTGCAGCAAAATGATAGTGTTTTAACTCTAAATGTAGTATTTCATGTTTAGATGATAATTTTTACTGCTCAGGTAGGGTGCTGTAGAAGTGAACTCAACCCAGTTAATGACCATAAATAATAATGACGGCATTATTCTTTTGTCTTGTCCTTTACACACACTAATCTGCTCTGACAGCCAGCTTTGCTCTTTTATTAACTCTCCGTCAGCTGTAATCAGTGATGGTGAAGTCAGGCAGCAAAATTTACATGTGCCAAGTCTCACAGGTTTTTTTTTTTTTTTTTTCCTGAATTATTTCAGTCTTCAGTTTTGTGTATCTTTGGGATGGTGGTGAGGAGGAAGCATGGGTGAGAGAGGGCGCAAATGTGCTTTTTGGCATGTTGGCTTATCACACTGAGCAGCATCGCAGGACAGCGCTGTCTTTGGCTACTCTTTCCCACCTCCCTTTCTCCTGCCTGCTTTCAAGAAGAATAAATAATGCTCAGGAACTGAAAGTTTAAGGCACATCTTTGATTCACTTTTTTATTTTTGGAAAGTCAGAATCCAGTGTTTGCTTGGGGAGAGGAGGAAGAGCTTAATGGATCACTTTCTAGCCCTTGTGACAATGCCTGAGCCCATTTTGATGTATGATTTATGCCAGTTACTAATAGATTACCCGGAAGTTGATGATTAAAGTAGAAGTTTCTTTGGAGAAGGGTGAAATAACTGAGGTCAAGACCTCCTAGTGACCTCGAATGTAACTATTACCCTTCTAGGTTAGTTGCAATTGGAGATCAAAGTGTTGGTACAGGAAACATATTTGGACCTGAGGTTGTCAGTTGGGGGCTGTTGTTTGACAGCGAGGTAGATGTGGTGGTTGGAAGGGAAATAAGTGTTTCTCTTTTGCTTGCAGATAAAGACAGGATAAAACTCTCAAACTGCATTTCAGGGTGTGGTACTTAGATTATTTTTCATAAGAAATTCTGCATTTCATCTTGAGTAGAGTAAAACACCATAAACAAGTAGGGAAACAATTCAGGCTGGTGGATGCCACTTTGAATGTGGCAGCAAACTTATTTTTCTTTCTCATTTACGAAGCTGAGGAACTTTGCTTTACCTCTGAGGATCCCGTTGGTTTGGTTTCTGTGGGTGTATGTTGCATGGGGGGAGAGGGGGCAGGAGCCTCAGGACTTGTACTACAGAGCACAGAGCATTTTAGAGTTTGTCTCAAAGGGGTGTACATGTTCATCATGTGTTAATACAGCAGTGCTTTGCTGGGATGCTTGATGAAAAACCAGAAAAGCTTCTTTCTGACTGGCCATTCATGATGAGTGACTGAGATCTTCTAGGTATTTTTTCACTTAGACTTTCGCAAGCCTTAAGGTAAGAATGATAAATACTCCTTGTTACTCCACCAAATGTGCCTCATTTGCAGCTTGTGCTCAGTTTTTTAAGGAAGAGACCTTAAAATACCTCTCACCTCACCAAATCCACAGAAAACTGGGAGGTACATCACAACTCCAGCATTAATGGAACCACTGCTTTGCACCTCTGAGTTAGCAGAAAAGCTGAGCTCCTGTTTCCTACTGTGAAAAAAGCATCAGTACTTTCAAGTGTCAGGCAAGTTTCACACCATTTTTCATAGCTTTGCTTTTCCAAAAGCCGCAGTTTTCCTGGTGGTGCTGCTGTTGCCCCACCTCTAAGTCTGCTTGCATGGGGGCAAGGGGCTACAAGACAGGAAGATCTGTGTTGGTGGTGCAGGGTCTCACTCCTGCTTGTCCCATCTTATTTGTGTTGGCCCTGTGGAGGTGGAGGAAAAGCTGTGACGCCAGAGTCTCAAAGCAGAGCTGTCCAGTAGTTCTTGTTTTTAATGGAATTACTTCCCAGAGCAAAACACACCCTTTCAATTGTGACACAAATGTGCTGCCTGGGTTTTACCAAGGTGCTGCTGAAGAGTGTTGGTGTGTTTGGGTGATGCAAAGGTGAACTCTGGACCACTCTCTGTAGAAGTGGGTGTCTGGCTCAGTGGCTACTGCCTGCAGACACAGGCTCTTCTGCATATGTGGAGCCACAAGTGCTTTGTCTCCAAGCTGAGCCTAGATCCTTTGGAGACATTTTTTAGGACAGAGCTTGAGTTTATGCAGGGCTTTAACACCAACTTGGCTGAAGACCATGCTGTAAAGGTGCTGTTCTAATAGTGAGAACATGAGTGGTATTTCAGCAACATGTTAAAAGATCTGCTTTACAATGTATCTTTTATTTCCTTTCTTGGTGTGTTTTACTGAACTGATCAAGCTGTAAGACAACTTTAAATACACAAGGGCTAAAGCTTGCTTGGCAAGAATGGGTGCTTGCAGTAATGCTGGAGTTATCAGAAGGGCTCTGTTGTACTTGAAGGACTATTGCTGAGCTCTACTGCAAATATGCCATGACAGCAGGTACTACAAAAATAGAAATGAAAACTCATGGTAATAGCTCAGGCAGCCTTGCTGTGGTGTCCTGATGGTGTATTGGTTCTCCTAGTTTTGATTGAAGTTACCATAAGGGAGTTACTGAAAAGTGACTTCTTCAATAGCAAGAGTCCCTCCTGAAGGGATTGTCAAAAAGAGTTTAAAAAATGCCTGCAAGATTAAAAGGGTCCTATTTGTTCTGTGTGTCACTTAGATGATTTCCCCCACTTTCCAGTTGCCTGAGTATCCTCAGTATTTACTGTACATTTCTGGAAAATGTTCCTCAGTTGAGATATGTGTTAATGAAATGTCTCATCCAGAACTCAGGCAAGGTTTTCTTGGTACACTTTTGTTTAACAAGTTAACGATAAATAAAATAAAATACATAAATGATTGACCACCCTGCTCATCCAAAACTCAGACAAGGTTTTCTTGGTACACTTTTGTTTAACAAGTTAACGATAAATAAAATATACAAATGATTGACCACCCTCTTAAATGTGTTCAGCTTCATTTGAAGTGAACATGAAAATTTGTGTTTAGATGTGCTGATAGAAGCAGTTTCTGCCTTATTGCCAATAGCAGGCAAAGTCTGCATTTTTTAAAATATGTTGATAAAAGCCAGGGTTGACATTTTTAGGTGTGGTGCAAGCTGTCTACATTCTGGATCCTTCTTTAGAAGAATTTCTGAATTGCTGCTGATGCTTGCCTTCAGACTGCTTTTCAAAACTTACCTTCAAAACTGCCTTTCATTATCCACAGAGGTCTAACAGAAAAGGAGACTTGTGGCCATATATGAAAAAGCAAACAAAAATAAAACATATTTCCAGCAGTAAACCCCTATAGCTTAACACTGCCCACTTTTGTGCAACATAACACTGATTATACCAACATTGTCTCTGACTTATTTATTCCCAGTTAGAAAAGCTGCTCAATTTCCTGTGCCATCTAATAATTTCTTTCACACTTTGTGTGGCTGAAATAGTCAAACTGTGCTGTCCACTGTGGGAACAGCTGTATGTTTCAGTACTGCTGCGACAGAGTTTAACAGCAATTAGTTGTTCTTTTTCTTTTTGTATTCGTAGTTCACATTTACAAAATGTTCTCCAAAACTAGTTCAATTCAAGGCTTATTTCCATTTGAGGAAAGCTGGGAATTTGACCTAGCTTTAGGAGTCAAGACATAAAATAAAATGAAGTATCAGGCGTGCAATAAAATCATACACCCTGCAGAGCTGTTTTTCTACTCTTGTGGGATGGCTTTATTTCAGTCCAGATAGTTACTGCATGATAATGTTGCAGAGAGGGGAAAGACCAAAAAAAAAAAAAAAAAAGGCTTTAGACAGTAAACCAGATGCATTTATTTTGGGTAGTTTGAGGAAACCATATCTCACTGCTCCTATTTGTAAGCAGACTAGAATTTGAAGACCCCTGTGGAGCACTTACTAATCAGCAAATTTTTCTTAGTTGCAAAATAGAACCCGAAGTTAGGATAACAGGCTTTCTCCCTCTTCCTTTCACTGTATCCAAGAGGCTCTAAAAGAAGCCGAGGGATTAGCTGACCCTCCTCCTTTCTTGCTCTATGCCTGGGCATGATGGGGCTAGTACTGGGGAGGGGAGGGTGTAATTCCATTGCATCCTACTCCAGCAAGCGAGTTTGTGGAGGAAAAGTCATTGTCTTGCTTATCTCCTCTCTCTGTGCTAAGGGTACTGCAGAATCTGCAGTTACACCTGATGGTATCTGAGGGAAGGCAGAGGAATTTGCTCCTTTGCCAGAGCATGTTTTGCAGTTCATTGCACTATTATAAATCACTTTACTCAGCTGTAGCTCATGAATGAGTATTGGGGGTGGAGGGGAGTAGAGAGGGGAGGGTGTGGAGGTTGAGTAGGGTTAACAAAATTTGAAACAGATTTACTGAAAGCTCTTCAAGAGTAAATAAAAAAGACAGCCCAGCTGCTGCTGTTCTGCAACACAGCAAACTATAAGCTAGAAGTCCTAGTAATTAGTTTCATTTGTAGGTGAAAAAAGGTCTTTGGGAGTGTCTGGTATTAATTATCATTAAGGGTTAGTCATCATTTCCACTTGAGAAACCTATATTTTTTATTTTTAGCTTTACGTGTTGTCGGCTTGTTGTTACATGCAATTAAAGGACCCTCAAAGGCAGCTGAACCACACGTGCCATTGGTACAACTTTACCAGCCTGTCCCAGACCCACAGTGTCCCTGGCTCAGTGGCACTGCAGTGACAGGCTGGAAGTAATGATGGAAGTGATGAAGAGTGTGAGGGCCTTGCTCACACCCTGCAGCTGGCCTGTCTGCAGTGGCAGGACTACCTCAGGTGGCTCAGAAAGAGCCTGTAAATCTCAGGTGAGGTATGTGGGTGGAGGCTTTCCAAAGAAGAGAGAAATGCTGGGTATCTGTGCAGTTTCAGTAGTAAGACTTGTGCTCCTTTGTGCTCTGTCATACCTCCTTTAAAATGATTGAAATCAGTCTTCTAACAAAAATGGCCTCAATCTGTTTTAACTTAAAAAACTCAAACTCCAGGTTTGTTTTTCAACTTTGCCTTGTGGTAGGATTGGTTTGTATTTGTTTTTGTTTTAAATGTTCTCTTACATTCTGAATTACAGCTGCCGCATGTCACAGCACTGTATATCTGCTACAAATGATCTTTGTTTATCTTGTATGTGAATTTTAAAGTTCTATTGACTTGCACTGTATGTGTAGGGGAAGGCTGGTTTTATGCCTAGTAATTGCTTTATGGTGGGCAATAAGGAATGGAAGAGGAAGGATTTGAGCTGGCTTAGTAAATATGTGAGTGGAATCCTACTTCTGTTGAAGTTTTGCCACCAACTTAAACGTAGCCAGGCTCTTACTGCTTCTAAGTAAACCACTGTAAGATTTTGGTAATTTGATCTCCTTATCTCTAAATGGAACAACTATTAATACTCTTCTGGCAGATTTTCTTAATCCAAGATAGGAAGTGTTATCTGGCATATGTGATGTAATGCCTGGCTCCTGCGCTGTTCAGTGGAGCTTGTCAACAGAAAATATTTGGGTTGGCTGTTTCTAAGACCTGAAGTAATATTATATCACCTTGGCTAGTTATGACATTAGGCTTTTCTTTTGTTTCTGCATAGATTCAGAAAGAAATATGATAGCTTTGTCAGTAACATGAAATAGCAATGCTTCCAAAGGAACTCTACCCTGGAAGGATTCCCTAGCTATGTGTATATGGTGTGCAAATTACAGTATCTATATATATGGGTAGGCAGAAGAAACTGAACTATTTTGAGCTATTTTCCCTCCAGTATTAATTAATAATGGCAGAGCTAAAAATAGTCCCATGAATGTGTTCCTTTCTATAGTATAGTTCTTTCATGAGTTTAAAAAAAATAAAAATACGTGTAGGCTATTTGTGGTTTTTGATTTGTGTGCCTCTCCCACTGACACCAAGAAGTTATCCTGCAGATGGAAATCTTCCATACATCATAAGATTTTGTCCTGAAGAAAAAGCAGCACAAAAAGAATTGAAGAATAAAGCAATGGTTATTAATCTTGAATAGCTTTTATATTATAATTTAACTCAGATTTACTTAATACAATGGATTATTTTGAATAATTTCTGTATTAAGTTTTCAAAAATCTCTGCTCATATGTTACTTTTCTCCTCTTTACTTATTTATGTATCAAAATGTGAGTCAACTGAATGCTCTAAAGTGTAGTCAGCATAACAGTGTTCTGAGACATCATCCACACTTCTATCGAGAAAAAAATCCTAATGTAAAAAAATCTGTTGGCTGGTATTAATATTAAATCATCCCCTGAGAACAGCCCTCAGTGCTAATTAATGAATCATGAAACTTGCAGGTTTAAAGATAATATTTGTCACCTATATCTATTCATAAGAAGAACATTTTCATCATCAGATTCCATCAGAAACGACTAATTAAAACTTCCTCTTCCTGCTCTGTGTTTCAAGACAACATAGGGGAGGAAACTGCTGCTAAAGCTGCGATTTTATTCAGATTTTTCAGTGCAGTCCAATTTGCATAAAGTCTAATAAAGCATTATTAAAATCTATTAACACTTGTCTATGGCAATTAAATTCAGTTTGCAATTTTGAATGATTGCATGTCATGCAAACTGAGATAAGGGATCATGGAGGGCTATCAAACAATGAATTGTAATCCTGGGAAGGATGTGTGAAAGAGATGTTGTTCATGAGGCACAAACTTTAGGGAAGAGTAAACATCATCTGCTTTTTAAAAAAGACAGTGAATAATTCTTGGCTCTGCAGAGTTCAATCATGACTGCCCTCAGATGTTTATTTTACAATATATATCTATGATATACAAGTCTGATTGAACATTGTGGTATTTTATTATAAAACCTGGAGGGCATTGTCCTCTAGAGAGAACTGAAGGTTTTAACTAATATTGATTATTTAGGTGGATTGTAGAAATCATAAGTTAAAATGAGGGCAGGAAAAGCAGGCCAAGGCAAGGTTTAAAAGTTTTTTAATAGATTTTTAAAGGTTTCAGGCAAACTGGTGAAAATTCGTATAACATCAATACACAGTACGTTTAAAATTGCTAAGGTGTATACTGGATTTGTTTGTTTATCAAAATTATGGCAGAAATGCTCTCAGTACAAACTTGTGGAAAGGATGGGCTTTGGTACCTGGTTTACCATCATGACTTGAAAATCACACACTATCTGTATTGCAACAGTGCAGCTCTTCCTGCTCACCTGTGGATGAGTTAGGGCATCTCAGAGCACTTGGACAAGCATCCTTGCAGGGTGACTTCCCATCATCCATGTTCTGACTGCTGCCCTACACTGGGAAATGAGGCAAAGGCAAACGTGGCTGCTGGTGGTCCCTGTGCAGCCCAACCCCAAGGGCTGCCTCTGGTTGTGTTTGCTCTGGGAGCCATTTCTTCTGTATCTGGAATTCCCTCACACAAGCTGAGATGTCTTTGGGGTGGTGAATCAGGATGGTGATCATGAGACTCATCCCTGTGACCCCTGAGAGCGATCCCTGTGTCAGTGTGAGCGAGAGCTGGAAGTAGTGTATTATTTGGAAGGGAAGAGTCTTGGCTCTCCCCTGCAGCCTGGAGGTATCAGGCTGCACTTTGGTCTCTGAGTGCTTGAAGACTTTCATTCCTATACTCCACGTTCTGGGGAAGTAGAGGGAAACCCCAACAACAGAGAGTGGTGCTTATGGGTTTACTTTGCAGTGACCTTCGAGGATTACATCACCCTGGAAGTCAGCTATTTGGCTCTCCCTGAAGAAATTGTCTGTCTCCATCTCAAATTATCTGTTAAAACCACATAAAGGCTGGGTTTAGTTACTAGAGATAACCTTGGCAACAACTTCCTACCAACACTGGTTATGCCTCACTGAAACCAAAAGCTGTGAAAGCAGTTCAGAGAGACTCCTGGGGTGGGAGATGGTGCTGGGCTACTAAATATTCCTTTTCCAAGGATAAGATAGCCCCATGTCCTATCCAGAACCAAATGCTGAGATCTTGGCTTTGAATTTGTCTCTCTTCCTTTCCAGCATCTTGTACACTACTTCACATGTATGGTGTAAAACAGAGTAAGTTTGCTTGCCACTAACTGGTATTTTTTCTTATAATCATGAAAGTTTTAAGATGCCTTAATTTAATGGATCTATTTTCTTAAATGGGAAGGCTTTTACACAATGTGGCCAAGGTGGCCATGCAAATATCTTAGTTGACAGGATGACAGTGTTTATATAATTTTCAGGAAAATTACTTGCTAGGGCATTTTTAGTAGAAGTTTCTTTAATTTATTCATTAACATTTTCTTCTCTGTAGCCTGCTAAGTTGGAATTATGAAAACAATACCAGCAACATTCTGGAGTGTTCTTCAAAGCATTTTTAAAATAGCTTTCCAATACTATGTGGCAAAAAATTAAATGCACAATATTTTTCCATTGTGCAATAGAATACACAGAAGTATAATAGAATATAAATGTTTTCTAGGCATTTTTTAAAAAATTACCTCCTAGTGCATCAAAGCTGCACCTCTTGGAAATGGTGCCATTGTTTGCAACTTTTCCTAGGGGACTATTTATCTCCTGCCACCCAGTGTGGGGAATATGACTGTTTTATCTATTTCTGTATTTTTTGCATGACCCAAGCTGCCACTGGAGTTGGCAATAACCGAGGGCGTGCAAAAAACCAGTAGGAGTGGGTCCTCTGCTGCTGCTGCCCCAAAGGGAGGTGGAACGTGATGTTCTCTGTTTCTCAAGCTTTGCTGCAGTTTGAAGAATTTTTATGAGGGGGGATTCAATTTGGCAAAGTGAGTTTTCTTCTTTGTCTGTAAAACTGTTAGCATGAGAAGTATGCAGAACATTCTGAGACCTGGAGTGTTCTGACCGGTCGAGCAGCATTAACAGTGCTCTTGCACTCCATGAATTGCTTCCCTCCTTGCTCTTGGGAAGGAGCATACCCTTTGCTGCTTTGGAACAAGGAAGCTGGTGGCACCAAAAACAATCTGAGAAAACTTGCCACAAGCACTGTTCTGCTACAGCCCAGGCACAGAAATAAAAGCAAAGTCTCCATGACAAGTATCAGATTTCTCTATATGAGTTAGGATTTTTGCTGGCTGTAAAAAGGAAAACATTCAGATAATGTATCTGAAACCTTAAGCACCTCTATCTATACAAAGTGACCAGTGGAGACTTCCATCAAACATTCCTTTTTTTTTTTCCTTCTCTCTAAAATTATTAATAAAGTCTTGTTTTGCTTTTCCTCATCTGGCTATTTCTTGCTTTCTAAAGACTGTAACACCATTTCTTAGACTGGCAGCATTTTAGAATATGCTGAGCAATTTTTTTAGAATTGTAATGTGTCTTGTTCCTTTCTACAGCTTGCATACAGCTCTCTACATATGTTTTCATGTCTTTTCTGTTTGCCCGCCCAGTTCTTCTGTGACAACTAGCTGCCTTTGCAAAATGCTTCTGGGTTTGCTTCATACCACATAAAGTCTAGGCAAATGAATATTTTCTCTAATGTATTTACGTAGACTATTAAGAAGAAAACAAACCTAGGACAAGAACAAAATTAATCACTGGTTTATTAGTTTGGCATTGTTGCTTGCCTACAGAACTGCTTTATATCAAACATGTTTTTTAATAAGTAAATAAATAAATGACAAGCGGGAGTACCAAGCTTAGCCCAGCATGAGTATTGACAGTGGTTACTGCTGACAGCTTTTTACTGTTTCCAAACAACATGTTTCATTCCCTTAACTCCATTGTCACAGGGAATAGGGCAATACCAAGCTATTCAGCAGAGACGCTTGCAATAAGGAGCATTCATGGCTTTACTTTTGTCTTGACTTGAAGAGGTTTTGACGAAATTGTGCCGGGAGACTTCAGCCTGGCACCCCCGAGTCAGAGGCCGTGTCCACAGCAGAAATTGGAGACCCACGATTTCCCTGCAACGAGACTGAGCTGTGCTATTTTGGGAGAGTGCTCGTTCCTAGCCCTCCGATTTGATTTAATTCAAAACCACCAAGTGAACATGGAGGACAAAATCCAGTAGTCCCACTAGCTGCAAAGATGCATCTCTTATTTTTGTCCAGAGCTTCCATTAATGCTAGGCTGGAAATACTCACCAGGAGGGGAATATGCTGTTTTATCTTGCCCCAGGGCTTACATAGCTGTGGCAGCAGCCCCCTGAATGTAATAGAATTCATGTGTTGGCATAGCTGCTTAGCCTCTGCTTGGACGTGGGCACAGGACAAGAAAATAGGATCCAGCAGACAAATTCACCCTTGCTGTTCCCCAGTGCTGGGTGTGAATCAGACTTTAGGTGTGTGATGTGGGGGGCTTGTGCTCCCAGCTGTGGGAGAACTGGGTGCACTGTGTTTTTCTGAGGTGTGTGGGGCCAGTTCTGGTGTAGGAAGGGTGGGCATGCCTACCACTCCCCCAATATAGCAGCCTGGCCAGCCTTCTCCTTCTGTATGCTTCCTCAGAAAATTCAGCTAAGTTAAGGGACAGGAACTTCAGATTTTGGGGGGTTTCTTTGGCTTGTTTGCTATTTCACTTCTACCAGACTATCTGAAACCTTTCACTCTTCACTGGAATTTTAAAAACTGTTTTTAATTGCAAGGCTTCATATGAACTTAGAGATAATAATGTGAGATCAGAATTTCAAGCTGCCTTCAGTCAATGTAATTTTTACCTGGGAGGTTGGGAACATTTGCCAAAACTTCTACAGTGTACTTTTACTAGAGTAGAAGGGAAGTGAAAATCTTGTTCTCTCAGATTGTGGTGCATCACACTGATTAATGAAAGCACATGAAGACATATAGGTGTTTTTTTTTTCCTACTTATTTAACAACTTATAAATAAAAACAGAGAAAAAATATTAAAAGTGTTCTTTTACTTGTGTAATATTGGATAGATTTCTCACTTAAAATACCCATTGGAACATATCTGATGCAGCACGCTTTTATTTTTCGTTATTTTAAGCTAGATTATAATCATAGAATGGTTTAGGTTGGAAGGGATCTTGAAGATCATCTAGTTCCATCATCCCTGCCAGGGGCAGGGACACCTTCCACTAGACCAGATTGCAAAGGGTCCCATCCAACCTGGCTTTGAACACTGCCAGGATGGAGCATCCCCAACTTCTCTGTTCCAGTACCTCACCACCCTCACAGTAAAGAATTTCTTCATTACATCTAATCTAAATCTGCCTTCTGTCAGTTTAAAGCCATTCCCCCTTGTTCTAGCTCTATGTTGCTTTGTTAGAAGTCCCTCCCCGCCTTTCTTGTAGACTCCCTTTAGAAACTGGAAGGCTGCTCTAAGGTCTCCCTCAAGTTTTCCTTTTTCCAGGCTTCTCATTCCACTTGTTACATAGAACATATTGAATGGGAAGAGACTCATCAGGGTCACCGAGTCCAACTCCTGGCCCTGCACAGGATAAAGAGTCGCACCATGTACCTGAGAGCACTGTCTAAAAGATCCTTGAGCTGTCAGGCTTGGTGCTGTGACCACTTCCCTGGGGAGCCTGCTCCAGGGCCCAACCACCCTCTGGGTGGAAAAGCCTTTTCCTGATATCCAGCCTGAACCTCCCCTGAGTCACCTTCATGCCGTGTCCTTGAGTCCTGTCACAGGACACAAGAATGAAGAGATCAGCGTCTTTCCCTCAGCTCCTTCACATGATGCCTGTTGAAGGAAGCGTTGCTCCACGTGAACCACGAGATCTGTGTCCTGCATTTGTGGTTGCTGAGTATCGCACAAGGAATGAATCTCTAAAATTTTTCAATAGTACTGAATAATTTAAATTGAAATTAATGCGTGCCCCTTTGCAAATAATTTCAAAGTGTTTCTTCAGGAATAATTTTATACTAAAGAATTTAATCTTGCTGATATATCTGGGCTATACTATAGATGAATTTCCAAAAGTTCTTTGGTGTATGTGTGATATATGAGAGATGCCTTAACTTGCACTAAAAATGTGAATGGCTTATTATGGAATGGCCATCTTTTTCTTGAAATACCTTGTTTTAGACCTTGAAATGTTAAAATTACGTGGCAAGATGCATCAGTTGCACATGGAAATACCAGCACCTCGACAGCATACTTAACAGATATTGTGGCAATGGGATTTGAAGATTAGCTGGGGGCTAGCTATGTACTAAGGATGGCTTGGTTTATCCAGAAATGAAGGTGTATGAATGAATTTTTTTTGGATTTTGTAAAAATGGATTTTGCTAAAATTTAAACAATCTTCTGTGAAATTTTCTTTGAAACAGTTTTGTGATGACATATATATAGCAAGCCAAAGGGGTTTTCTTTGGCTTTCAGTGTTTTGTTGAAAAAATAATATAAAATACCTCAGAAATGAAGTAAAAGAAAGATGTGTCAGCAAAATGCTTTTAAAATTGACTTTTATACCACTCACAAAGTTTTCAGTTTGTTGCCTGAATAGAACAAAATTTACAGCTGAAGAGAGAAAAGGATGGGTCATGGGGATATTTCACTTGCTTTTATGGATGCATTAATAAGATGATTAAAAAAAATTTAAAAATGGGCAAGAGCTAGGGCAGCCTAGGAAATTAAAATCTGATTAATGCTAGGACTTAGACTCACATGCTCAAGCTGCAGCCACTAAACAGAACATAGCTCCTACTGATGTGACTACCTGAAACCACAAATGTTTCTGAAAAGGGGAAAAAAAAGAGGAGGAAAGAACTTTCTTTTTCTTAACGTAAATCTTTTCTGCTGCTTGGAACTAATAGCTTTTATTGCTACTGCTGTTTAAATATTAGCTTTTGTAGTTCACTTGCCAGAAGCAGCACTCACCGTATTTCATTAAAAATAGCTGAAGTTCTCCTCTGCAGTTTGTGTATCAAAAGGGTGCTCTTCTGGCAGCTGTGAGAATGTCACTGTGCTGGGTATGCAAAGGTGTAGCAACTGGCTGTGTTTACTCTGTGGCACTATCTGTCTGTACACAGGTGCGTGTGCATACCTGTACGTGCATTCACGTTTACAATCGTAGCATTTTCAGTGACCTTCTAGTGAGGTTAGCTCTCTTATGCATGGGTCCTCTGAAGCTGAGTGACAGGAATATGTGTGAAGGAAGACAACTTCCACGCCTGCTGGTCTTCTGCTGATTGTAACACTCCTGATTCATTTAGAAGCAGCTGGCAGCTCTGAGACCAGGAGGAGGGCTTGAACAGACTCTGCAGTATTTGTGGGATCATGCTGTGTGTGGATTGACTTCCCAGCTCACTGTGCATCTAGTCAGAGGAAGAGGACAAAAATATCTAAATCTATTTACAGTGTCAATGTAGAAGTCTGAATCCCGAAGGATTGCAGTGTTATGTTTTTTTAAACTATCTCTGTGGCTGATTTCCTCAAGAAATGTCTGCAAGAAAGTATCCTGTTACACTTTTTTCACCACTAATTTTTTTGGTAATTTTCTATCCCTGACATGTATGGCTCTTCCAGCTCTGTTTCCTTCTGAAACTGAAGTCCCTGTTGACTCCTGCAAGATCAGAGCTTCCTTGTGATCCATGAGAGTTATATGGCATGAATCCTCAATGGCTCAGCTGACATGTTGAGGTCACCAGAGGTGATGCGGATGGGAAAGTTGGCATTTCTCTCTCTCTTAGGAATAATAAGAGCTGGGAGGCAGCTGCATTGACCAAGGGCTATTTAAGCCCTTGGCTCAAGGCAGAGTGTGGTTCTGGGGGACCAGGGTACCTCGTGGAAGGCCAGAGCTCATGGTGTCTTTTGCTGCTATGCTATTATGCTTCAACATGATGCTTGCATCACTGGCAGAGCCTTGTTTCTCTTGGTCTTGCAACTCATGTTAGGTCCTTTAGAGTCAAAGAGTGAGCTGGGAAGCTTTTTCTGCTTTGGGACTGTAAGCATGTTTTCCTTATTTAAGACCAGGTGCTCATTTTCCTGACAACTTTCATGAGCTTGGTGTTGTCAAGGTCTCTGACCTTCTGCCAGCAGTGATCAAAGTCAAGCAGATGCTCAAAAATTGCTGGGAGATACATGGATGGACACACACATGCACGTACTCAGCATGATTGCATTAGCCTTGTCTTCTTAAGAAACAGATGAAAGCTATATAATTTAATGGTTGGATGAGAGTTCTGTGAGTGGTAATGAGAACAATGCAGCCTCTGCCACACCACACAAAGAGCTGGCTTCTGAGGGCCTCTTTGAAGTGTTGGGGACAAGCACAGCATTGCAGTGGCGAGACGTCTGCAGCGTGAATAAACACGTGTTTAGGCATTGCTTAAGTGATGCTGACATTTGTCTGTACCTGCTTTCTATACAAACATCTGGCTGGAATAAACTCTGTGGGACAGAGGCTACCTGTGGGCCTTGAACTGGTAGAGACAGAGGCTGAGACATCAGTGGCCCTAATGACAAGTTGTGGCCCCACATGTGTGTTTTACGTGGTTGTTTAAGGTTTCCCTTTCCATTTCTGAGCCGTTGCACGGATTTCCCCAGCACCAGTTTCCAGAGGCTGCAGTAGCTGATGCAAGAACTCCAAAAAGTTGCAAGGACTGGTGACTGAAAATGCAATTTTCAGCTGTCAAGCAGAGCAGCTGCTGCAGCAGGCTGGGCAACTCAAGTGGGCATGTTTCACTCTGCCTGGGTGTTCTCCTACAAATCCATTTCTGAGAATGAAAAAGCTGTGCCCCATGATAAAAATAATGCCGTTGTGTACTTTTTCGAAGTGAAGCCAGCAGGAAAATGTGTGAGAAGTTGAAGTTTTCAGGAAGAAGAAAGGAGATTTCTGATTCTGTTTGAATTGTCTTAAGCTATAGATATCACCAGAGGGGCACATACATTGACTATCTACCTTCTCTACCAGAACTCACAGTGATAGTGAAGTTAAGAAGGATCAGATATAAAAGCTAATTTTACTTTAGATAGGATGAAGAAGATCTAGTGTTTCAGCTACAATAACTTTATATTTCTAGCAAATGTGCTTTGGTTTTTTGCTGTTATATGACGGAGGAAATGATCTTTTTGTGCATAGTGACACACAGAATACTGTGTGCATGTATCTCGATCTGTGGGAACGCTTTTTGATCTCTAATTACAGACCACTGGCTGAATAATGTAAGAAGTCTGTATTATATAAATATATAAAGCCTTATTGGTATGTGCGAGAGGAGAATTGTGGGGTATTTTTCCTCTGGCTTTCACTTGCTTAATCATCTAAGTCCCAGATTTACCTTAAATGAATAACTATAATGAAGTCTGTATAGCAGTGTTTTTGTTGCTGTTTAGATGTGTTTCACAGAAGTCACCTACCCCTCCACTTTGGTGCCCAACTCAAAGATATGTGCTTTGCTCTGCCTGTGTTTCTGTTCTGTCCATGTGCGTTTCCACCTTGGGTGTGTGCCTGTCTTTTGGGTGCCTGGAGTCCCATCCTGCTGTGGGTCTGGGCATCTCCCTGCAACAGGGGAAGTGCATCTCGATTCCATGAGACATTCACCACAATTTTATATATGGCTCCATCCCTGGGTTTGTTCCTATAGCTTTAGCATCATTCTTATACCTGTGAAATTCATGCTCAGTGCAACAGGAAGGATTTTGACAACTACACCTGGACCTTTCAGGAAATATCACTTTTATTTGACGTTATCATCGTTTTGGCATTTGCAGCTCCTCATGCAACAGTGAGCTAAGAGAGAATGCAGTAGGTTTCTTGAAGCCTCAGATATAGTTAAAATAATAGTTAATGGCTATTGCAGATTTACTTTGCTGTTGAGCCAAGAAGGGATCAGTGCTGGGAGCCAAATCTGAAAGCTCATCACAACCACATGAGATGGAAAAGCAGTCTCTGAGACATATTGATAGCTGCAGATGACAGAAATGATATTTATTGCCATGGACAGTAAAATTTATATATATTAAAAAGATGCAAACTTTGGAGAACGCTGGGAAGCAATGACAGGAAACGCCTCAGAACAAATTTCGGCAAGAAAAAGTGGCTGGAGGAAGCAGCTTCAATGAAAATGGTTTATTTGTTCTGATCTGTGGGCCAAATGATAGAGTACAACAAAAGTAAGCTTTTGAAATATCATTTCTCTTCCCCCAGAAGAAGCTTCCTCAACTTTGGTATACAGCATAAGCGTTCTTCTCTGCACAGCTTTGTAATTAGAAATATTGATGTATTTTCAGAGAAGAGAACTATTTAACTGAAAGCTTTACTCTAGTAAAGCATTGTGGAATGTCCAAAAACATCTGGGTAAATATTGCCCTTTTCTTTTGATCAAGTAAAATTTGTACATCGTCCCTCATGTTCCCTTCGACATGAATTTCAGTACTTAAGAAGTCTAGCCAAGTATTAAGTGCAATACTAGTATTATACAGTAGAAGGTTTAAATTATAGCTTGTCTTTGGTTTTTCCAGCCCAACTGTTGCTTTCTGATGGTGCAGCCTAAATACTGGGAAGCAGAACTGAATTTTTAGTAAGAAAAATGAGGTAGACTGCTTTGATAGGTGAAACAGGGTAAACTGCTAGACATTATAGTTACTACAGCTTAGAAATTTTGGAAAACAGGAATGGAAGGAGTAGGAGCTCCTTCATATGTCTGGAGTTATGCAATTCTAGTTAAAACAAATCATATAATATGCTCATTCTGTACGTAGGTGCACGTGTTTTATCTTTGGTCTGTCAGGGAGTGGTGAGGAAGTGTTTGCTTCTAAGTTTTTGTTCCTTTGGTATAGCAGGTAGAGAAGCTGCAAAGAGAAGAGTTTTAACAAATGAAACTTGTGTTGAGCTAGAAATTCTCTTGAACACTGGTTTATATAGAAAACTTGCTTTTGAAACTGTACCTCAACCAAGTTACTTTCTGCAGAAATCTTTTGACTTATCAAATAAGGAGGAAAATTGAAGAAAGTGCAGTATTTTCAACAGAGGTAAAAAAATTTAAAATATTGTGAAGGTGAACATGAGTTTATTGCCCGACAGACTGGAGTGGAACATCTTGAGGAAGGCTGGGGTGAGTGAGTGGCTCAGGGAGCAGAGTGCAGTGTTTTGGGACCCCAGCGAGGTGCTGAGGACAGGATGAGGGTGGTCAAGCTCTGCCAGCAGTCAGGGTGACCATGAGTCAGTGTAGTACATGAGACAAGGAAATTATTTAATATGTGCATATGTCATGTCTAAAATACATTAATATATATAGGTATGCATGTATATGTATGTATGTATATATAAAATGCAATTGAACTGCTTGATATACTAAGATAAAGAGAAAAGGGGCTATAAAGGTCAGAGTCATGTAATCATTAAGGTTGGAAAAGACTGAGAACTTGCAATAGAAAACACTGATAGAGTAGTTAGGGGAGGAGAAAAATAGAAGGAAAAAAGCTGGCATTTCTTGTCTTATTTTGCAAACCTCACTGTGGTAGGTAGATGTTCTAATCACCAAACTGTCAGCTGCTTGTGCAAACTTGCAGGCTGTGACCCCAGCCCAGCTGAAGGGAACAGCAGAGCTCCTGTTGACTGGGGCAGGGCCAGACTCTGCTCCAAAGCCGTGTTTTTTCCATCATTAGTCACAGCAAATCTCAGGGGCTCCAACCGCTTTGGGCAGGGTAGGGTACATGGTATCTGGCTGTGCTGGTGGGGCATGCAGGAAAAGGGAAGAGGTGACATGGCTCTGTACCTGTGAGATCTGGAAAATGCACAGAAAGCACTCTATGTCACGGCTGTTTAGGCTGCTGTGCACTTAGCACTGGAAGTTTTATAGAAAGGCAAAATATACAATTCAATTACAACTGCTGCAATGCAATCCAAGTTGATCTAGTTTCTCCCACATGAGCTGACCACAATTTTAAGCTTGGCATAGCCTGAAAGCTTGAGGAATGTATTTCCAGTAATTGCCAGGCCACTTCATTGTTTCTGTGTATACATAAACACTAGGCTGTGATCATAGTGGTCATGCTTGAGCTGCTATCTGAAATTCACTTGTGCTATAGGGATTGACTAATCTGGTTCATACTGACAGCAGTTTCCATTTACTGTATTAGCTCTCTTTGACTGCTAGCACCGTGTCTCCAGCTAGACTCGGAAAACAAAAACTGTTAAGAACTACTAGGCACACGAGTCACGCAGCAGAAAACCCATGTGTCATCACAGGGTCCGTGACTTGTCAGCTCGGGAAATCAGGCTGGGTGGCAGAAGAGCCATTTATAAGGTGCCAAGACTACCAAGCACCTAGTGAGGAACAACAGGCAGTCATTTAGTTTTAAAATATACGGCAGAGGAGTAGCAAAGAGTTGGTCTTCTGCAGCCTCAAGACATGCTCTTACTTGGCCTACATAAGCTTCTCCCTTGCTTTCTGTTTCTCTGAGTACTGTGTGTAAGAATATTAATCCCTGAAATCTGCATCCTTTTGTTGCCAGCCAAAGTCTCCCGTGAAGTCGGTAGGTTAGGGTTTTTTCCTGTTTCAGCTTCAGTCTATGCAGCTGTTACAACTTCTTTACTGCTGGGCAAAATAAAGCTCCCACTTAAAATTGGTGCACTTCTTTATTCCTTCCTAGCAAATCTATTTCTTTTAAGTTTTTCTCAGGATATTGATTGCTGGTAATTTAATGTGTCTCAACCGTGAAAAGCTGTTATGACAGTTTCACATGCTATTGCAGTCTTTTATTTCCCCATTCACAGACAAAAATGGAAGATTTTCCTCACTGGACTGTAATATATAATTCATCTAACATTACTCCACTCAGTAGCCAGATGCTGCAAATTTCAGCAGTTGGACTATTATTTTAAAAGAGCCCAGTTTGTAATTATTTGACCTGTTCTTCCATAAAACAATTAGCCCAATTAAATGAATCTTCAGATAGCAGAGCCAAAATTTATGGAAGGATGTGATTAATTACTTCGAAATTCTGCACATATAATTTAGCTTGTACTTAGGGGAGAAGTGGAAAAATGCTTGGGATCTTCAGCATCCCTGCCAGTCACAGCACAGGAGCTGAGGTCTCTAAAGAATGCAGATAGAAATAAAGTTATATCTACCTTTCTGCATCCTCTGGTGCCAGTCCAGTCCCTGACAGCTGTCACTTTGCTAAGAAAACAAAAGTTATCAGCCCTCTCCCTGCTGCTGCTGCTTCTCCATTTTGGGTTGAGCTCTCCCTGCTGGGGAAAGTGTTTTTCCAAGGTCTCCACACTGCTGTGCAGAGTGAAAAGGAGACCATTGTATGTCCATGGGCAGCACCCACTGCTTGTCTCTGGCTCCCATCACAAAATAGCAGGCTCTTTATGCTCCCAGCCAGTGTGACTCAAGAAGTAGAAGTACCTGATGTGGAGATGAAAACTGAAGTGCTCTACATAAGTATGTGAAGGAAGTTATACAGGGAAAATAAGTTAATATTTGTGTTTGCTTTTCTTTGAGAAGTCTGTGCTGCATTATGTATGCTGCTGAAATAGTGTGCCTGACCTCAGAATTGTTAAAATTAAGAGTTACTTATACAGCCTTTGCTCAGGGGTGGCAGTGGGAGCCTCCATTTTTGTTAGGAGCATCCCCAGCCTGCCTCCCTGCCCTCCCCAGCACTGACTTGCCTCTCCTTGTGTTTGGCCAGCAGTGGCTCAAGGCTTTCCCCCTGCCAGTGCTTGACTGCTCTCCTGGTTTGAACGAGAAGAACAAATTGGGGTGACAAGTTGTGGGTTGATCGATATGAAAAATTCCCAAATTATTTGTTGCTCTGGTTTCTTAGTGACAAACATAATTTGCCTTTTCTGTAGATTTGGGGAACTGGGTACAGTGATGTAGCATTAGATAACTCTTTTCTGTCTCCAAAATAGGTGTTTGTGAGGTAGTCTGTGATGCAGATGTCACTTCACACTGTGAGATTCTCCACATTGCTTTCCTTTAGCAGGATTTCAGCTCAAGTACTGTAGGGAAAAGTAATAGATTAAGATGTGTCACCCAAAGCAAAGAGTGATTTATTCTTTAGTTAGTTGATATTGATGTGAAATTATCAAGTCCATTGTTAGTGAAAGCCGAAAACTGGCATGATTTTAGTCCAGCTAAATTAAAATATATGGTTCCACAGAAACATGACAAAGTACTGCGGTGATAGTTACAGACATACAGAATAAAGGAGAATTTATGGGTGTGGGGCTTTTTTTCAATGGCAAACAAGGGCCAGTTTGAAAGAAAGAGGAGGAGGGAAGAGTTCAAAAAATAAAGAAGTGATCCAACATTCCATATGCAGAGAAAACAATTTCCATGCCTCTTATCAAAAATGTGTTAAATCAGCTAACATTGATATAACTTCAAGCAATTAGGAGCATGCTAATAATGATATGAGTCTTCAGCTGTAAATAATTACACTGCCTCAAGGCTATGCTTTAATTTTTGGCTTGCTGTATCTATAAACAATAATCAAACTGCAAAGCTAGTTGTGTTGTTTTTGTTCACAATTTGTGAAATGATTTCTGTACCCTACAGTGATGCTGATGGCTATTTTGACCTTCAGGAACTCCGGCCTGTGAGGCTAAGAGCTAATGTGTACTTCCATCGATCTGAGTTACAGGCACACAGCAGGTTCCTGTGCCTGTTCTTCACAAGTACAAAAGCTGCTATCGTCAATCAGTGTGTGTTGTGAAAAGGGGGCTTGCTGCTGAGACTCAATAAATAGGGACATTAGGAGGAAATGTTATAATTGCTGCTACCCACATCTTGTTAATGAGTAATGTACAGTTAGACTCCATGCAATTGCAGCTAAACTGTTTATACAATTTATTCTTATGTTGCAACTAACATTTAACATAATGAAGTATCATAATTGCAGCCATTAAAGTCAAGATTAAGATTTGTTTAATTAGAATTAAGAAAATGTGGAATAGACTTTGAAAATGTAGGGTTTACTGGGTAGAACGTGCAGCATGTAGGGAAATTCAGAGAATGGGTATTAAAGAGCTTTGTTTGTAGAAAAACCGTGCTGATGGGCCACAATTCTCCTGTCACTTACCCCACTTTTGGAGAAGCTCTGTTGAAAAACAAACAACACAATGATGCAGGTGTAAAAATGGAAACACAAGCTGGTCTTGACTTCTGACTATGATCCTAAATCCTCTGATCAAATGTAGACCAATATTTGTTTAAAAGGCAATGTGTACTCCTACTATAAGAAGGCTTTCTATTTCTGTGTTAAATCATACCATCCAAATGCAGGCCCTCTGCTTTCTCCCTGATGGGAATCTCAAATAACTTTGCATTAATGGGGAATTAGGAAAGGAACAATTCCTTAGGCATGGTACAGAATGGTCATGTGTATATAGTGTTTTAGAAATAAAGTAAGTAATTGCTGTCAACTCTCTTGAAAGACTCTACACATAGAAAGATTCAAGCAACCACTAGCATTTTGGAAAAAAACTGAAACTAGACCTATAAACTAGCAACTGTACAATATATTTGAAAATTATAATAATCTTTTGTAACAACATTCATAGATGGCAGAACCTTAAGGCTTTTAAATAGAATAAAATCCCATGTCTGATTTCTGATGGAGCAGAATAGACAATACGTTGGAAAAGTCATGTTGTTTTTGCCACAGCTTGATTAGCTGGGAAGGGCCATTGAGTGGGATGACTCTCCCAGGGCTGTTATGTCCACAGGAAACACCAATACCACCATCAATAATCCCACTTCCATGTAGAGAAAAGCTTTCCCATATGCAAATAATGTTGTGGTTTTGGTTTGACTGAGAAGTGACTATTGATAGAAGAACCCCTGTTTTGATTAAAAAAAAATATTGTAAAATTTGCTTTACTTTCACATTGTGATTTGGATTTTTTCCTTTTCTTCTAAAGGCAAAGGGGCACAATATGACTAGATTTGACATGGACTGGTTAACCTGGTGTTGTAAGGGTTAACTGTTTTGTTTTGGGGTGCTGTGCATTCTCTTGTGAACAGAGGGCATTGCAGATCATAACATACCAGTATAGGATGCTCAGAAAAAATATAGTTTCTTTTATTATGTTCTTTATTTCTAGAACATTTAAAGAAAATATGTGTTACATTCAGGTTGCATTTTCAGCTTACTGAGTAAATGCATTACTATAAAGGTTTTGATAATGGCATATTAAGAAACTCACTGATCATAAATGCTGTAGTCAAACATGATAATTTATGCAGAGAATAATTATAGATGACAAACAGAAACAAGGGCCAATTAGGACGATTATTGCTGTAGTGTCAAATCAAATGAAGTTTTTATCATTCTTGTTTTCTCTAAAATAAATAACAACACAAACCTGTTGGTCAGCATTTTGAAAAATGAACTGAGCATCTCTGAATATTGTTATGATGCTGAAGGTTACCCGCAAAGTCAGCACTGGTTATCTGAGATTTAGAAGCCCATTGATTGCCTTTAGAGGGGTCTCTATAAATATGGAATAAAATTGACATTGATTTCCTTTTTTTTAGGAGGGGAACCCTTGTACTGTAAGATAAGAGATATATTCAAGTGGATTTGATTAAACTTGCAAGACACAGTGAGCTGTGCTGTTCCTATGTGTATGCTTTTTTGACTTTCTTTCAAAATATACAAACTAGGAGCTCAGTGGCAGCATTATTAAAGGCTGTTTTTTAAAAAGAAGTTGAAATATTGCTAGGTGAAACATGGTTATTTTGTTCTTATACATGAGACATACACAGGTAACATGGATTCTCCCAGAGTTATTTTGTTTTGAAAGCTGAGGACCACTTAAGGGTCCGTTGTCTAAACTTTTGGAGAGGTACTGAAATATTTCCATGGTTCTTTAAAGACCCTTTTCACCTCACAATTTATTTCCCTTCCTATCTGGAAGGCTCAGTTCTGAACTGGCTTGGAAAATCCCCCACCTTTTCTTCATTATCTCTTAGGTAACTTCACCTTCCCTTTCCATGCTAGTAGGAAACCTAAAGCTTAGGGTTACCTGGAAGGAGACTGGAAAGAGCTGCCTGAGTTATCCAGTGAGGCCTTGGTAATCACAGCTCATGACTAATCCAGAGAAAAATGCCTTCTCTGAGTGCCAGAACGGCACTGTCAGTAGGGAGCTCTGGGATGCTGTGCCAAACCCCTCTTGAAACCTACAAAGGCTGGTGAGGTGCACTCTCATGTAGGTCTTCTCATCAGTGTCCCAGGTCCCTGCAGTAGCAGGAAATTTTCTAAGATAGATTGCCCTGGTGGTTACAGGCAGGGACAAAAATTACTCCCCCAGTCGTTGCTGAATGGATCTAAGGAAATTTCTTTCCTGACTCTAAAACTGAGGAACCAACGTTCATCCTGTGTGAGAAGAACATACTAGGCAGGTTTTTAATTGCACTAGGATCACCAGTCCACCATGTCTCCACCAGTGAAATCTCTTTTTGTCTTCCTCCTTAGAAATCAAACTAGTCATGAAATAGAGTAGGGGAACAAAAACTGCCTTTGCCCTCTCATCTGCTTATAGCTGGCAACTGATAATTTTACTCTTGAATGCTCCAGTTCCCTTAAAAAAAAAAAAAAGAAAAAAAAAAAGAAAAATAGTTTGGGAGCTTCAGGCACATATTGTAGAGGTGAAGTAGACACATTAAGTGGTATTTTGCATAAATCAGAATGCGTTCAGCATTTTTCTTTCTGCCCTTTGGAGAAGACCCTTTCCTGAGTGGCACAGATTCACTGTGTTTTACTTAGCTGAGGCCTTGCTGGGAATTACTTTACTTTCTAGCCCTGCCGGGTGTGTTTTTGTGGGGTTACAAATATGACAACAATAAGCCTGATGCACATTGTATCTCCATTAAAGCTATTGTGCCAGAGTAGGTAGCACAAAGGGTTTCTAGCTGAGTGCTACCCCACTGAGCTGTGTTGTTGCAGCTTTCTTTGTCCGTGGCGCCTGGGATGCCGGTGTCCTCAGCTGACTCCAGCTGAAATAGGCAAAACAGCTCTTGGCAAATCTTCATGTCCCACTGTAGGGCTGTGCCCACAGCCAGCAGGGGATGCTCAAAAATGACCCAACCCCCCCTGCTCCCTCCTCCGCCAGACCTCTGTTGGCATCCCAGGAAATTAGGGTGTGTGACCCTGTCACGCCCTGTGAAATTATTCCTGTCTTTTATATCTCATGAAAAAGGCAGCTTTCCTTTTGCTGAACTTGGTGATCTGGTAAAAAAAAAAAAAAAGTAATAGTGCAAAATATATTTGTCCTCTTGCAGCAAGAAGGGAAAACTTAAACTGCTACAGAATGTCTCTTTATCTAGGAGTTCAATGATAATGACTGCAGAGAAGCAATTTCAGTACTTCCCAATGATTACAGGTTTATAGTTTCATAATTATTTAATGCTCGTTAGATATATCTATTTAAGAATGCTTCTGTTGCAAGATCTCTTGCTAAGCTAATTTGGAGTGACTCCCTGCCAAATCAATATCAATCTTCTGGCAAATATTATTAAATATTTGTTTGATACCTATTTACAAGTAGGAAAATAATTTTGCTGCCAAGGGATTGTAAATGTGTGAAAAAACACTCTGACAGCTTACTTCACTCACTGTCTACAAGCTGGCGTCTGCATGCCAAAGTTGGAAGACTAAGATGAAGAACATAATTAAGGAAACATATGAAGGCTAGCACAGGGTTGGAGATTAATTAGCTGCGCGTCAATAATCTCATCAATATCCGATTAACAAATGACACATTGCCCAATGAAACATATTGATTCATTCACACTCCACACTGTTAATAAATTGAAGCTGCTTTGCTAAATGAGAAAGCTGACAAAATAATAGCTTCCTAATACTTCTCCAGTATTGTGATAAAAATGTAAAATTAGCCCAAAGTATACTTAATTTAGCAGCACTGTCACTACACTTATGAAGCTTGTTAGTACAGTAGTGGGGAAGTTTTTTTATCATTGAATTGTTACAATGGATGCACTAATATGTGGATGTATGCAAAAGTAGAGATGGAAATGTTATCTTTCATTTGGAATGGAATTCTTAGATAATGTGCTTTGGCAGAGGTGACATAAACCTTCTGTATAATCTTGGACTGGAGTTTTAATGGGCATTTTTTGTTAAATGCAAAGTATTAGTTATACTGTGTTCCGTGCCTAAGCCTAGCGTTCAAAAATGTCACTGAAAGTTTTTCTTTCACTCATTTAAATAGAAGTGGTATCAGTGTGTTGCTTTGTGAAGACCAGATAAAAAAGAAATTATTTTTGAAAATTTAGAAATCTTGAAGAAAGCAGATATAAAAGTTAAGGAGCTCTCTTTTCCCTCCTATGCATTGGGACCCCCAGTTTGCCCCTACAAAAGAAGCTCTGTGCAAAAATGTGAAAAATGTCTGCAGATAAAATATGCTATTTACTTGTCTTATTAAACCATCAAAAGTATTCAAAACTACAGAAAAATTCAGGAACAGAAAATACTGACAGTATGTTTTTGCTATGGGACTAATACTCGTATTTGAAAGAATACTGTAATGGGACTACTGCAGTAGCAGCTTGTATTGGATGTGTTGCAGTTCAATAAAGCATTTGTTAGAGGGATGGAAGAACCACTACAGATATCAGGATCTGGACATGGTTTTGTTCTGTACAGCAATAGGAAAAATCCCTTGTAGTGGTTTTGTGGAAGGGGATATTCTTGTCCAGTGGGGCTTCTGGTGTGTTTTTTTCTTTGTTTTTGTGGTTTTTTAATTTTTTTTGTTTTGTTTTTTGTTCTTTAAATGTAGAATTCTTCCAACCAGGTGAGGAAAGCCTAGCAGATGACCTTCTTCCCCTCTCTCATTTGGCCACTCACAAGTTCTCTGGCTCCCTTGGTGTGAGCCTGCATTGCTACAACAAAGCAGCTGTATCCCAGCTTATTCTAGCTGTGCTGGTGTTTGCAGGATCTCACCAGAACTCCTTGCTGTCACCAGCCAAGCCCCATGACGCTGCCACCTGCCAGGGCAAAAAGGACACAAAGGGCAGGTGGGCACAAAGAAAAACATTGCTTTAAACTTTCAACTTATCTGGACCACTTTCTAGGACATTTGGAAGATTTGAAATCCAGAGGCCCAACCATTTGCTTTACTTTTAAGAATTATAGTGCTCCTGTTAGGACTTTTTTGAGTCATTGTTATGCATTCAAAAAACCTTACATGTTAGACCTCACAAAAAATGTTATTGCTGTGATTAGAAATTAGTGATCAAGAAGGCTCATTTCAGTACTGTCCTGTTCTTGAGGATTGTTCCCCTACAGTGTGAAGTGTTATTTTCAACACAATTTTCAACAAACTTGCTAATGTTTGGTCCATCTGTAGCCTAATTAACTGTCATTAACTTTTTAGGGCTCCATGATATCCTGAATAGCTTGGAACAACCAATGATTTTATTACCAATCTTAATATTTAGAGTTCCCTGTAGAGTCGTGTATGGTTCATGACGAAACCATTATTTATAGGATTAAAATCACTTGGAAAATTCTGTTCCTTCTGACTGCACTGAGATTAACACATCCTTGCAGTCTAGCTTGCGATAAAAAAAGGGTTTTATGTGAGGTGTAGCACTTTATTCATTTAAAGAAACCAGAATTATGTCTAAAATGTCAACAATCAGAAATGCAATGTACCAACACCTACTCTAGATCAATTAAGGGTAGCCTGGTACTGCAAACTGTTATCATTTAATTTGGTTCTGTGTTGTGTTAGAAACAGTCCTTGTAATGAGTAATTATTTGAACATAGAAGTACATGGGTAGTCCTGCCAAATCTGTGGCATTGGTCCTAGCATTTATTGTCGTTACGTCATGAAGGATTTCCTTGTAACCAGTGTTGTGAGAGTGTTAGGTAGTACTATTAAGGGCTTTATCTGAAATGCATACGTGAACAGAAGTTTACTAACAGGAAAAAAAGGAAAAAACAATATCTTATTTGGTCTCTGGCTAAGTTTGCAGCCTGTGGTAGTCACTGGGTAAGAATTTAATTTCACAGAAATTGTTTCATGTTAGGAGATTTTTGACACTAGTTGGTCTGATACCAGCTGAACTTATATCATGTTTCTCATACACTCACTCTTTTAAAACTGAACCTAAAAATACCCTATTTTCACAGGTATGCTTGATTTTCTGAAGCACTCACGTATTAAAAATTAGTGAGCTGAGGTTTGTCTTGACCTTCAGGCTGAAGGAGCATTTGGAGAAGTCTCTGGTGTTGTGCAGCCCCTTGGCATGTGATTTGTTAATCTATGTGACTCTTACCTCGCTTAGGAGAAGTCAGTGGTGACCATCTGCAGCTTCCACTGAAGGCAATATAAAGTTTCAGATCCTTCTGCTGCAATCTGAATGCTGTGATCTGTGGATGCTTTGCATGCTTTGTCCTCATATAAATCACATTAATATCTCTCTCCGTCATGTAGATGAGGAGTACCCAGGAGCAGTAAGTTCTCTGAGGGGCACATGTCCACCAGATATCAGGAATGGACTCTGGAGCAGTTCAGTCATTGGCGTAGCTCCTGACAAGAGTGGAAATATTTCAAAAGCAGTTAATAAGGGTGAGGATACATGTCTGCCTCCAGAGAATGATCCTCAGAAACCAGCAGGAGGAAAACCTAATTGGAAGTGTCAAAAAAGGAGGGAAAAAATTAAAAATAAAAAATCCATTGCTATTAGACCTACAGTATGCTAAGAGCTGAAGGAAAACTTAAGTGAAGCTTCTGAACTTTAGCTGGTGTTTGGAGCTTTCTGTCATTTACCTGACAAGTCTCTCAATGAAGCTTTTTCTTGTTACCAAAATGGGGATCTAGTGGATGTATTCTTGTGCAAATCCTCTTTCTTTTTTTTACCCGCTCTAGTTGCAGTGCATTTGAATATCTTTATAGCCTTTCTTAAACACAGCCATGGTTCTAGAAATAATCTTAAATTTCATGATTTAGGTAGCCAACTTGGAGAAGTGTACTCTCTCTCCCCCTTTGATCTGAACTTGTACGGACTATCCAACTCCTCCTACTCGTTGCATCTTCACTTTGAAAAGGACTAAAATGAACATTCAAGAAAATCAAATTAGTCCCATAATCAACACTGCTCCTTGGTTTCTCATCATGCAAGAGTGCTAATAGCAACTGGCATCTCCAAAATTTTTCCTCAATGTGTTTTTCTAATCTTAGGGATTCCCCGAGCAAGTGGTAATATGTGTGTGTTCAAAGGCTTTGCTGGGCTTCTCTTCCAGGAATGATTCTGCCCATTTTCAAGCCTGTGTAAACTTGTGTTATCCACAATATCTTGTGACATGAGTACTTAACCATGCCACATGCAGGAAGTGCTCCTCTTTACTTCAGATCTACTACTTGATTATTTCATTGGGTGACCAGTGGTTCTTGCATTGCAACAAATAGTGAGCAATGCTGTTTTTTCCAAACCACCTGCTGTTTTATAGAACTGTCAGATGCCCACTCGGATCTGTTTTGCAGTAAAAGAATTCCAGACTATCTAATTGTTTCTTAGACAGAAACCATTTGATATCTTTGATCTTCTTGCTTTCCTTCTTATGTACTTTTTCTAGTTTTATTGTACCTGCATCTGTGCTCATGCTTGCTATTCTAGCTGTGCATCAAAGGTTGATTTGACCTGGCAGAATGAGATAGTGGATGTTGTCTCTGTAGTAATTGGCAATAAGATATCAAACTGCCTAACCACAACCTCTGCTGTACAGTCTGTGGCTCGGTGTTTCACCTGTGCTGGCTCCAGACTTTAGTTCTGTAATTCATCTAGACAAAGAATCGTTTGCATTTCTGCTACATTTATAACTGTAGTTTGTTGTTTCCTACCATCTTACTCTTTCAGCTGGGTCTGTTGTTTTTTCTTGGTATTGGAATGTCCTGGTGTATTCTGTTTTGTGCTTTGAAACCTTAGCTCAATAGTTCAGACCTTAAGTTTGGCAGTAATTGGTAATGTGGACAAAAGACTAATAAAAAAAAGAAGTCCTAAGCTGCTGTTTCTTTGGGAAAAGATTTCTTTAGAAAAGTGAGGTAACAAATGATACTTTTGTCCTGTTTTCACTGTTGTAGGGGACATCAGGATGCTGGATATGTGACATTTCTACTTCCTCCTTTTGAGCACCCCTTTCATGCATTTCATACAACACCCTGGCTCCTTATTGTTAATTGCCACAGTTTCATTTGTGCTGTCTACACAGGTAATGGCTTCCTTTGGGTCTGTTAAAGCCCTGTCTTTAGGCTTCGTGCCTTGGTCTCACTGATCCCAGCTGTCCAGAGCTCATCCTTGCAGCCTGCCTCTCATCTTAAACATCTCTTAGTTCTCAAGTCAATGAGGAGTAGATCCCTTGTATGCAACATTCCAACCTGAATGACAGATGGGAGGAGGATGTGTGACAGTTGCTGTGCCCCAAGACAGTTTTCTCTAGGGATAAATTTTTTATTGTATCTCTAAAACTCCCTGTGCTATAGGCTGGGTGTGGTGATACTCTTTGCCTTCCATCAGGGAGTAGCATGAAGGTGGTGGTGTGTTGCGTGGAGTTCCAAGTTGAGGAAGAAAGGCTGAATATGCTGTGATGATACCAGCAAATCCTGTGACTTCTTTGGTGAGGAGGTGGGGTTCCTTTTCACTTTTTGGCAGACGGAGACCAGTCTGAAGTAATCGTACAGTGATAAAATGGTTGGGATTTGAAGTCACCTAGTTTCAGCCCCCTGCGATGGGCAGGGACAACTTCCACTAGACCAGGTGATTGAAAGCCTCATCCAGCCTGGCCTTGAGCACTTGCAGGGGTAGGGCATCCACAGCTACTCTGGGCAACCTGCTCCAGTGTCTCATCACTCTCACAGTGAAGAATTTCTTCCTAATATCTAACTTAAATATTGTTTTTCCTGGCATGAAAAGTGACTGATGTTAAAAGCCATTGTTTTGTTCACTGATGCTGGGCAGTAAGAGATGGGGATGGATGAGCCAGTCCTATGTAGAGTTCCAGGGGCTGAGGGCTCTTTGCTGCACATCAGGTATTGTGCTTGTCTCTGTTCTCCATCTTCAGTATAGGGTCTGCAAACTTTCCATATGCCCTTGTACTCTGCTTCTTTTATCTCACTTATAAATGTTTTGGGAAATGAATGTCTCTTCCAGAATATTGTGCACAAAATTTCCTCATAGAGGCACTAATACATGTGGTATCTCTGGCCAAGCTTGTTAGATACATACACAGTATCACTTGAATTGATCTAGAGCTCATAGGGTAAGCAGCAGAAATGCAGTGTTTCCTTCATGTAAACTCTGGCTTTTGTGCTATACAGCATTTCATTGGTTGGTGGTAACTCACTGAAATGGTAATTCTTAGAATTAGACACTGAAAACAAAGGGCTCTTTTTAAAATAACCAAATCCAGCAATCACAAAGAATGTAGCTTTTGAAAAAACGTCTTGTTTCCTTGAATCACATTTTCCTGCTAGTCCTCAGCCCTTTATTGATGACAGATAGAAAAGGCTGTTGCTTGTGTTAGTTGTAAACTTCCCTTTGTCAGAGCCCTTTCCACCATCTGTCATTGCATAACTGTATGTTCCCAGGTTTGTAGCTCTAATGTGTTTTTGCTGTTTTGTGTACAGTACGTTACAAGTTATAAAAGCTTGAGTAAATAATTCATGTAAAAACCTTTGTAAATATTGTCAAACTGTGGAATAAATGATTTACTAAGAGGTCTCTTGGCTCAGCCTAGCAGCTTTATTACTGTAACTTGTTTTGTAAACAGCCTCCTCCCCCCCTCCCCCCCATTTTTTCCATCAAGTGTCTTTGTGTAAATTCTATTGCTAAGCACTAAGATGCATTTCAATCACCATAAATAATGCAATGTCAGTGCTTTAACCACCTGGAGACTCCATTCAGAAGTCAGCCAAAGGTGTAGTTTGTGTGAGACCCTTAAGGGTATATATTTTCAATGCGTGTAGAACAGTGTACTTCCCACTGTTTTCATAGCTGATTTCATTTGCTGGAGATGGCTCCATCTCAGCTGGAATGTAGTTTCCTGACAGACCTCAGGTTTCCAGAGAGCTGGAACCTGTGCTTCATTTCATGTCCTATGAATAATCTGCAAACTGTGTTGAGCAAAATAGATCAGGACCTAAGGTTATGAGAGGCAGTCCTGAAAAACATCAGAGTTTTTCCTAGCTTTTTAAAAAAGTGTTGTCTGAATGGTCAGAGGGAATGAATCAGAAACATTTGTTGTAAATGAATAATATGAGTTTGCTTTGATGTATTCATGAGCCCCTTGTTAGCCTTCTGAAAACACAACTGAAAATGAAATGTTTCTTCAATAATACTGGAATGGGAAAATGTGTTACATCTGAGTCCTTATGGGCAGGCATAATTGTGTGGCTGCATGTGCTTGTTCTGGGTTTGTCCTGTGAAATACAAGCACACTTGACAGATGTGAAACCTTTGGTGAGCAACTGCGGAGATCATGATACTGGGAGCTGTGGACAATCCATGTCATCACATTGACTCAGAATTTGAGCTTCGGCTTGAGTGACTACATGTCTGAATATCCATATTGGCTACATGCTGTTTTTCCTGCTGACTCCTGGATGGAGTGTGCATATTTTCCTGACAGGAAGAGACAGGCATTGCTGGAGAGAGCACATCACAGCGGACTGATGTCACTGCAGGTAGGACAAACACAGGCTGTCATGGGTGCCCTGGCTCTGCAGATTCAAACAGATGACAGCACAGCTGTTGGATGAGATGGACATGGCCAACTCGCCTTCTGCTCGAGGGAGACATGAGCTGGAATAGTCCTGCCCAGGCACCTGGTGCAGCAGTTGCAGATTAAGGTTTGCAAGCTTAAGGATGATGGGCAGCTGTGGGCATAGTTTTAAAGTGATCCCAGGAACTGGTGTAGTCACCAGGGAAGCAGAGCAAAGGGATTTTGATGGCTGCCTTGGTGAGCTTCTTCCCTTGTCATGCCAACTCATGTTGTCACCACTAACCCCACTTTACTTGACTCTCAAGTTCCATGAAAATGGACTATTCCCTAAAAAGCCTGGAGATCACCTGTTTGTGTCACTTGACCATTTTCCTATGTAGTAGTGCAATCCAGCTTAAAACCCCCAATAATTGTTCAAACTGATAGGTTCAACAACACATGTCTTCAAACTCTCCTCTTAGGAAAATTATATTTTCAGAGTAAACTGATTTGTAGTGGCTTTGTACCAGACTGATCTGAGCAGCTTTTGATGCCCACTTACAAACCTTTCTGACTCTGGGAATGGTGGAAATCATTCATTAGCTTAATATTATTATGTCTGATATCAAAGCTACCCAGAAATGGTGGAGAACTGCTTTTTGATTGTAGAGATGGAATTTTTAACCTGTTTTAGGTAAGGAGTTGCACATCTTCTAATGACTTATCTGGGTTCAGGCTCCAAGAAACAGAGCAACTAAGCTTTCACTGTCTTGAGAACTAAGGTTGGACTTCAGGAAAGAAATCTTTTGGAGAATGTAGGAATAGATTTTTGTATATTTCTGTATGTCTGATGCAATGAGGAAACAATCTCTTCCTTCTGGCTTTTTAAGTCTTATACAGAGAGAGCTGTAGTGTTCTGGGTATGAATGTAACCAAGTGCATGAGAGAGAAGCAGCTGATAATGGCAACCTTTGATGGTGCTGAGCTGATGAAAGAAGAAATAATGGTGTATCGTCTACGAGTTAGTGCTGGTAGTTTCCATAAAAGTTAAGTAAATGAAGTCTGAGTCTCAATTAAACAACATCTTGTCTGTCTTGTCTGCCCAGGACAATACATTGTTTGCTGTGAATAGACCACCCGAGGGCTGGTCATGTGCTTTGGTAAAAATCATAGCTTTGTCAAACAAAGCAAAAGACGTAATTATAGCATTTTTATATTAAAAAACCCACCCTATTTTAATTATTATTGTGCATTTCCAATTAGAATTGTATTAAACTGTTGCCATTAGAAACTTTAAAAACATGAAAATAGCAAAAGGCCAGAGACAAGAGACAAAAAAATCCTAAAAGTCACCCAGTCAGATATGGCCACAGAATACAAAAAATGCTCTCAAGGGTGTAAATGCTCTCGAGAGTGTAAATAGTTGCAGTATGATGCTTAACCATGTCCTTTATTGGTGTTATGAGATCTAAATTCTGAAGTCTAGATAGCATAGTGTTTTAATATCTGTGAAATATAAAATGGATGCAGATTGAGAAGAGAGTCTTATTGAAAGATCACTTTCTAAGCCTCACACCTCAATAAGCCCAAATATAAAATCCCTTGAGATTTCTTTTTACAGTGTACATGCACAGGTACCACCTTTTGTTTTCATACACAAAATTATTGTATCAAAGATTTTGTTTGGGATGCTATGTTTAAAACTTCTGTTTACCTTTCATTGGTTACTTTAAAGCCTGATCCTCTTCTGGTGGTGCTTTTCCTGTTAAACTCTTATGTGGGTTACAGGTTAGCCCTTGGAGACTGATCTCTGTTCTGCAGTGCCCTGTGATAGTCTCACTTTCAGTGGAAGCTGCTTTTACTGTGGGGCGGCTCTGTGTGCTCTCACCTTGACACTGCTGCACTCTGTGGTCACCTTCTGCTGCTAAACATCTCTGGAGACTGGAGAAGGAGCATTTGAAGTTATACCTTGATTTCCTGGGTCTTCCCAGTATTCTCTTGGCTGATGGGCCTGCCCAAATGACCTTTGCTTCTCCCTGTTGTATTGCTGTGGCTCTCCATAAGACCCTGATGGAAAGGGACTTACAGGCACCTGTGCAACTCTGATGACATCAGGGAATACAACCCTGCTTATTCCAGTGGCCTAGGCACCCTGATATTTGATTGGGATATTTTTTATATCTCCTTGCTTGAAATAGAAATTGATCCTGTACGAACTAGGAGAAACAGATCATTCTGTGCTTCTGCTTCTGTTGTGGTTGTTTAAACACAAATCTATTGGTTGCTGCAGCACAACTATAACTGGTGTTCCCATGAGGAGGAAAATACAGAGGAAGCTCCATTACTTTGGATGGAAAGATAATTCCTGTGCCTACTAATTATGCAGACTTAGGCATTGCATCATTTGGATGCAGTTCTCACTTCTCGGGGGTTAAATATTCAGCCAAGTCTTGTAATACTGTCTTGCTTTGGACTTTCCTTGTATGTCTTCTCAAACTGCCTTGTTTTTATATTATTGCAACCTCAAAAGTCTCAGGCAGGGTCCTGCAACCAAGCTTGAGAAGGGCAGCATGCAGAGCAACAAATACTTTCTAATTCCAGGCATATACAATCCAAGTGCTAGAAAAGGGATGATAGATAAATAAGAACAAGAAAACACAGGGAAAAAATCCAAACAATAGGTATGGTACATCAGTAACCCATTCTAGGGACTAGATCTTCAGCATTGCATTGCATTAAAAGAATGTAAGTTTTAGTCATATACTATTTTATTTACTGCTTTTAAAATTGATTATTATTATTGATTTCATGGTTTGTTCCTAACATGCTTGGACATTGCAGTCTTCATCTTTAAGATGATGGACTATCTCCTTTTTTGTCTGATCAGTGAAAAAGGACATGAAAGCTTTTGGAAATATGGGACTAATCAGTGTTTGTATTTAATTTTTCAAATATTTATCTGGATCAAATAGGTCCCTTAAAGTTTTTGAGCAGATTATTTTATCAGAGAAGAATTGTAAGCTAGCTGATTGCAGCAGAGTTTCTGGCATGGTTGGAATCCTCAGGGCAAGGCCTGTTTCCACAAACACCATCTCATCCCCTGCATTGGGGAGAAGGATTGCGGTGACACAGAGCAGTGACAGACACCTTCAGCTGCAAACTTACAAAAAGTCAGTTGAACATAAAGACAATCTAGAGTATCTACAGTGTGTGCAGTATCAGCTGGTGCTGGCAGTGGACTGGGGCAGAAAGCCAAAGCTGTTTCCCTGGCACAAATTCCCTCATCTGGACAGTCAGAAGGATAGAGCTAGTGGGGACTGAACATCCTTTGCTGTGCCTAAAGGGTGCTACAGGTCAGCATCTTACAATGGGGTTGTGCTTTAACAGCTGGGTTGTTGAACACACCATAGAATACAACAAGGGCTGTATATAATAGCTGATGTTCTGCAACCCCAGTGACTCACTGTGTGTCTCCTAAGGAGAGAAAGTCACTGGAGCCACCTTCTGTGGCTGCCTGAAAGGCACACCTTTGCAGGTCCCACCTGGTGCTTCTCACTTAGCACTTGATAAAAATCTCCCCTCTTGCTCCTCTCTCCACTAACCATGTGCCAAGAAACATCCTTCTGTCACTGCTGGTTCTATGTGCCAGGTGGATGGACATTGCAGGAGGTTTTCATCATTTACACCTTGCTTATCAGCTACTTCTGCTTCATGATGCAAGTATCTTCTCACTGTCAAACCCCCTGGCAGAAATTACCTTTGATTAGTTCATTCTGTGGAGGTTATCCAGATACGCTCTTCGATAGTAGTGCTATCACATTTATTTCCCAAGTAGCAGTATTATTATTGAAGAGAAAAAAAAATTTTAGACCCCATATTTAGACCCAGTTATCAATTCTTTTAGGTATAGGATGGTGGCTTAGCACTGTTTTCTTTGCCAGATTGTCTGACTGATTTCTGGAGAAGAGCATCATGTCCCATGGAGGAGCTGGAGAGGTTTCTATTGGTGACGGATTTGCTCTGGCACCTGATGTGCGTGCCAGCAGCCATCTCATCAGGGGGACGTGGACGTCACTGTCACCATAGAGACAGCAAGGAGGATTCGGTTTCAAAAGGTGAAGAGAAGCTGGGAACTAGGAAGGTAAGCTGGGTCTGCGTTTCAACTCATGAAGGATTTTAAAGCGATGCTGTATTTAAAAGGAGGCCACAGTAGAGGAGAACTGTATTGAATATTTATACACGTGTGCAAACGTGCATCTAAGTATTGCTTCCTTTGCATATATTTACATGTATTCTTTTGAATAGACTTGGGTGCAAAAGAACCCAATGCAAGTTTTTGAGAGCCTGTTAGTGTTCATTTTGTGCTCCTCCAATTAATTCTTCTTTTGCAGGTGATGTAAAAAAAAGACTTGAATTATATTTAAGTTTTATTTTAAGAAGTCATAAAATATCCACTGCCTTAAGATCTTCTGTTTTGCATAGGAGCTGAGTGTGTGGAGTGTTTTAAATTAACATTGTTCACTTCTACCCCTTCTTGTGGTCTTCAGTTGTGCTCTAGCAATGGTATGGATGCAAAGCAGTGATGAGTGTTGACAAGCAAGGTAGGGATCAGCCATGAGTCATTTTTTAACCACACGGGACTTTTAAAGCCTGAATCTATACTGGCCTGGGACAGCTTGCAGATCTCTCTCTGCCCACTCTTATATCAGCAGATAAAATCACCCTTCCTCAGGGCTTACCCCATCCCTTGAAGATACAACCTCAGTGATGCATGGATCCTGTTTAAAGCTTCAGTTTGCACGCTTATAATCCCCAGCAGGGTGCTGACCCCAAAATCATGTCTCTTACACCTTGGAAGCAAAAAGTAATTCACAGGTATGGCTCTGAGGGGAGTGGTGACAAGGAGGAGTGCAGCTAGCAGAGTGACAGATGAACTCTTGAGTAGTGCCATATAAGCATTACCACAAAAAGGGAGGTAGAAGGCTTATAGGGACTGATAAAAGACCTTGTCTGCAATGCAATGCAGTTCTGGATGCCACTGGAGAGGATGGGGCTGGGTGTGTGTTTCTGATCTTGGGCCAGAGATGCTCAACAGAGCCCTTGAGCTCCTCTTGTCGTTGCCCAGCCTGCCACAGCTCGAGCAGGAAATAGCCAGAGTACAGCAGGTTTTTAAACCATGACACACTTGTCTTGACAGCTGGAGGAAGTCTGGCGTGGGAGCCAAATCTCCTGGCTTTGTGTCAGCTCTGGGGTATCTTTCCTGTTTTGGGAATTCCCCGCTGGGGAGGTACCACTGCTGTTTGGAGCAGAGCTCAGCTCTCAGCCCCTGGGGCTGTCCACTCTGGGAGATGTTTTTGGCAAGGATAAGTATTTTTTGCTATTTCTGAGTCTCTTTGACTTTATAAATAGCTAAGTGACAAGCAAAATTTTGGTATTCACCCTATGGCTGAATTTTCCGCAGGGATGTTTGCATGTGTGCGTAATACCATTTATATTTATTATTCCTGCTGCTGTCGTCACTCACACGTTTTCTGCAAGCAGAACAAAGGGCTCCCTTTGCAGTCAGCTCATGGTCCAACTGCTGCACAAAGACAGTGGAGGGCACGGAGAGTGCCTGGGGGGCATGAGGAATCCTTGAGATAACATTGCTTGGGCTTCTGTTGTCAGACCTCTACAAACCATGATAATACATGTAGGCTTCATGCTAATGAGAGGCAGCCAGGGTGTATGTGAAGAACTGAACTGTCTATTTACATGCAGCTGGGGCTTGTGTTTTTGGGGGTACTGTTGTTGGAACATGTAGGGAGCTGGCTGCCTTCTGTAACAAACTGCATTTTAAACTGATTTTATCTGATGGCTGCTGCAGGATCTTGTCTACCCAGATTTTAGTCATTCACCCTGACTTCTGTTTTAGGAACCTTCTGACCAAATTGATCTTTGGTATCGATATAAAGATCTGTGCTGGTGAACTTTCGGGTTTGACTCACCTTCTGGGATCAGACTATGTCTCAGTTATGGTTCACTCTCATCATTAATCATTTGATCATGCTTTTTTTGAGAGAACAGAAAATGTGATTTATATTAGATTCAGAGTACATCCAGTTCACTTCCCAGTCTCCCATGGTGGCAGTGGTCTCCAGCTGTTTCAGCAAAAAGAAATCCTGCAATAGGCAGGAAGGAGATAAACTCTCTAAGCTGTAATATAAACTTTGCTTTCTTCAACAGACAAACCATTCTCTGAGAACTTGATTACCAATTAAGATTACTACAAAGCCAGATGTTAAGAGGAGAGTTAGATACCAACATTATCTAGCAGATCTGATCTAAAAGAAGCAGAAAAGTGCAGAAAAGTGCAGAAAAGTGCAGAAGCCACTTCTGAGTGACAACAAAAGGACATAAGGATGGGCTTGACCTCCAGCCTAGAGCCCTGAACTTGGCACATTTAATCAGCTACTCCTCGAGTAGAGGGGCTAATTAGCCACTCCTCTTGTTGCTCATTCCTTGCAACCTGCTCTTGCCACAGCACATGTGTGTTTTGTCTGCTGGGGGAGAATTGGGAACAACAGCTCTTCTAAAAAGCACCACCTTTTCCCCCTCTCTTGTTAGGGGTGTCGGTAATATAATTCCTCTGTTATACATCATACCTCTGCTGTAATGCTTCTCACTTGACTGCATATATGAAGTGGTCAAGACCTGCATCTGGAAATTATGTAGTAACAATATATTTTTTCTTCCTGCCTACAGCAGGAATATTTATATATACCAGATTTTTGCCATGGTCTTACGAGGTGGTACAAGAAGTAAAGCCACAGGAACTATCTTACTTATGGTGTTATTGTGTGATATTGTCATGTCTTCATAAGATTTTCTGAGGTTTTCTTTGGCTCAGGCTGTTAAGATCAGCTGTAGTTGTGTTTTTGCTTTGAGAATGAGGGAGTACATCTCTGCCATCATGCCACTGGGTTTGCTGGCATGTAGCTAATTTACAAATTTGTGTTGAAAAGGTAGGAAACAGAAAATGTGAAACTGATGCTGGGCATGATTTCAGAATATAGAGATGTTTGGTCACTGTCAGCATCTGTGGCGCATTGCCCAAAATTAGATATTGCTTTTTCTCTACACAATTCCATACACTGGGTTACATGCTTGGAGTTTTCAATTGCCTTTGAGCTCAATCCTTCAAGTGTCACTTAAGATACTTACAAGCCTGTTTATTTTCACCTACGTTCATTCTGTAGAAAGATGAAAGAAGCAAAATAACTGTTCTGAGTGCTCAGTGTTATTGTGTGGGTATACAATCCCTTTCCATGAATAAGTGGACTTTGGGGAGGGTTTCCAAGTGTGTCTAAATCCTGCTGTGCTGTCAGCCTTTCTCTCAGATTGGGCTCCAGCCAGCAAGGAAAAATTTTCAGGCAATCCAGCCAGGATTTTTCCATGTGATAAAGGGAATGATGAAGAACTCTAAGCCCTGAACAGATGACTCAGTGCCTCTGGTGCTGAGTTAGACCTATCACTGTGCCTGTTGCAGAGGCACGCAGTCCACACCCAATTTCATCCTCTGCCCACACACAAATGTGTCATCTATCTGTGCATGATTGAAGTGCTCATATCAGACATGTTTACCTGGAAAAATGGTGGGAATTGTCCTAAAAGGTTATTATATGCTTCTGATTTCTTTCCTCTCTGGTCATTCTGTCCCCTCTTTGGATCTGTTGCATCTCTTAGGGAGTCCACTTGTGCAAGTCCTCTGTATGGAGGAACGGTATTTGCAGGGCCATTTGTGAGTCATGTCAGTCTTAAGAAAACATAGTGGGAGGGACCCAGTGAGATAAAACAATGTATGGAATAGAAATGTATCACTTTGCTTATTTTGGGTATATATATTGTCTCTTAATGCCAAGTATTCCATGAAAATATTAGTTTGGATTAATGGAATTGATAAAGGCATATGCACTTTGTTTTTATGAATAGCAGAGGATTAAAATGTGGCTGTATCTGGTATCCATGTGCAAGTCATGCCAGGTTCAGTTAGTTGTATGAAATTTAGTGCTATGAAATTCATTCACCTTCACCACACTGTGTAAGAGAGGTTGTGATATCATTCAACTATTAGGAAAAAGTGACTTTCTAGGCCAAACGAATGTGAACAGGTGTATCTTATGGTTTGACATTATAATTACAAATGCATAAGAGATGCAGCCTTCCACAGCCTTGATCAGAACTTTAATGTGTGCTTGTGTGTATCTCTGAGGTTAGGAATGCTAAGAAAGGTTCTCTGGCTTTTGTGAAAGATGGCCTCAAGCCATCCTTCAGAGCACAGGACATCCTTAGGCAAAGTATAATGAGGATTTGTCTCAGAGCAAAAGTGGAGGCTGAGGCCTCGTTCATGAGAAGGTGGTTTACAAGCCACCCCCACTAGAAGGGAAAGAGGAGATAGGATCTTCCGTCTGGGAAGAGTTTTTCCAGCTGCTGCTGACAGAACAATTGCTTTCCAATGTTAAACACCCTAGGGCTGGAGGAAAGGAAGATTTCTTCTGTGGAACTGGGAAAAAAAAAAGACGGAATAGAAAGAGAGGGAAAATTAATTTCTCTAATCTCCTATACCCTTCAGAGCACCCTTCAGAATCAACGCCTTCTGAGGAAGGGATACATGGAGGCTTTGTAGAAGACCAAGGTTTAGAGCATCTATCGTTAATTTTCTCTTGGTTCACTTTCCTTTTTCTGCCAGTCCCAAGAATTCCCAAAGTAAACTGCAACCAGAAGATTTCAGAGTCCTACTTCTGAACCCAGTCATGGCTGAGTCACATCCTGCCTTACCTGACATTGCACAAATGACCCAGAGAAAACGGCATGATGTGACTCCTCTGTGGTAACTTAAATGAGAAGGATGGTTGTTGGCATGCGTTTCTCAACATGCGGTACAGCAAAATACTTTTTTGGAGAACTGTCAGCAAAGGCCATTGCAGAACAAAGGAGGTACAGGCATTAATCTGGGATAATGATGGGCAAGAGGTATCAGGAGGATCTGAGACGATGTGAGTTTCTTAACATGTGACAATTTTTACTGGAAAGCCAGGAGCACAGGTTTGACTAGTTCCTAAACAAGTCTAAATTTTTTGGCTAGTATTTAAGAAACAACTTACAGTATAAATGGCAGCAATACAGAGGAAAGAGAAAGATCTTTATCAGTCATTTTCACTTTGGCTTTAGTTAAATTTTATATATAAAAATATTCAAATACAACTGTGTAAACATACATCACACTATGTTGCTAGTCTCTGAGTTGAAATACTGTTACATAGGAACGGAAACAAATAGGAGCAAAGCATTTAATTCCACAACATCTGCAAGTGACAGGTGTTAGGGCTTGGTGTTGGGGCCATCTTTGTTGGGGATTGGATAGTGGGATTGAGGACAGCCTCAGCAAACTTGCCAGTGACACCAAACCGTGTTGTGCAGGTGACACAATGGAAGGAGGAGACGCTATCCAGAGGGACCTTGACTTGAGAACCTTGAGAGATGACACTGTACGAAACCTGTGAAGCTCAAGGCTGAGTACAGGGTCGAGCACCTGAGCGGGGACAATCCCAAGCACAAATAGGCTTGGGTGGAGAATAGATTGAGAGCAGCCCTGAGGAGAAGGACTTGGGGATGTTGGCAAGAAACTCAGCATGATCTGACAGTATGTTTTTAAAGTCCAGAAGACCAACGGTGTCCTGGGCTGCATCAAAAGAAGTGAGACGAGGTCAAGGGAGTTGATTCTGCCCCTCTCCTCTGCTGTCAAGACCCCCAGCCTGTGTCCAGTTCTGGACTCCCCAACATAAAGAAGGGACCTGTTGGAACGAGTCCAGATAGGGCCACAACTATGATCATAAGGCTGGAGAACCTCTCCTACGGAGTCAGGCTGAGAGAGTTGAAGATGTTCAGCTTGGAAAAAGAGAAGGCTCTAGGTAAACCTTAGAGCAGCCTTCCAGTTTCTGAAGCTGGCTCACAAGAGAGCTGGAAGGTGTTTTTACAAAGGGTTGTAGTGATAGGACAAGAGGTAATGGTTTAAACTGAAAGAAGGTGGATTTAGATTAGATATTGGAAAGAAATTCTTTACTGATATTGAGGTGAGGCACTGGAAAAGATTGCCCAGAGAAACTGTGGATGCCCCATCCCTGGAAGTGTTCAAGGCCAGGTTGGGTGAGGCTTTGAGCAACCTGATCTAGTGCAATGTGTCCCTGCCCATGCTAGGGGGGTTGGAACTGGGTGATCTTTAAGGTCCTTCTGGCCCAAACCAGTTTATGATTCTTTGAAATGCAAACAGCTTGAACTCCACACAGTGTTGTGGTTTTGAATGTGGGACTGTCACTACCAAAAGCCTCCAGTGCTCAGAATTTCAAGCGCACTCGCTTCTTGAGTGTAACAATTGCTGGGAGAAACTGCATTAAAGAAGTCAAAAGTTTTCCGCATAAGTCAGAGACTTATCCTTTATGAGTACAGAATGATGTAGCTCTACTAAAAAATTGTAGGTAACAGTCTGTGGAGGCTGAAGTCCTGGTGCAAAATCCCTGTTAATATTCATAATCCCTGTTAATGTTTTTCCTCCTATCACCTACAACTGTTTCATGTAAGAACAGGCAAATTTATTGCTGATATGAAGCCCTATCTGATTTGGTTTCATATGGCCTCCTCCTTCTATATCCATGATCATGCAACCTTTCACACCCACACATGGTTTCTCAATTTCCTTCACTGCCCCTTTCAAGTATCCTTATGTTATATCAAGCAGCTGCTTGTGTTTAGTAACTTTCTGCACCTGTGGTGCTTTTGGTGCAGGACACAGAAGTAGAATTTCCTCACTTGGCCATGTTGAGATGCAAACTGTGCCCCTGGGCTCCGTGCTGGAAAGTATTCAGTACATTCAGTAGCACCATTTGCAGATGGTGTGAAAGAAGCTGCTCTCAAGGCATCTCGTCAGCATCAAGGATGAACATTTGTGGTCCAACCTGAAGCAAAATCTTTGACACCCTGATATGAAAACAGCTTGTTCCTGTTGCTTGTGTGCCAAAGGAAACTGTTTCCTAGTAGATGAATAGGGTATGAAGTGCAAACTTCACATCAAGACTCATGTAATTGCCTTGCATGTTTCAGGAGAAGGGAGATTGTGTGTTTCTGGTCAGCTTGCATCCAGATGGCAGCTTATAGGTGCAGATTTTTTTTTTGTAGGATGCCAGACAGGCTTGTTTTTCATTGTAGCTGAAGCAGGGGTTTTACCTTGCTGCAATTGTTAGGTTCCTTTCCTTCTCACCCCAAATTTAATTTCTAAAAATGCATTTTCCCCATCACAGGAAACCAATGACCCCAGTAGCTGTGATCAGGTGCAGCCATGACTGAGTATGTGGAAAAACTCAGATCCTGTGCCCAACCAGTTGTGCTGGGGCAGAGTTTTCCTTTTCTTTCCTGCAACTTTTCCTGCTCTGTCAAAGTATGTTCTCCAGGGAATGGCTTTTCTGCCATTCCCAGTTGCTCTTTCAGAATCTAGTTTCTGATTCAGCCATGGCAGAATCTGGGGGTTTGAAACAGGTTCCCCAGCCTGGATAGCTGTCCCAACTTATGTGTCCATGCCATCCATCAATCTTAGAAGTTAAGCTTGGAGACATGTCCAAGACAGTGAACCTGAATTGAAGCAAAGAACTGAATCTAAGTTTTGGGTTCAAGCAGAATATCTTGGTTCCTGAAACTTGCCTCCTTCTTGTGATTTTTCTGCTTGGAGAGGGCAGGAAAAACAAAAAGTTAGTACTTTAACATATTAAATATCTGCATATGCTTTGTTGTGGGATCTATGGGATAGTGAATCCAGTTTCATCTTTTTGTTAAGGTGAACCCATCTTTGAACTCGTTATTAAAGACTGCAAAGTGGTTATAACTCTTATAAGAGGACAAAACAACTCTTTTGAAAAATATAATGTCAATTGTTTTTGCTGGTGGGATGACCAGGAAGACACCGTGTTCTGATCTGTCCTGTTGCTTCTCAGTATTATTGTTGTCATAAATGCTTGATGGAAAAAAGGAGTCAATACAGTGAAGTGTCATTGCTTGCTTCATAAAACCACTACCTTAAATACTTTATTTGCATGCAAAAGGAAATACTTTACTTCCATGCTAAAGTATGGACTTCAGAATTTCTGGTCAAATACCATAGATAAATCTACTTTAGTGGCATGAAACAGTGTTTTTAGGGCAGAATAAAGGGCTAAGAAGCTTATAGTATGCTGCTAAAGGCCAGTGCTAATATGATGTTTATTGTCCTCTCAAATAAGTTGTCACAGTTTAGTACAAGGGAAAGAAAGAAACCCTTCACATTAGAGGCAAGCTTTAAAGTCCAGTTTTCCTTGTGTGCTGATTTTGGTTTGAGAGAAGTTAATTTTCTTCACAGTGGCTGCTATGGGGCTGTTTTCAGTTTGTACTGAACACAGACTTAATAATATTGATATTTTTCTTATTGCTGAGCAGAGCTTGCACAGAGCCAAGGCCTTTTCTGCTTCTTGTACTGCCACACTATTGAAGAGACTGGGGATGAATGGGAATCTGGTCGGAGACACAGCCAGGACAGCTGACCCCAAGTGACCAGAGGGATATTCCAGACCATATGGCATCATGCTCAGTATGTAAAGTTGGGGAGAAGAAGGAGGAAGGCGGGGGATGTTTGGAGTGATGGTGTTTGTCTTCCCAAGTAGCCATTACATGTGAGAGACTCTTTTCTCCTGGAGAGGGCTGAACACCTGCCTGCCCATAAGAAAAAGTGAATTAATTCCTGGTTTTTCTTTGCTGGTGTGAGCTACTTTTTTTTTTTTTTCCCTATTAAGTTGTTTTTATATCAACAACATGGGTTTTCTACCTTTTATCCTTCTGATTCTCTCCGTGATCCTACTGGAGCAGAGTGAGCAAGCGGCTGTGCAGGATTTGGTTGCTGGCTGGAATGAAATTACAACACCTTATTATTCATATAAAATAACACTGAGAATCCGTTCATCTGATGCAATTAAGTGGCTGAAGGAATTGCATGTGGCCAGGCACTTAGAAGATGGGTTCCACGTTAAATTCAGCCCATAGTCCTGCAGTCATGCTGTTGCAGAGGACCTTTGGGATCTCATGGAGTTCTGCTGGATTTTGCTTGAGGAGTGACTTGCCCACACAAAGCTCACTGCGGCATATACTCCTTTGATCATCTTTGTTTTGTTTTCTTTGGTCTTTATTAACTGGAACCCAATAACCAGTTTCAGGGATGCATGTGAGAGATCCAGCAATTTCAGTCATTCAAGTTGTTTTCTTTGGTCTTTATTAACTGGAACCCAATACCAGTTTCAGGGTTGCATGTGAGAGATCCAGCAATTTCACTCATTCAACAGATGAACACATTTCCTAATCCAGCTATCCACTGCTCTGGAAGCATCTACGAAATCTCACGAAAGATGAGATTTTACATTTTTAGTTCAGATAGTAAAAAGCTGGGGGGAAGAGAGGAGAAATAGGAAACAAAGGAAAAAAGAAAAGGGATTTTTAAAAGGCATTATTTTTGAATCTTAAGGAAGAACAGTTGCTTTTTCACCTTAAAGATTACCTTCACCAAAGTGTAACATGTAAGAAGTAACCATCTAAAGGCTTAAACTTAACCTATGGGAGTATTGGTAACTTCAAACTGAAATGTTATCCATTTGTGATTCATAAGTCAAAAATGGAGGAGAAATAATCTATCCATTCTGAGACAAAGAGCCATATACAGTTGCCACAGCTGCAATACAGTTTCCACTTGCAACATGAAAAGTCTTAACTAGGAAGACCACATTAGTGAGCCAGGGCTAGATAGGGGCATTTTGAGCACTATATTCTGCATTTTACTGCTACTGTCTTTTTATACTTTCTGTCAAGTACAGAGGAAAAACATGGGTTTGGTCCAGATGGAACAAAATGGAAGATCTGCTGAAGGTTTCTTCCAAGTCCTGGTGTGAGGAGGCAAGGTGGCACTGTGCAGAATCACCTGCTCACTTGTAGATCAGGGCTGTGTTAGCCCTTTCAATATTCTCTTGAATTCTGAGGGATAGATTGATTTTACAAGAGTTTAACATGACCTTATGCAAATTCTCATTCAATTTTGATGTTAACAGTTTAGGAGGTGAATTGATTTAAAGGGAAGAAAGTAAACCAGTGATGTTAGTTTAGTTTTCAGCTATATGGAAAAAACCCACAAGAAAATATCATCTGGAATAAACACGCTGTATAAATAGTTCTTGTCAATTGCTGTCCCACCTCTGGTGGACCTCTGTGAGTATTAATACTTCACAAAGGTCTCTTCTGCTCTTTCTACCAGCTTCTATGGATTTCCTGAGGTTTCTAGATGTCCCTGCATTTTGGATGGACCTTCTCGAGTATATTGATGTGCTCTCAAGTTTTCCAGAGCCAGTGGTTGTCTCCTCATTGCTTCCAGTGGGCTCTGTACCTTATTTGACTTCTGCACAGCACCATGTAGGCTGCAGTGGGAGAGTCTGCAGTGACAAAATCAATCTGGTCTCAAAAGTTGCTAGTCATTAATAGCTGGAAGTTACTGCTTCTCCACTGAGCAATCTATGGCTGCTGTTTTGTGTAGATAGTAAACCCCTAGTAAAAGTATAGGCCAGCACAGGTTTCACTTGAAGAAAAAGCAGTAGCAAATGACATCTGGGAAGGATTTTTCATCTGTCAATTTTAATTTTTTGGGTTCTGTAGTTACCCCTAGTCAATAAGCGAATAGGAAAGAATTAAGGTGACAGTAAACTGTATACATATTATGTCATGTCACCCTTTTAAATTCTGTATTGTCTGCTGTTAAAATTTGCATGAGAAAACCCTCAGTTTATTAGGGTATGAAATAAACATGTTGAAATTTCTGGTGAAAAAGAACTTAGTATTTGGGCTATTTTATGTCCACTTCAATGGTTTTAGTTTTTAGAGTGTGACTGATCAGCAGTAAGTACCTGAAACTGTTTTCATCTTCACCAAATGAGGAGTAGTTCTCTCAAATCAGTAAAAAAGCCTGGAATCACTGAAAAGATGTTAGAATGAGTTCCTTTAGTCCTTGGTATGGGAGGGAGGGAGGGAGGGAGAAGGAAAGATGAGGGATCAAAAAAAAATGAAATGCAATCCTGGTCTTTTCAGCTCTGTAGAAATTTTCACACATCCTCTTACTACAAATGTTCTCAGTTGGGAGTGAGCTTGTCTGCTGTGTTCAATAAGGTAATTCATGCAAGGAGAAAGTGTGTGCATAAATGCTTTTCAGGATTGAGACCTATACATTACACACTTCCTCCTCATTTAATGTCTTCCACTCAATATGTTAGATGTTTTTAAATTCTACTAATTGTCCAAACCAAATCCTAACTAGGCAATCAATGAACCTATAGACTCTAGTGTCTTAAATGAGTAAATGACATGCTTTGGAGCATTGTTCTTCAAATCCTTTCCTGAGGTAGTGAAAAATGTAGTATTAAAGTCTATTTTCAGATTGGGTGTGACCCAAGATAGCAAAAGCCAAGAAATCCAACATGGCAAGTAATGCTCAGAAAACAGCTTCTGCTGGCTCAACTTACCCACTTGTCAAGTGAAACTTTCTCTTCCAAGACAGGTTATCAAAATGTTAACAAAATGCCAATAAAACCTCAAAAAACCTCACTGATCTTTAAGCCTTTTGATGACCCTGTGTGGAAAAGCAAATTCATTGCTTTTTTACTTCTGGACTGCACCAATCCAAAACTGGAGAAGTAGGAGTGGGGCATCTCACCCCAAATGGATGAGAAGGAAATAGGGCTGCCCTGCTCTTCCCCAAGGCAGTGGACAGGTGAGAAGACACACACACAAAACATGTGGGAATCTTCTCTGGGTGTGTGCTGGATTGCTGCACATGGTAATGTGTCTCCTTCCTGTTACTAAATCCTCAAATTGTTGCTGGATGCTACCTCATTGAGGGTTTTTTTTTTGTTTTGTTTTCATTTGGTTTTTTGGTGTTGTTTGTTTGTTTTGGCTTTTTCTTTTGTTTTAATTACCTGTAACTATTGCAACATCCTATTAGAGTCTATTCTAGGTCTCACAATATTAATCAGTGTAGTTTTTAACTTTGTTCATGGAGGAAACATACAGAGAATCAGAATCTTAGTTTATGGGGCTGGTAGTAAACTTTAATGTTATTATGGGAGTCTAGTTTTAGTATATGTTTTCTCTGATGGGAAAGCTCACTTAAGGATTATCTTTTTCCTTGATGGATTTTGTTGTGCCCTGGCTGTAGTGACAGGACCAGTGAAATGGTTCAAGGTAAATAATTAAAAAAAAAAAAATCGGTGTTTTGGGGACAGATATTTTAATCTGGTTTAAATCCACAGTAAGTATAGCCCAATGAGACTTCAGTGAGCTGCTTTCCAAGGACAGGAGTGAATGGCTGGAGAGAAGAAGGGGGCAGACAGCAGGAATTTATTAAGCTGCTGCATCACCAAGGAGAACATGTCATGGCATTGCTGCTGACTCTTCTTCTCTACTAGAGGGAGTCATGCAAAGGGCATATCAGTTTTACAGCTTCTCCATTGGTTAGAAAACAGCTTTGGGCCTATTGGACATGCCATCTATCCCAAAATGCAGGAATTCAGAAGCAGTCATGTTTGACTATACTTTGCTTGTTCAGGGTCCTGAGGTAGCAGTTTTTCACATGTAATAAATGAAACATCACGAGCATTATTTGAAAGGGAGATTTGGTCCAAGAATTCAAATCTCGGAGTCAGAATTTCTGATTTTCTGGCTGGGGCAAAAGAACTTCACACCTAGCTCTGCTGGGTGAAGATACCAAGTTTAAAACATGCCAGGCACATTTTTCCTGCTATTATTGATTGAAAACTAATGGAAACCATTACAGACTTTGAACTGTGTGCATCTAGGTCTTATCAGCTAACTGGGTCTTAAAAACCAACCTGCAGCTCTGCTTATTAATCAAAATATGTCTTTATACACTGTCATTTCTAATTAGTGGCATGCAAATTAAAAATGCATGCCTAATTCCTAATTCTCTATCTGATTTATGCCACTGCCTCAGTTTCTCCTCACTTATACTTGGTGGTTATTTCTCCTTAACAAGTGCCTGACAGGGGAGTGCACTCACTGGGTTGAATATATTGATATATACGTATAGTCAGTGTCAGCTGGCATATAGGCTGATATAAGGGGGACTAATGGGAATGCATGAACAAGTAGCCTATGTTGTTTCATGTTGACACATATATGACACTAATCTGGAAACTCCTGCCAGAGGCAAGTGAAATATGTTTTGAACAACTAGAGGTATTCCTTCTGGGACTGCTCATACAGTATGATTTCTGTCTCTTTGACTGAAAGAAAACTCTCCTGATCTATTAGCAACAGTATTGATATCTGAAGTGATGTATGTAACAAGTGCAACTTTTACAAGAAACATTTTCCTGTATTTTCCAGTGAGTCCTTGCTTATACTCTTGCTTAATTCAGAGAGAAAACTCTTCAACATTACACTTTCATATATATATATTTGAAATTTTGATCTTTGAGCTAACAAACAGCAAAACAGAACTTTTCCTTGTGTGGATTGTGTTATTTACAGTGAAACTTTCTTGGAAAACAACGCTCCAATCATTGTAGGCTGATTCCCTAGACTGCAGGGTGCATAAAAATAACTTCTGATTGGTTTGCTTTTCTTTGTAGTAGTAGTGGTAACCAGAAAATGAAAAGTAGACAGTCATGGAGAAGTACTAAACACTATGGCAAATACAACATATAGTCAGAAAATGAATTACTTGTTCCCTGAAAGTAAATTAGGGAAGAAATTCTGAAACACTTTAAAAAGAAAAGAAAAAAAAAGTGTGTCTCTTACCACAAACGTTAACTGATAATAAGTGCTTAGATTTCTTAATTTACTTTTGCATATAATGTCTGCTTAGAGTTTACAATGCTGTTTCTGCACAAACAAAATCATTCACTGGTTCTGTTTCTAAAATATATATTATTTTTTTCAGGATTTAATGTGCAGCTCAGTACTTCTAACTAACTTCTTCTGTAATGTGAAGGCCATGTAATTTAAGAATTACAAGGCACAAAACTTTTTGTAATGAAAATAACCTTTTTTTTTTCCTTTTTGCTGGTTAAGAGCTGGGATGTGTGTGGGAAGGGAGAATTAAGGACAATGGCAGTGCTGAGGTTCCTGATACCATGATATTGCATCCAGAGTGGTGTGCAGAAATTCACTGGCTGGTAGAATCGTGAAGGTAATGAGGAGTATTACTGTGCCTGTTTCACAAGTGGAAAACTGAAGGAAAAAGAATTTTTTACTTGACCATGACTATGAGGAGCATGATTTTTTTACTGTGCTTGGTCCCTCAATCCTGCTGAGCTGTCTCCAAGTCTTGCAGTGGGCAGCTCTGCAAAAAAAAAGAAGAGAAAAGAAAACAAACAAAAAGAAAAAAAAAAAAAGAGAGAGAGAAAAGAAAACAAACAAAAAAACCTGGTAAGAAAGACTGAGAGTTTTTCATCCCATTCTAGAATGCCTTTTGTCCAGGCTGGGGCTGGTTTTGCTCCTCCCTCAATAAGGACTGTCAGGTGAAGATCACTAAAAATTTCAATACTCTTAAACATGAGCCCTGGGACTTCATCAGGAGATGGTCATCCATAAGCCAGGCTTTGAAGCAATGTGGCCAATGTTCATGTGTGGTGCTTTCCATTTGGTGGGAAATGGGAATATTGGAATGGTGGTACAAAACCTAAAATTTTGGTACTTCCAGCTTCCACAGGAGTTGCTGGTTTGGGCTGAGACAAAATTTTGTCATAGTAGCTTGTGTGGGGCTGTGTTTTGGGTTTGTTATAGCAGTGTTGATAACATGGGGATGTTTTACCTATTGGCAAACAGTGCTTACAGAGTGTCAAAACCTTTCCTGTTTCTCACACCATCCCATCAGTGAGTGGGCTGGGGTTATGCAAGAGGTTGGGAGAGGAAAGATTTGGGACAGCTGACCCCATTTGACCAAAGTGTTGTTCCAGAACATATGATGTCATGTCCAGCAATAAAAGAGAGTGTGAGGGGAGTGGGTGAAAGGTGTTTGGGGACTGGCTGGACATCAGTCGGCTGGTGGTGAGCAATTGTTTTCTTTGGCATCACTGTTTACTTTGGCATCACTTACTTTCCCTCCCTTCTCCCTTTTCTTTTCCCCCCTCATTTAAAGAAATAAACTCTGGCAGTTCAGAAGGCCAAGCCTATCCTGGGCTGCATCAAAAGCAGCATGGCCAGCAGAGCAAGGGAAGTGATTCTACCGCTTTGTTCTGCTCTGGTGAGACCCCACCTGGAGTGTTGCATCCAGCATTGGAGCCATGAGCACAGGGGGAAGGACATGGATCTGTAAGAGCAAATCCAGAGCAGAGTCATCAACATGATGGAGGGATGGAGTGCCTTTCCTATGAGGAAAGGCTAAGGTAACTGGGATTGTTCAGCCTGGAAAAGAGAAGGCTTTAGGGTATTCGAATCATGACCTTTCAGTACCTGAATGGACCCTACAAGAATGATGGAGAAAGACTTTTTACAAGAACACATAGTGACAGAACAAAAGGGAATGGCTTCAAATTAAAAGAGATTAGGTTTAGATTAGATATTAGGGAGAAATTATCTACTGGAGGGCAACTGGAGTTGCCCAGAGAAGATGTGGATGCTTCATCTCTGGCAGTGTTCAAGGCCAGGTTGGATGGTGCTTTGAGCACCATGGTAGGGGGATTGGAACTGGATGATCTTTAAGGTCCGTTCCAACCTAAATCTGTCTATGGTTCTAAACTGTCTGCATCTAAACCCATGAGTTTTTGTACTTTTGTCCTTCCGATTCTCACCACTATTCTACTGAGAGTGAGTGAGCAGCAGAGTGGTGCTTAGCTGCCTACTGAGGTTTATCGTTAGAGAAATTATGTATCTATCCATCTTTTCAGGCACACAGAAAAAGGCTAAGAACATCACAACCTATCAAGTGAATGAATTGAATGTGAGCCTAATTTTGAGTGTGTTAATAATCTTTACAAAGACATATTGCAGTAAGCTCCTTTCTTTATAATTTTTTTAAAAAAAAGAAAAATTAAAAAGAAAAAATATAACATAATCTGAAATTACTTTGAAGAACCTGCTCCCAAAATTGATGATTAAAGGAGGATAAACACAGTGCTTTCAGCTTCAAAGGTCAGTCCTGCTGAATTTAAGTGACTGATGGATTCTCTTCACTGGAGGTGCAATTTTCCCCTGAAGAAATATTTCTTAAAGACCAAGGCTGGCTACCTGGTATTTATGAGAGAGTCCAAAGGGAATTACAAGCGGGGTTGTTAGGGTTATCATTTACTCAGTGGTTTCTGCCGATATTGTAGCACAGGGACCCCACAGCACTGCTTCTTAGCATGTGATAAATGGTGCCCCAGGTGAAGGCGAGGGAGGAGCGAGGGCAGCCCCCACCATGACAAACTGTTGCTTTGCTGCTCCTGCTATGAACCTGCTGTTTCTCCTCCAACACCTCAGCTGTGCTGGGCGTTGCTCTTCTTGGACAGTGATAATGTGCCTGGGCATTGGGGTGCACCTTAGGGAGATTCTGGGTGCACAGGTACCAACAGGAGGGTTCTTTCCTTCCACGTGGCAGCATGGTGAAAACTGTACATTTTATGGCTGCATTTGTAAGACTCTTGTTGTACATTGGTCCAAGTGATTTCTGGTGGCTGATACAGCATAAAATATCAACTGTTATGAGAAATATGTACCTGAGCATGCTCCAGTGGAAAAGTGAGTTGTTTTGATCTCTCTGAGACCTGTAGCTGGTGATGGGAGCCTGTTAATAGGGTTGTGGTGCTAAAAGAGTGTTTTTGTGCATGTAATTCCTCCATTTTTGTATTAAAGAATACATTGCTTTCACTACAGAAAGTTATTAATATGTCTTGCATATTTAATCTATCATCCTTAGTTTTTCCTCTTGTGGAAAAAAAAAGCATAATTGGGTGAAAAATTAGAAAACAAGATGGACTATCCCATTTAAGAACCTCTAAGTAATTGTCTTGCTTTGCCATTTTGCTACAAGTGGACTTAAAAATGACTAAAGTCCCTCCCTAATTATTGCAAAATACAACAGCCAGGTATAAAATAAAATACCTGGTGGGATCTCAGATACTTTTTATGTTGTGTTTTGATTGCTGAGAAGATCGTGTACTCTGTTTTTTCTGTATTCTTTCAGGACTGCAAGCTAGTTTAATGCTAATGATTCAGCTGTTATCCAGCTAAAGAAAATAAGCTGGTGAGGTTAGCTAAGGCCACAGTCAGCATCAGTTGATGCAGTGTTGAATGTGTTGCGTATTTGGTACTATAAAGATAAAAGGAAAAGCAATGTTTAACACCTTCATTTAAAAAAACCAAACCCAATAAAGTGCCCCCCACCAAAGCAAACAAAGAAACAAAAAAATTCCTGGAAAATCCAAACAATAGGAAGTTCTTAAACTCTAAGAAAATCAGTGTTTGAACCCTAATGTTATTAATGTCTCTTCTGAACTCATTGTTTATGTCTCTTTGCCTTTGTTGTCCTTATCACATTTTTAAAGATGAAACTCTAAGTCTTCCCATTAATGTTTGGATTCCTGGACTGTTGTGGCTTCACAAGTCCTTATTGCTGCATCCTTGGCTCTTCTACAATGTACAGATGTTGACCGTGGATGAAAATGTTGCATTCACAGTTTATGTCTTGATCAGTTCTCTTCTGCTGGCAGCTTCTCACCATTCTGCTTTGAAGAGGAAAGAAGAGCCCTTTCAAGTTTTGTTGCTTTTGGTTCATACAGGTGGTTCTTTTCTGCTGAATGTTGCTGGGGCTTTATTTTCAATATTGCATAGTGCCCTGGAGCAGAGAGCTTTGCAACAGCTGTGGGTTTTTTGGGCAGGGCTGGCTCTAGGAGGAGCAGGAGCTGCTGGATTCACAGCCCCCGACATGGCTTCAATGGCCTTGGCACCCCAAGAAGGACACTGAAATCAAGGAGTGATGGCAAAGGTCATCAGGCTCTCAGCATCAGCAAAGCCTGGGCAAAAGCTCAGCCCTTCATTCATTAGTGAGAAACTGGAGTGACAATGCAGCCTTTTTCTGTGAAGCATTTGCAGCCCCATCCACTGTCCATTGTATTGATTTCAATGAAATCTAAGCACATACTCAGAATTAGGCACTTCTTTGCCTGGTGCCCTCAGGAGAGAGAGTTTCCTCAAGTGGGGCCAAACATGTACTTTGTACAGGGCATCTTCTGACCCAGAAGGTCACCTAAGGCTTCTGACGGACTCTGAAGGGATATTTTTAATTGTTCAAAGTCTTGTTTTGTTTTCAGGCTCAGCAAAATAACCTGAAAATGTGTTTGTGTAAATGCTTGAGGGAAAAATCTGGCCAAGGAGGAAGCTTGTTACTCATTGTGGGTCAGGTCCTGCAACTGTGGAGTCAGACTGAGTTTCGCCATTGATTTCAGTGGGCACAGGGGCAACCTGTCTGGCCATTTTGAATGAATAAATTTTATTCCCACATAGAGACAAAAGCAGCTGGTATAAAATTGAGGCCTTTTTGCTGACATGATATATAAATTGTGAAGATATCGTATGTTTGCTTAATTATAACCTCAAAATAGAGGAAAATTTTCATCCTTTCAATGGAAATCCCAGCGTAGGAAAAGAGGCACAAGTGGGACCCACGTAAATGCCAGATTATAGAAGCGTTCCTGTATTTGACAGCTTTGGTACTGTAGTCTTCAGGTAAAGTGTATTCTACAGCAAAGTCTGTGTCATGTTACTAGTTACTCTCTGGTCCTAGAAATGATCTACTTCTGGCCTGCTTCTATTTAAAACTAAGTTTTTGTTGGCATTGCTTCATCTGATCTTAAATTATGGCATTTGCTTATGTTTGTTAGTGGTTTTTTTTAAATGATCTGATGGAAATTTGTTTTCAAAAAGAAATGAAGGAGCAGCACTACATCATGCCTTTGCTCTTTGACAAGATCAGAGGGGGAATGGCACCACCCCCCTCCCCCTCACATCCCAGCAGGTTTATGGGCTGGTACTCTGCAAATCTGGGTGTTAAACCTAGTGGTATTAAGAACTTCAGACTGAAAATTCAGATATACTGCTTTTCCTTTGTTGCAGGAGGAAGCATTTTTTGCTGCAGGTCTGAGAAAGGCAGTCTGGCATGGAGAAAGAGGTAAGTGAAGAAAAAGCCATGCTTTCCAAAGAGAAAATTTCAAAAGGGGCTATTCCTACCATTGCTATTTCATAATATTATTTGTAGTGTGATGGGAGGGAAGTCAGCAGACGCATAGGCTCCTTTATAGCATTGACAAGTCAAGGAGATGATTAACGAGAGTACCAGACAATGTAATGGTAGGAGAAGGCCCACAGAAGTTAAACAAAAGTGCCTTCAGAATTTAGAGAATTCCCATGATCCATAGTAGGACCTCATTGTGCTTGTCTACTGTTTCTATTTTTGATTAGATTTATAAACACAGCACCACATATTTTCATGTGGCTCATAGCCCCAGGGCAGAGTGAGATTGACTGCGCTGAAACTGTGAGGCTTGTGAATTTCGGGCAAGGGATGGAGTGAAATAAGTAGTGTAATTGTTTTTGTGGAGTGACCGTGGGACCTCTTCTGTTCTGAATTACACATGGTTCAACCCTTTGACCCAACCAACCTCGGCAATGCCTGGTAGATCTCCTAAAGCTGTGCTGAAAGGTCCTATCAGTGACATGTTGGAACATTATCTGTCATGTGAGATGTGTGCCAACAACCATATTAAACTACATTAATTACTAGTGAGGCCATGTTTGTGACAATCTCAACTTCATTTAACCCATCATCATGTTAGTTATTGTTTAAGCAGGAAGTACAAATGGGGACAATTTATGAAATCAAAATGCAGCACCAATGTTTTGTTTAATAAATTGTATGTTTTACTTTGTTTTATTTCCCTTCTGTTTTTTTTTTCTTCCCCTTGCATTTTTGTTCTTGTCATCAGCTCTGTAGCTTGAGTTTTTCAAGGGCTTTTCTATTTTAAGAGCAAGCAATAAAAAGACTACTTCTTAGTAACTGAACTAATACACCAGTGAGATTGTTGCTTCTTTCAGTGCAATTGCAAATAAAAGTTGACTGAAAGCACTGCATTTGTTTTCTAGCAAGAAGCAAGTGTGCTGATAGTTTGTGTAGGGCTGAAGGATCACGTGGGTTACTCACTTGATGTGCACCCTCACTGATTTACTCTCCAGCTAGTGGGGCTCTGTATGGCCATGCTTGCACACCTCTGAGCATTCCCATTAATGAAGCGTACATATATTTTTAATAATATAAAAGCAATTTTCTCATAGGTCTGAGCATCTAGGTAGCAAAGCTTTCTGTGGGTCCTCAAATGGCAGTCCGACATATAGAAATTCGGGAGGGATTTTTAGCGCATATTTGCTTTCTGATGCATTTCTGCATTTTATAGGGCAAGATGCAAAAGCTCTCCCACATGCTCCTGCGTGGGCAGCGTGCAGGTTCACTCATGCCTAGCTGTGCCTGGTGTTCTATTAGACTAGACACACAGGGTTACGTCTTCCACCTACACACCAAGCTGCTCTTTTATGACAGACCTTTTCCTTTGGCCTCGTTGTCTAGCCAGAATAAACAAAGAGTGAGGTTATTTATTTATTTAATTTTATTTATTTTTGATTGCTGCAGAGTCAGCCAAAAACATCTTTGACCCTCCTAAGTGTCATTCTCTTTAGCAATGAAGAGTTTGTTCTCTGCAAAATCGAACATGGAGTGCTTAAAGCAGACAGGTGCAAATAGCAAGCTGTTTCTCTTTGGCTGCCATCCCTTAAATAGACAAAGTAATAGGCTGGGAGAAAGGAAAAGGTTCCAGCTCCAGCTGCATAACGAAAAGCCTTAACAGGGACTTAGCAGCTGGTTGCGAGAATTAAATGTTGTAAATACCACCTAATGCATTTGTGTGTGTGTGAGTGTGTTCACAGAGGAATAAGTGCTTAGTGAAGCTCCATCCCTTTTTATGCAAGAGATCATTCTTTGAAAACTGTGCTCTTCATTTCCGTTGAAAGGCTAATGCTCTCACTGAAGTGAATGAGAACAGAAGCCAACATACCTGTTCCTGTTTACTGTCGTTACACTCCTTAGAGCATTTCAGGCATTATTAGGTTCTTGGAGCCCTACCAGATTGACAATATTTCCAGCTACTTCTCTTTTGGCTGTATTCAGACAAGGCCCCAAAGGAAAAAAACCAAAAAAATCCCAACAACCAACAACAAGACAACCAACCCACAAACAAAACCATGGATGAATCTGCTGAGCTAGTTTGCTGATGTTAGAAACAGTTGTTCATATTAGGAACACCTAATTTAATTTCATGAAAGAGACATAACATGCCAGTATGTGTATGAATCTAAGGTATGCATTTCCTAAAAGGAACTAAAACTCTGTCATTCCAAAGTTGCTCTTCTTTTTGACTTCCAGCTTGCATGGGGACTGCTGTCTGGAAGCAGTAACTTTAACTCTAAGGCTGCTGATGAGGTCTGTCTGTGTGATCTTCGTAAGCAGATAAGGGTAGGGAGACAGCTCAGAGCAGAGCTTGTTTACAGCAGGACAGAAGAAAACAGCTAGACATAAATGAGGGCTGACGGTTTCATGAAGCACAATTGGTTGATCACAGATTCAATATGACTGGCCTGAACTGAGCGATGATCCGTACAGTATGCAAAATTCACTTTCTTGCTGGTCTGTGCCCACCAGCCTTCCAGCAGCTTTCCTAGAGCCCCTCAGCCACGGCTTTGAGTGGAACCAGAGCTGAACGCAGCATTGTTGTACCCAATTCCTTTTGACAACAATCACATTCTTTTAAAAACTTCATAGGTTTTAGTTGTCACTGGTTATAAATGAGGGTTTTTTCCCTTGCCATTGCTGCTGCTGCTGCTGTTGTTGTGGTGCTCGCTGCTCTCCCAGAGATGTGAGTGCTGCAGGTTCTGGTACTCCCAGTTTTCCTTTGTTTCTGTCGGTATCAGAAAGCAGGCAGTGCGTTTTAATGACGACTGGGTGCAAAAAAAGCTTTTAAAGGTTTAAGTCCCTTTTTGAGTGACACAGTGATTAGTCTGCACTGTGCTCAAACACTTCTAACTCCCCTTGTCTTTGCTGTAGTGCAGCACACTCAAGGTAAAAAGACATTAAAAAAAAATTAAAAGGCAGGACTCCTTGTTTTTCAGCCACAGTCATAGAGATTTGAGGTAGGATGAATTGCTACCAGCAGCAAGATCACCCTTTAAACTCGACTTTGCAGACAAGGGACATCCCCTTTCTGTGTGCTGGTTGTGGATGAACAGATCTGATGCATTTGGTTTATGGATGCAAATTGTATACCCCCATCACTGCAGGTGTAAACCAGCACAGACTTTGCATCATTTGAGGCTCTGGCTTCAGGTTGTGCAACTTTTTTTTTAATGCTTTTTTAATGTTTATTTTGAGATAATGTTCTGTAATCAGAGTGGAGGCTTTCTGTAAGGATGTGTGTTCATGTGCATTTGTCTCTGTATGCTCACACAACTGGACTTTGCCTGCAAACAATCCAAATGGTCACTGAAAGCATTTATTTAATTTGTTATTGAAAACCTAAGATTTTCAGGTATGTGCAAACTGATTAAAGAACATTTGCTTTAGACATAAATTTGCATAAATACATACATGAAGTAGTAGTGACTAATGATAAAATGAATGTAAAATGCAACTGGATAATTTCCTGCCTATTCTCTGATGAGAAGGCAAAGTACTATAAGAGTAGGGGGGTTGGGAAAGGAAACCTAAAATAAAAAGCAGGGGAAATAGTGTTATTTACACAACTTAAAATTGCTCATGTGTAAAAGAGAGAAGGATGAGGAAATTGGCTGGAAATAGGTATGAAAGGAAAATGTCTTCTAATTTCCTCTCAAGCACAAAGTGACTAGAACATGTGTTGATTACACAAAGGCCACCACTGAAATACTCTGTTATTCAGTATGTTGAGAAGCAACACTGGAAGAATTTAACTCTGCTGTTGGAAAGCAAGCATTGCTTTCATTCTAAAGAATATGAAGAACATATTTTCAAAACTTGATTGCATAAAGGCACAAGGGCATCATCTCTTTGCAGTACATAGGGATCACAAGCCTATCAATTACCTGAAAATTCTAGTTGGCATTTGACTGAAGTACCAAATAATTTCCATGTCACTGAAAAATACAAAATCTGGTGTTAACTGTATTGAATACTAAAATAAAAACCACATAGAACCCCTAAAATATCCAACACCTCAACACCCTCCCCAAAATAAGACAAAAAACTCTCCAAAATTCCAAACAATAAAAACCCCAAAACACACACATACACAAATCCACTCCAGAACCCACTGCAGTACAGATCATTATTATGTATAGGGAAGGAGGAATACCTTTTTTTTTTCTTTGTGCTGTGAAAGGAGCTTGTGAATTTTCCAGACTACAACAGTTGAAAGTTGAATATGGCCAATATAGTGAGCACTTAGTTTTGCTAGGGAAATCTGACATGCAGAAGGAACACACAGAATCTAATGCAGATCATCTTAATTCTGTCAGAGTTACAGATGCGTACTGATTTATACCACTTGAAAATTTGCCCCAGAATTTTTGGCTTCATATTGTTTTCTTTAGCTGCTAACATGAAGTTGAAGGTTTTGTGTGGTGATTATACACAGCACAGCAAGAATAGTTATCACACAGCAGTGTTACAAATACTCTGGAATCTTTAAAAGTGGCTCAATTAAAATTTTATGGCATGCAGGAATGCAGCAATTCTTTAATATTGCAAAGCAGACATAATTCTGAAGATACTAACTGAATGAATGTGTATTTTTGAAAAAATCAGAAGCACTAGGGTGAATTTCAGAACCTATTGAACTCCTATCAAAATTATCATTAACTTCAGTTGTGCTGCATGTGGCTTGCAGGAATTTTTTCTCCTATTGTATTTATTTATTATAGCTTTCAGAATGTGTCTGGTCATTTCTACATATTTGCTTTTTAGTAGGGTATTAGCCTTAATTTAGAGGATGTCCACTGTTTCTAGAAAAACATGTATATGCCTGTGCACATATACATGTATAAATATGAAGATATTAATGTTTATAGTAACCTGTCAGTGGTATGGTTCAGTTATTTTTGACAGGTTTATTGATTGTGTCTGCTGCAAGTGCTGTTTTTTTACTGGAAATTGACACCCACAATCAAAAGCAAAAGATGGATGCTGTAAAAACTGCAATTTTTCAATTATTCTTATCATTAATCCTTTTGTATTGACAGTTTCCAGGAGCTATGTTGCCAGGAGTGGTCTTTATCACTGGACAATTAAGCAACTGGCTTGAAAAAATAATGCTGTTTTTGGAAGCTGCCATGTGACGTTCTAAAATAAAGGGGAGCAAACTCTTTTCTTACTTTGGTTTTGGCTTTGATTCATATTCCCAGATGTGCTTTATTTTAGGTACTCTTTGCCTGTTTTGACTGTCAGCATCTGAAATACGGTCTGTAGCCACATATCAGACCACGTGTGACTCTTGCCGAATGTGGCTCTAGGTATTACACAAAAGACAGTGTTCAGCACTTGGGCCTTCCTTAGTTCAGTGTGGCCTTGCTTGCCCATGGGAATTACTGTGGAACTTCTTAAGGTTCCATGAGATCTCCTGCTGTTTGGTTTCACTGTAACCCTTGTTGGCATCTCTCTAATATTAAATGAAGTCTTCGTTGTTGTAATGAGTCCTGCTTCCTCTCTCCCCTGGACTGTGATCTCTCTTTTGTGACACTTTATTTAAAATTGCTTTAGTTCTCTTGTCATTCCATTGCATTGTATGAAAGGCTCGAGCTCATTCATTTTTAGCTCCTCTGTGATGAACAGATACACTGGTTATGTAAGTGGATTTAGAAAATAGGAGGAGAGGGAACGTCAGCGAAGTCTGTCTATAAATATGCTACATAACCAAACTTTTCTAAATGAAGCACTGCCGTTCTGCAAGTGAAATAAAGCAGTTGCTGTTGAATGCATACTGAGAGACAAGTCTTATAATGTCTTCGTTTGTTGAGGTTTCTTTGCATTAATTAAAATTGGGGAAAAACAAAGTATTTTAATGTGACCTTCATTTGGCATTTGTTTCAACTTTTCTTCTATTTTGTTTAATTCTTCCACTTCTGTTGTTCAATTAGTGTTTGACCCCTTTAGCAGAGATTTAAATTAAATGACATTTCAATGCCATCCCATATTTAAAATACTGTGTTAGTTGTGGATCATAAAGGATGATCTTCGTTCTTTAGCTAATTTATTCATTTAACAATTTCCCTCCAGAAGTTCCAGCAGAAGGCTCTGAAGCAAACTAAGCAGAAGAAATCCAAGTCGGCTGAATTTCTGATGGGTGAGCCTTGCTTGATGAGTTATTGCTCATAATTTGTGTAAGGATTAATTAACTAATTACAGACAAATGGCTGTGGGCGAAATTTTGCTCTTGCTTGTCAGGGTGCAATTTGTAATTATTTTAATCATTTATTCTTTTTTTTTTTTAGAGTTAATTTTAACCTAATTCTGTTTTGGCGACATTTGAGGACGATACACTTGAGTCTTTCAGCAAAGGAATTACTAGAAGGAATTTTCTGCTTGTCATTGAAATACACTTTGCTATAATGTGCTCTTCTGACCTCCTTGTTTTCTATAGTAAAAGAAGAGAGAGCAGCAACAGAAGGCATTGAAAATCCAGCTTTTAACATCAGCAGCACACATCTTTCAGCATATCAGCCTTCAGAAGAGAAAGTTATTAGACATGACAAGCCAGATAGCACCCTTGCAGCTCACCAACAAAAACTCGGGCTGCAAGCCCATGCTGAACCAAGAGGTGAGACATCAAACCTGATTAGCTTCAAACGCAACAAGAGTGGTTGTGGTTGTTCCCCATCCAACCTGCACGCTCCACAGCCTGTGCTGGGCGTTGCCATCCCGGCATGTCCAAGCAGGCGCCCTGCAAATCCTGGGTAGGAAATCCAACATGCTGCCAAAAAAACATGGGCTGTCTAAATATTTAGAACACAGGCTTTGCTCCATGCTCAAGTGACTCCTTGTGATGGGGTGCAGGTTTTGTGGGCTGTCTGCCAGTGGGAGGGAGTGAAGGGAGTCAGTGCTCATAGCAGTGCTTCCCCCTAATTTGGATTGAGCTGGGGTTTGGAAGCACTGCAGCCAGCCTGAGCCCACAGATGCTGCTCCCTCACTGGCTCCCTTGCATTGAATAGTTTCAAACAGCTTACAGATCCATGATTGATTGTTGTCCTTAGGTCTCCCATATGCCCTCAGTCAATCGACATCTTGCCTCTGCTTCATCTTTCATTATTTTTTTTCAGCCAGTGCTGCTCAGATGCTTGGAGCAGAGTCCTGTTTGCTTGGCTTGTCCAGGAGAGCAATCCTGGCTTTTGAGCTCAGTTTTGATGCAGCACCTAAAAGAACTGCTGCCTTGGGAAGCAATTTCTGTTTATAATTTTGGTTTATCCAAACTGTAAGGAGATTCACTTGATGTCAGTTCTCCTTTTGCAAAAGTTTGATCTCTTTTAATCTGTTATTTAATTATTCTATTTTGAATTATTATTAATCCTGGATGTTAGGGAAAATGGTTATCTTAATAATCCAGTGAGGAAGAAGGTACCAAAGTAACTGTGTGGCTTTGAACAGTCCTGATCAGCCAGCATTTCCCATCAAAGTCACAAGTGGAGGTGCTGCTTGCTAAGTACGCTTGCATGCTGCCAACCCAGGTATTTAAATGGATAAGTGCAGGCTGATGAGCAGACCTTCAGGCAGTCGTTTTTTAAACATTGGACCTTGTTGTGTTAAGATTTTTATCCTTGCGGGACTGGAGAGCCCACAGCTCCTAATGGCTTCTTGCAAAATTAGGTTTAGCTTTCCATTTAGCCTTCATGTGACTCTGTGCAGTGCCACATGGAGCAGGAATTCTTAGTCTTTCCTTTGCAGACTGTCAGAACAGTGATTAAGCAGACAAAGGGATTGATTGTTTTTTAATGAAATAGTCTATCTGGCAAAAAATGAAGTCGGGCTCGCTGGAGACTATCCATGCTTTCAGTCGCCTCTTCAGAAATTCATGAATAGTTCCCTCAAGAAAACAACACATTTTTTTAAAAGCTTGAAATGCGTTTTTAAACATTTTGATTTTTCATCCTAAGTAGCATTTTGTTCAAAAAACCCCTAGCTGAATATAGTCTTTGTGAAAGGAGTAGAAATTGTTCCATTTTGCCTGGAATGCAATGCCTTGAGACAATGCTAAGTGTTTCTGTAATGGGAGAGGAAAGCTTGTCGAGAGTTGGAAAATTTTGTTTCCCAACACTGTGTCTCCCTTCTCGACCTTCTGTTCATCAGTTAGCCAAAAGATCAGTTATTCACATAGCTCTGCCTCTAAGTCAAGCAGCTATTAAAAAGTAATCATCCATTTATACCATCATAAAAAAGTCTAGATTGGAAAATATCTCTAGAGATCATCTGGTCTAACCTTGCATTAAATTATTCTTAGTCTAACTTGTGTCAGCACTTGTTTGGCAATCACAGAGACCAGTTAAAATTTATCAAGGGCTGCTAATAAGCTAACATATTCAAGCCTGAAATATGGGAAAAATCTTCAGGTACCTCATAAGCTAATTTTCCCCATTTCCTAGTGTAACAATTCTTCATTTAAGAGGGAAAGAGGAAAGACAGCTACACAGATAAACACATTATCACATTAATGCACTAATGTATAGTCATATTTCACAGTCCTCAGTGAAGACTATGTCTACAGGTAGTTTATGCCTGCATGCATCAGTATTTTGAGGTCTGGGTCATCCAGAACCCAAGGGATCAGTTCTTTGAGTCTACCTTCCTTTGATCCAAGCTCATAGATGCTTTGCATAGCTGGTGCCATTTCAGCTCATAGCAAAACCAAACATGGTGCTGAACACTATTGCCATCTTCTACCACAGGGGAAACATTTCCACAGCATTCTTTCCTGCTCCTCTGCTCTCAGGAGCCACTATGCAGTTCACAAGAGACAGCACAGAATTCTCCTTTTTTTCTACCTGGGATGGAAGACTAGCATTCCATGCTGGAAGCTATTTCTCTAGGAGGGTGTGCCCACACACCAAGCACAACAGCACAGCCCATGTGAAAAAAAAGTTTTAGGCTCTACACTGCTCCCTTTCCCTTTTCTCCTCTTCTTCCCCAGATGCTAACAAAATGCTCTCCTTTTTTGGAGTTACCTCCCTTCACAGCTGTTGGCTGCTTTTCCAGCTCTCAGCCCCCAGGGTTAAGTTCAGTTGCTTACTCAATAGGGAATGGCATTTGTCAATTCTAATGCTTGGTGTTAAACTGTGCAACTTAAAACCAGTTATAACCTTGAGCAAAATTATTTAATCTCAGGATTTAGCAGATTACAGGTTGAGAACACTATATAAACATCAGGCTGGGTTTTCAGGCTAAGCAGTTGGAGGCAAGGCAGAGAGATGGCATTGCCTTTCCATTATCTTTCCACCTATCGCTCATGTTGTTAATGGCAGCAAATAATAGCCACAGGGGTTGCTATCATTTCCTCCACCTGGCAACAGAGTCACAGGCTGTTCCTCTGTCAGCAATTGCCAGAGGGAGTTGCTCTCTAGAAAAACCTCCACCTACTTTGAGATGTATTCTTGCACACCTCCATACTTACATATACTGGGAAGTAGTGCGAGTAGTCAGCTGCAAGTTCTAGACAGCCTTAAAACCTGTTCCTGAAATTTGGCTATTTGTCTGCACAGGGTGCTCCTCTACAGAACAACCTTTACCTGGAGATTGAATAGCAAGTGGAAAGGCCTGAGACACTGTAAATTGTGTGCATCTGCCCCCAAAGAACTTAATTTACATATATGTTTATGCTTTTTCATTTTTTTCTCCCATAGTATAATATCTTTTAGAAAGAAGACTTTGTGAACTCATTCTTGTTTGCAAGAAGTTTATTAAAATTTTTGGTAATTTTTTTCAGAGAGTTTTTCACTTTCCAAATTAGATTGGTGGGGGCTATTCTTGTGACTCAAAGTGCAAGGCTTCTGCGTACTTTGCTTACGGGGAAACTGGGGCAGAGCATGAGACCTTCTCTGGTGTCACCATGCAGAGCTTCAAAAGAAATAAAAGTTCTGATCCTTAGTCTGTTCCTCTTTTCATTAGGCTATTCCGTATCTTTCACTGTTCTATTTTCTATGATGGACAAAATTCCAGATTTTATCATCACTGGTAGCCTGTTGTTCAGGACTAGGTCACTGAGTAACTCTTTCTGCTCTTTGCTCTTCATCATCAGTGAAGTCCTGGTATTGTTGTTAAATGTTATAATGACCCAGGCGAACTGCCTGACTATTTACCCAGATTAATCTCCTGATTTTTCAGCCAACTAATTGGTTTCTATCCTATTTTCTCTTCTGAATTCTGTGCTAACTTTTTGCTGATTGCTGCCATCACCTTCATTTCTTTCACATATTTCTTATGAAATTAAGTTCATCTAGCAGCAGCCTTGTAGTTGCCAAACTGCAGTTTTTTTTTATTTCTTAAAACACTCAGTTTCCTCATGGCTAAATCGAACCAACCCTTCTGCCTTTCTCCCCCTCATCAAACATTGAATTGCAGAGATTTTCATGATGGCCATCCTAATAGAAGGTCTAATAGATAAATTCCCCTGGAAAAAAACACATTAGGGGTTACATCACCCAAATCTTCAAGAACCTGTGTCAACCAGATCCTCATTTGTCAGACACTTGATCTCAAGGTGAGACAATATCAGTTTTTCTCTTTTCTCCAGGGGCGTTTAGACACAAAGTACTTTGTAGAGTGTCCTAAAGTTCAGGCTGGCTTGATAAAGTCTCTGCCCAATAAAGAGCTTCCAGCAAACTGTCATGACAGGAACACCAAACTTCCAGGAATTATTCTGTTTTTGTCTGACAGCAGAAGACAAGGCCAATTGCTCAACTTCAAATGGATGATGTATGTTACAAGCAATCCCTGAACACAGGACTACTGCACTTAGCATTTTTTGTAGGCCTGTAAAGCAGATGTTACTGTATTTTAGCATTCAGTACACTTTTTTCCTCAGCTGCTCTTATCAGAAAAAGTCCAAATGCCTTATACCAGTTTGTGCTTTTTAGTGTTCATCACAGTGATATACAGATTTGGTCTAGCTAGTGCTTAGAAGAGCCCTGTGGGATGGCACTGCTCACATTGCCACAAGATAGGTAAAATTTCCAGCCCAACCATACAGAGAGAATTGATGTCAGGTCAAATTAGAATGTGATCTGACATAAATCTCTGTGGTGTCAACCGCACATGCAAGCTGCAGAATCCAGGGATGGGGCTTTTTGGGCATACTCCCAGTGCATGGCCTGCCTTGTAGCTGGTGGCTGCACAGGCACCTTTGGAGACTGTGATACTCTGTGGATTTTGCAAGGAAGATAAAGGAAAGGCTAATTGTGTTCTCCTGTATGTTGTGCACTTGTAAATGGTTTGAGGCAGTCTGACCCTAAATATTGATGATTCAGGTTAAAATTGTCTCCAGATGACAAGGAGTATTAATTTTTTTTCCTATTATCCCCAATACACAAATCTTTTTTCAAAACTAGATTATCTCCTAAAATAAAGAAGCCCTAATTAATTCTACCATTTTATCTGCAACAGGCACTGTTAACATCTCATATCATGCTCCAATAAATTTGCCCACAGAGATTAACAACATCTGAGGGAGGAAAGAAAAGGAAAGAAAAAATGGAGGGAAAGAAAGCCTTTTCAATTGAAGACCAGGAACTATTCTTCTAATTAACCCAGGTACAGAATGGCCTTAGCATGGCTATACTGCTTCTGGGAGCAAATTAGCGTCTGCGTGGATCTCTGCTGCATCACCTCCAAGCTGCAGGGCTAGGCTGTGTGTACCTAAACAGTGCTGCATATGTCCTACAGGGAAAATCCCACTGTAAAGTAGAGCATCCTTGCTCCTTATCAAAAGCTAAAGTAGAGACAAGCCTTTGCTAAGGAACAGTTGCTGACGAAAGTTCTTCAAATATGTCAGGACAATATAAGGCCTTCCTTGCTCAAGAAAGTAACCAGGCAAGACCTTGATGTAGGAATACACAGACAAAAAAGCTTTGTGAAGGAGCCATGTAGGATATCAAATTGCTAAAAGTATGAGCAACTGTATTGAGTTCAGTTGGAGAGCTAGAGGCTGACGCTTTTTGAACAGGGTCTAATTTTATTCCAAAAAAGTGGTAGAAACCCATTGGAGAGATAGCAAATACAGGTGAAAAAATAGGCGTCTGCTATAAATTCACGTTTGTGCTGCGTGTGAAAGAAATGGGAGCTTGCAACACTGCTGATTTGTGTTGGACAAAGTGATTTGCATAAAAGATGGGACCAGAAATATGAATCAAAACCGTACATTTTTTTCCTTAAACAATGGCAAAGTTTATATCTAATAACTCAAGTTCTATGTATGTGGTTCCATGCTTTCTGATTCCAACAGGGACTTTGAAATGGAAATGCCAAACTTGGTATGCAGGGCATGATGGATCACCATGTATGCATAGGAATAAAAGGGTTGTCATTGGAAGTAATTTTGCGTTGAATTACACAATGTGTAATCCAATTGAAATCAGCAGAACGGCACAAGGTGTAATGTAGTGTGCAAAACGTGATCCATTGCATGCAATTTTAACAGGGATACCGCACCACTCATCTAAGTAATGTGCTAAAATTGAATTTGTGAAAGGTAGGGGGAGAAGAATTGTGAAGAATGGATGCATTTTATAATTGGGAAAACACTTTTTCAGAATGCAACGGAATATATATTTTTAAGGCTAATTTATTACACTTGGAAATTGTTTGCTTCATAATAGTGCTGTCAGATCCCCCAAATTTGGCAAGTTACCCCACTGCCATAGAGTGGGACCAGCCAAGCCTGTCAGCCTGGGAGAACTCAGTATCCATTTTCCCCATTGACATGAGTCACATTATCTAACACTGTTCCTAAAAGAATTCCATCATCATCATCATCAGTAAATCTTTTTTTCATGCCCTCAACCAACAGCGTTCCCCAGGAAAAGCAGCAGGTCTCACACTGGCATCCCTTGGCACAGAGCCCTCTGTTGCCTGCAGGAAAAGAAAAAGGGGAAAAAGAACTAATTTCCATGCTGCATCTTTGCTTAAACAGCAGAGAAGGTGGTAAGTCTTGCAGGACTGGAGCTGGGAGTAAAAAATTGTGGGTGCCATGAGTACAATGTGGTGCTTTTCAAGGGTCAGGGCAGGTGCAGCACGATCTGCACAGCTCAGGCTCAGGAACAGCCCCTTTGCCAGTGTCCTGTCAAAGCTGACAAGTGACTTTATCCAAGGCTTGCAATATGAACATAAGACACAGGTGTCTGATTTCCTCATTACCTACGGGGTCTGCTGAGGGTAAGGAGAATGACATGTGATACTTTTACAATATTTTTTTAAAACTTGGGAAGTCATCTAGTGTTTAGCGAGCTCTTTTCAAGATAAAATCCGCTGTCCAGTCACTGGCGAAATGCTCTTCAGTATGGACGTGCCATTAACATGCAATTTTTCATTGAATAATATTAATGAAAATTAAAAGCTCTGTGTAAAAATCCCTACCACTCTTCCATATATTTGATACTCTGGAATAAACTTGCACCCCCAGGAATCTTATTTTAGATCTACATAGAAAATATTTATCTATACATATAATATAGAAAATACTGTTAGATATGTATATCTCAAATGGACAAGAGCTGAGGTAAATGTGACCAATATCCTGGGTCAGTAATAATAATTAAGAGTACAAACTAAAAGTATAGCTTCTGACTAATGTTAATTATTTTTTTTCCTTGAAAAAATGAGAATAGAAAGTAAACACTGTTTTATGGACTCCATATTATTTCACAATGTTCTACAAGACTGTAGTTTTATTCTTAGCATCTTCATAACATTTCAATATGATAATTCTAGCAATACAAACTTTTGGAGTAAAATCGCAGATTTTTTTCTTGTGAAAGCTTCAAATTTTCCTACATTATTTTCCACTTTTAAGTCACTGCCTGTATGAATTAAGAACTTATAAATTCACTGGAAACTGATGCAGTTTTTCACTGTGCAGGAACTCCTACTATTTATGCAGTTTTCACTGATGATTTTTCTTTGGTTCTGTATTCTGTGAGATTCTTTTTAAGGTGAAAGTCTTCTTTCTCCTCTCTTATTCTTTAATACTTTTGAATTATTTTTTAGAGCTCTTTATAGATTTTTTCAAAGTACACAGTAGAATAAAAGGCTCAAATAAGCAACTCGTAGATATCAAACTTTATCAATGTAGGTACTGAATCATGAAAACAGGTGGGTGGGAGTGCTACACACATAGCCCATCACAACTCGAGGAAGGGTGAGTGAAGTAGCTGGAAATGCTGAATTTGGGACCCTTTCCCTTCCTTCTGATCCCAAGTCTTGGTTCTTCCTGGCCAAATTGAGGAGGTCACTTTTTGTTTGAGGATACTCAAGTCTGACCCCAGGACACTGCTTTGGCTCTCATAAAGAAGTGGGGAAATACATTATCACAGAGCATTCAGTCTGGGCTGCCCAAAGGGCCTTGTCTGCTAAGTAAAATGAAAAGTATCCCCAGGGAAATAAGTCCAGTTCTGTTGAATGGAGAATGTGAGTATTTGCTATGATGTTCGCTAATAGGAATTGCAGCTGAAATCAATGCTTTAAGTCAGGTGTGGGAAAGGAGGACTACTCTTTTCTATTCTCAGCTGCACCACTATGTTTCAAAAGCACTTTGGGTCAAAATGCTGTCTCAAGCTGGATTTTCATCTTTCCAAAATGCCTCTGTCTTCTTCTATCTGATGCAAAAGTCTTCTAGGAGTTGCCTTAGTAATGCCCAGTAATGTTCTCCCAAGTCATCGGTAGGCACATGTTGACCAGGCTGCTGTCTGAAAAGGGATTGTTACTTACCATGGCAAGTTTGTGCAGACCATAATCTGCATGCTGTCTTGTAAAGAAAGATGGCTTATGCCATATTTTTTTTCTCCTACCCTGAAAATAAAGCTTCACTCTGAAAAAAAGCACCAGTAACTGTTTATTCAAGCTTTTAGTAGTCATTCATCTGGCTATTGATAATTCCTTAATTTTTACTTAGATCGGGAGGCACTTAACAAATCCAACAGAGTTTTGTCTGTGCTTTCATTAAACTAAAAACCTAGATCAGAAATACAACATAAATTCAATAATTGCCTGTTTTCCATGTTCTGTGGTATACCTTTCATGTGTAATTGATACAGACTACCTGATCTCTCTGTGGAGTAGAGGACAACATAGAAATTCAGCTTAGTCATGCCTTTCCTGTGTGGTATTCTCAGGACATAGACGGCATAATTGAATACAGACATCTTAGTTTAAAAGCCATCTTTTAAGTTTCATCCAGTCCTAGTAATTCGTGTACAGTCCCATGGGCTGTATCCAAGGATTATGCTAATTTTATTAGCAACTCCTCTTGCTTTAATTAAACTGCATAAATTCCCATATGGTCACTGTTGTGCCAACACCCTTCTTTCCTCTTTTATTTTAATGTATAGATAATTTGTGATTTGCATTTAAATTCTGATTTCCTGAATTATCCATCGTGTTTTCCACATGAAATAACACAATTTTGAGGGGTGAACTGCACTTCAAATTGAGCTAATGGGTTTGAGGGGATCTCTGGATCAAAGCAAGTACCCAAGTTTCTAAAGTTAGCCAGGTCTTTCTGGGAGCAGGTTGTCAAAGTAACTTGCCCTGTTGAAAGCACCAACCTATATGGTGCCGTTCAAATTACCTAAAAGCAAGATGTGTATGAACATTTACTGTGTTTATATCACAAAGCAGAGCAATGTGAATTCCTTAGTGGACTGTTAATTTATATGTTATACACTTTCAAATATTTCCAAAAGCAAATGTGAAATGATTTGTAATCTGTTCACATGCTCACAAAATGTTATTAGCAAAATGCCTTGGGCAGTGTGTTATGTTGACTAAAATTGATAATTTTGTATTTTAAAACTAAAGCAAATCTTACTGCCCCTGAATAATTTTAGGACCTGCCCAGAACCCAGAGCTCCTGGTCACACCACTTCTCAAGGTATGTGTTGAGCTGAGGGGGAAAAAAACCAAGGAACCCACAAACAGCAATATCCTCCATCCAGAGCAGTGACCTAAGGTTTGATTGATTCAGCTCTTCTGAAAGCCTCAATTAAAGTTTTCTGTGGAGTCCTGCATTTTAAAATGGCTTGTTATCTGTAAAAACACTGTGAGGAGGTGATTCTGTTGTTTACCACTTGTTCTGCTTATGTAAGTTTTAAAGTGTTCATGTTGCTCTGAAACAATCAAGCCTGATGGTTGTTTTTCCTTCTGCATAACTGTCTGTCACCAGCTGTGTGTGGTTCTGACAGAGCCAAAGCCCTGGACAAAATATCTCATACTCCTCAAAGTGTTGAGGTTGTTCTTTTTTTTGAAGAGCACCAGAGAGCAAGCTATTTAATGTATTCACTAATGTATCTCTTTTTTTTTTGAATAATGGTTTCCATGCCTTGCAGACATAAATATAACATGACACTTCCTCCTAAATACCAATTATTCTGTCCAGAAGAGTTGCCCAAAAGTCTACTCCTCAAAGTTTCACACCAAACTCACACGGGATAATAAAATTCAATAAAGGTTATTGTGATAGTAAGATTGTACAAAAACCCTATGCCATAACCGAGTATTGTTTGTATGGGTGCAAAACACGTTCCAGCAATTTACAATTACAGCTATGAAGTAATTGAATAAAGAAATGCATCATCATTTTCTTTTTTAGCACATAGGTGAATTATTTTACCAACATGTGAAGGGGTGTTCATATAACATCATGGTGCTTTGTGCTAGAGAAAAACAATTACAGTGAATAAGGTAGAATGGCTCTGTTATTGCAGTACATAAGACTTTGATTACATACTGCCAAGATTCATACCAGCCTAGTAGTTGTTGACAGATAAAGTAACAAAAATGAAACTCATTTATTTTTTCTTTATTGAGACCTCAAGGTAAAGCAAATTTTCAGTTCTTGTACTTACTACATTGAAGGAACAGAGACTGACAGTCAGAATGTGCCAGTCCAGAAATATAAATTAAACCTAGTTTCATATCAAAGTTTCATTTAGTCTCTGAAAAGGAGCTGCTGCTTGGATTATTTTTGATCCTAAAACAAATACACTGTAGACAACCGTAGTGTATCCTCATACGTTTAGCTTTTCTGCATTTTCCAGGATATGCATCCCTGTCTATTCAAGAAATTAAAACATTTGTTATGGACTTAATTAATTTACTTCTTTTCCCCTTGTTTAATAACAATTTACAGTGTTTCCAAACGCAGTGAACCTGTAGATAGTTTTAATAGGGTGTAGCACTTTTGCTGAAGAAAATACATATTTTGAGGAAAAAGCCTTCCCTCCCTGCTTGTGTAAGGAAAATTCTTCTGGCTTTTACCATCACTTCTTCCAGGCAGCTAGATACTGTATTATTTTATGATAATTCTAAGAAATTATTTTTTTTGTAAATTTGTTTATTTTTCTAAAGAACAGATAAAAGTAGCTGTTAAAATAGCCAAATACTAATATGGGTGGGTTTATCCTATCAAAATCTTGGATTAGTTACCTACTCCAACTGAACATAATTGCTGTTCAGATTAATGAGGCAGTATCCTGGTATCTCCTCCGTAATTAAACACTTCTCTGGTTCAATACAGTATTAAAGATGCACCAGATGTTGAAACCTCAGTGGTGAAATTTAAAACTGTTGAAATCGAAGAGGTCAGCTGTGAAATACAGATTCCTTTGCAGTATGGAAAATTCACTAGTAAGGTGTGTTTCAAGGATAATTTGACTTATATTGGAGATGCTGTATTTATAAAAATTTTTCTTATCTTTCTGCCATCTAAATGTGAGAATTTTTTTTCATTAGTTCCTGAGAAAAAGTAACATAAAGTGCACTTGTTTCCAGAATTACCTCTTCTGACCTTTCACAAGATGATTGCAGTACCAGTAGGCTTAGAGGACTTGTTAAAAAAATTAAGCTTGTAAAGTAGCAAAAAATGCCCCTTTGCTTGCTGGTGTCGATTTCAAAATTAACATTTTAGTTCATGTGCTTCTAATAATCGCTGACCCTTACTTCATGTGCTTTCCACAGGAAATGAATACAGCAGAAATTACTTTGACCCGTTGATGGGTGAGGAAATAAACCCAAGGCAGTGTGGGATGGAGGTCAGTGAGGAAGGTGAGGCAGAATTAAGTATGTAATTTTGGTGTCAGAATATTCTTTTCCATTCATGAAAATGAGGTGTCAGAGATCACATATGCAGTTCTATTTAAATATTGAGGTTTACCATTTAAATTCTAAGCCTTAACTGCTCTGAACACGATAGGCAGTATACACAGACTTTGATCAAGGACAGTGAGTTAATGGGCAGGTAAAAATGAAGCTGTTCTGTATTCACTGTGCTACTGTAGCAAAATGAAGCACGCTCCGAGAGCGTTGTCTACACCGTGTTCTTTTTAATTAATGAAGTTAGTCCAGAACTGAGCGCTAAGCTCTAGCTTTTTCACAATCCTGCTCCCAAAGTCCTCCTCAGAGAGCAATTTTATTACAGAGTTGAATGTGTGTTTGCCTAACAGAAGGAAACCCCAGAGTTAGTAAAAGTGCGCGAGGAGGCTTTTTTGGTTTTCTTTTTTGCCAGTTTAGGCGAGGTATTTAGCTTTGGTCTCTGTGGGCGATAGCAGCCAGTGGGAGGGTGTGGCTCTGCAGAGCTGGAAGAACAGAAGTTATGCATAGGTATGAGAGAGATTAACCAGGAGGTATTGTCTAGCAGAGGAAACTCTCCTCTGCTGTCACGGCTTTTAGATAAAAAGGGTGGGAACGGGCCTGCCTGAATTTGCATGGACTTAAGTAAGAACATCATCATGGTAATGAAGTGCTTAGCTATGCACAGAGTGCTTTGGCCCGGCTCCTGTTGTTAAGCACTAACAAGCCGAAAGCACGCAAGAGCCAGCTCTCCTGTGTTACCTTGCTAGCCCTTTGCTTCTCTACAGCCTGTGCTTATATGTACAGCTGTCCTGTGTTACCTTGTTACCCTTTGCTTCTCTACAGCCTGTGCTTATATGTACTGCAGAGACTCTCTAAGTGCACAGCTGTCCTATCTAAAAAAAGTTATCTATTGTGTCTCAAAGTTGCTCACTTCTAAAAGTCATGAGAAACTCTGAGCACACATGGAGATTTTAAACTTTTGAGACAAAAACATGTGTGAAAAAAGCAGGCTCTATTGCATATAACTGACTTGAATTTCTGTGGTCTGGTGAAAAAAAAATCAAGGTTGATCAAGGTTGAATTATATCTAATCCAAATAATTTCCCCATTCATTTTGTAGGATAGTAGTGTAATACCTTGGAAGTCAACTTCTGGCTCAGAGTTTTTAAAGGAAAGACCTTTTTCCTGTTGGTCCTGCCTTTGTTCATCTTATGAAAAGGCTTTATGAGTCATGATCTGCTTCATAACCAGAGAATGAAAAGCAGATTAGATTTATGTATCTGTGCATGTATGCCTGAAATCATATAACAACAGAGCGGTGACATAAGGGATATATGGAAATACAGTCCTCATTGGGAGGAAATGTTCTCTTGACTGTGTTGAAGAGGCTGAGTGATAACAATAAATGCTGATTTTGTATTGTATGGTGCGGGTTTATTTATTTTAGAATTTGGAACAGGCTTTTAGTCCATCAGCTTCCAGGGCTTGGAGTGGAGAGATGGTTTTAGTCAACTGCACATCATACTAAACCTGAGGTCCATGTGTGAAGAGCTCTTTTGGTGGTCCTCCTTTTTCTCCCTGGCAAAAATGCTGCTCAAATATTGGGATAACTCTTGCTTATTAAAAGTCAAATAGCAATAGTACCAGCCTCACGTTGGCTGTGTGGACCTCTGTAGAGCAGTTATAATGCTATATTTACCAATACCTCTGCCAAGAGCAAAACATTTACCTTGCAGATATTGAAAAGGTTCCTGGACATAGTCCTGGGCACCTTGGCTCTGTATGAACAGGGATAACTGGGCCTTCCTGCCTTAAGCAGTCTGATTTGTCAATACTTATAAACCAGGCTTGCTGTCTGGCTTTTTTTTCCTTGAAGAAGTGTTAAATTACTAGAAGGACATTGGTATGTAGTGGATGGATTAAAAAAGGGGGGTCAGAACTAAAGCTTGGTCCTGCATGGTCATCCCTTGATTGGAAACCATACTGGTTTACCTCTTCTTTCCATCTAGCAGGTTCTCAGGGCCAAGAGTCGAAACCAGAAAAACATGAAGAAGCCAGGGCACATATTGAAGTTACACTTTTCTTAGAACTTTAGGAATCCAGGTTCAATGACCAAAGAGAATACCTGGTGAAAAGCAAATCTTCAGCCACTAACTATTATTTAATGGGTTTTTCTTTGAAAATGAAAATATTGGCAGTTATCTTTCCTGTATTTGATAAATTAGATTTGTTCTGGAAATTTATATGAGTTCATAATGCCCCAAGAGCAAACAATGTCCCACTATGGATTTACTGCCCTCTTGCCAAGGGAACATTTCAATGTTGCAAGAAATGTAAAAGATTCTATACTTTCAGGAGAGCTTTGCAGAAGCCACTACCCTCTTTGAAAGATCAGTGTAACTGAAAAACTTGCCTCTGAAAAGAAATTTATCCTTTGAGAAATAGGAAAAAGGAATTTATTCTTTGAGATTCTATTGAGCACTTAAAAAGAGCCACCCAAGCCTGCATGTAGCTGTACTTCAATCCACCTGCCTTGTATGCATTTCTTTGATCTTCTATCTGCCTGTCTTCACTGACAACTTAGAGAAGCCAGGGTCTGGGAGATCTGGAGACAAAATGGTCCCATTTGCTCATTTCTCCCTTGAATGTAGAACCTTTAAGTAATTTTTTTTTCAGGTCTCATGGAAAAGGATAAGTGTACATGTCCTTTGCTGCTTTTTAAAATATGCAGATATTACTGAAAATTTGAATGACTAACCAGCCACAAATTCAAAATTCATAGAGTGTTGTAATGACTATGCATACTAGATAACGTGTTAGTATCATGCACAGCAAGGTAAAATTTCTAATGAAGATCCAAAATCATGTTAGAATAAATTGGGTATTTTGATTTTCATTAAGAGTCAAAAAGAATTAGTCTGGTAAATTTGAATATAAACAGTGATTTCAGTGACTGTATTAGCAGAATTTATAAACCAGTTTCAGTCCAGATCAACATATTATATTGCCCACCATTTAAAAGTATATGACTGTATTTTTTATTTTGAATTGTCTTGCTTCAAACAAGTGACTGTAATTTTATTCTGAGCTATGAAACTAGCACTGTAAAAATTATATTTTCATGTGTCAAAGGGCTTCATAACTTTTGTGTTTTTATATCTTTACTTTCAATTTAAAATAGTATTTCTTGAATACTACTGGAAGAAACTATAGCTGTTTCACTGTTGTTTTTTTAAAGATCCTGTGAAATTTGATGAGCAAGTCCTTTACTCTAAACTGATGAAGCTTCTAGATGAAGAAAACAAGATGCTGGACTTCCAAGGTAAATAACAAAGTCAATTGCATAAAGAAAAATAAAACTCTTTTGAGTCTGCATGTGGCGAGGAGAGAGGGTAATCCATCCCCTTGAACTCAGAAGTCAAAGGGATGATGATTTTAATGCAATTCTGTAAGGTCTTTTTCTCCAAATGTTTTTGTTTTGTGTCATGTTTATGTGGTTTTAACTGTAACTTAAGTGGCGTGCTTTCTCTAGATTGCTTCACTGCATGTTGAATTCCACACTTACTAAAGAAGACTGGATATATCACTGCTTATGTGCTCAAATCTAGAAATAGAAATCCTTATTTAAGCTGATAAATGGGTAGGCAATTTGTCTGATCCACAGGTCATGTCACACTGTTCCAGGTTATCTATACAAGAGTTTACACCAACAGATGAGTGAGAAAGTGTTTTCTGTGCCTTTGTTGGAAAATACAAATTCATGCTCCATTTGCAGTAAAAACAATTAAGTATATGAGATTTCTTCACTTTAAGTGAACAGCCTTACTTTGATTTCACTCATTTTTAAGGCATTTAAGGCATTACTTAAAACCTGGTTGATTCACGAGACATTTACCATCTCAGTCTTTACACAAGGCCCATGTCTGCTGCTCACCTCTGGTTCATCCCAGGAGAAGCGACATTTGTACAAGCCCAGCTCAGAGCTGTCCATGTATTTTTTGCTTATGCACCTCCTCCTTTCTTAGCAGATGTCTTTTGTACAAAATTATTTTGTGTCCTTTGTATCTGTGCGAGGCTTCCTCTTGTATTTCAGCAATACACGGGCCTACTCTGTCAGAGAGACAGAGCCGGCGGCTGCCTGCGGCACTGGAGCTCCAGGAGCTGCAACTTGTTTTATGACTATTTAGTTTATAAGCAACTTTGTTCTAGAGGAAGCAAATGTTTTCATTTGCCTACAGTTGCGAAATCTCTTGAACTGGCACTGGTCATATCAGTAACGTCTTTGAAACCTGTTTTATCTCATTTTAAATGCAAGGAGAAAAAAGTGCAACCATCACAACTAAATTCATGCAGACACTTTAAGCAAAAATCTTTAACTTATTAGCAAGATCTCAATTGTTCTATGTTAATGTCAATTCTGGTACAAGAAAATGTATCAGCATGAGTGTCTCACTCTCCATGTGCACATCAGAGCCCCCTGTGCTGGCGTGAGGGCAGCAAATGGGGGACGCACTGCAGGCCACTGCTGTCCTGTGTCTCAAGCTGTGCCTCAGTGCTTTTATTTCTTAAAAGTGCCGTGATGGGTATCAGAGCTAGTCCTGTGAGTGAAGCTGCACTCTGTTCTAGCTGAATTTATTACTTTTCTTTGCTTGGGTGAAGCAAATCCAGAAAACAGAGATTCTCCTGGGGACGTGAAGCTTGTGCAGTTTTCACCTCTGTGCATGTATCAGGGTGTATTTATTTCTGCCTGTGTTTTTCCCTCCCAGTATTTGAACTAGTTGGTCACTTCCAACTATTTCTTTTTTTAACAGGGAGCAAGTCGCACAGGTATGACTTCCCTACCAGTTTTATGGAAGTGGGCAGTTGAGCAGAGCAGACAAGCATTATTAATGTCTCCACCGAGGGAAAAGCTAATATGGGAATTTGACCCTTATTAGCATCAGAAAAACCATAGAAAGCTAGGATTCATTTGGTTCCACTCTTACAGAACTGCTTCGTTTCTTCATTTGGCCACTGAGCTGAAAAATCACGTAGTCATACATTCCTAATTAATAGATGATCCCCAAAGGAAAGAACATGGTTCAGAATTTATATAATTGTATATTTAAAGCATTTTGTGGCTGAGTAACCTGTTGGTCACTCTCGTGGTATGTGTTATTTCATATTATAAGGCAACTTACAAGGCAACATTGGTTGTTTGTTTTTAAAGATATGGACTACATATTTTTACTTTGCATACTTGTCAATATACAGTTGTGATCCATTAACATTTTAAATCATGATACATGAATGCCATAAAAAGTAATTTCTATTGTATTGTTCTTTGGCAAGAACTAAAAAATTGAAGTGCCAAGTTTTGCATTAGTTTAGTTGTCTGAACTTGGTGCATGAGCCTTCAGCACTGAACTTTTTTAGATACAATTTGTGCACGGTTTTCTAGACCAGGTAGCCAAAATTATTTTTCCATATGGAGTTTGTTGCAGCTTTATGCATCAAACCCACCCTGAGATATAGTCTGCTGCTGAATATACCCTTTAAATTATCATCTCAGTATATAAACTGCTGCTATCTGATGGACAAATATAGAAGTAAATGAAGTCACAAGCAGTCAAGCTAATACTGGAGAGATTGTTTTAATTACAGTCCAGCATCTGCAAGTACAGCCGGTGCTGAAGTGATTTAAACTACAAGAAAAACATGACTCTCAGGGTTAGGTACACCCAAAGCAATGAAAACTTTTCATGCCCATGCTAACAACTTCAAGCAGCAAGTTTTAAATTAGTTTGTCAATCCATTAATAAATGTTCAGCCCTTTTATCCTCTGTGTACAAAGTAGTACAATTTTAACTCTGGCTACTTTTGTAGAGCAAAGATTTGGTTGCTTTTCTTTAGGTCAAGTATTGCTCTGGGTCATGACCTCAGTCCTCCAATCTGTGGATCAGTTCAAGCAAGGACCAACCTGATGCTGACCAAATTTGAGAAGTTTCTTTGCAAAGACACTATGGAAGGAGCAGATCAGCTGGACTAACCCTGTTCTCTCCTTGTTTCCGATGCAGGCAAATGAGCAACTGTGCTTAAATGAGCATATGTATATTTTAATCAAATATTTTTCAAATCTAAACTGTAATTTATTACTTTATTTTTCAGAGTTGCTTTCCTTGAAAAGGCTTTTGAAAATGCTCTCTTCTTTTGCTCTTTTTGGACAAAATTTATGCTAATGAGTCCAGTGTCTTCCACCAAAATTGAGTTCACTTGATATGATTCCTCACAAAAATAAGAAACACAAAAAAGAAATGTATATTTTGATGAATTGCTTCATGTTTATCTTTCTGAACCAAATGGTTTTATTTCCTTTTTGACTATTGCTCTACCCTGAATACACTGACTTCCCAGGATGTAAACTTGCAGTGCTCCTGTGAAAGCAGTAAAGCAGCTGATTTATACCAGCTGAGCATATGGCCTGTTGTGTACAACACAGCATCAAGGGGAACAAGAGATGCTCCATCTTCTGCTTTTGGCAATGTTTCTTTTTCCTGTGCTTCCTGGGTTTTCTCTCTCCCAGCCAAACCCTTAATGTTACAGTAAATTTAAATGTAAATATTGTTTTGTTTTTGCAGTTAATAGTTGTAGGTCAAATCACTTTTCATTAGGTTTGTAAAGTGCTACATGAAGAGATGTGTACCCTAAGGTAATGGTTTGGGTTGTTTATATCTACTGTACATTTCCCCCAACATGATTTTGTATTGTATCCTGTTGTAATTAAATAGAAAACCCACCCTACTTCCTGTGTGTTGGTGGCACCGAGGTGATTTAAGTACTCGGGAGGCTTAACAATTAAAGTCATTAAACAATGAGCACTGAGCAAAACTGGAAATGTTAATAGCCTTAGTTTTATCTTTCCTTTTCTGGTCTTCATTAGAGAATGAAAGACTTCAAAGGAGACTGAGAGAAAAAACCTCTCTTTTAACTGCTTTCATGTTGTAGGATGGCCAAAGAGAAGGAAATAACTAGATATGGCAATTTCTTTAAAAGATAGGCACAGAAAACTATAAAAGCCTACACACAGAAATATGAAGCTAGACAGATAGAGGTGGGCAATCTGATATCTGTTATTTTTGAGTGATCCTAATGTGGAGATGAGCAAAAATAGTTATCATTATTTATGATCCAAACTAGTATTAGTACTATAGCAGCTATCAATGAGGCGATCTAATTTTTTTTTAAACATAGCATTATCAATTAAACTGAAAAAAGACAAAGTTTCTCTTTAAGGCGACTTTATGAATGAGATTTATTTTTATTTATGTGGTGCATGTACTCTTTGGTTCTGCATATGTCACTGCAGTGAAATCAGGGGAATGCTGTGGGTGAGAGCAGAACTAGACCCAATTAATTAGGCAGGAGCTGCATGCATTCACCTAGGGAAAGGAATCTAATCATTTGGGGTGAGTTGAAAGGAAGATGAAATCCTTGATGTTGCTTCACCTAAAACTCCCATTCAAATGCAGTTATTACTCCTCTTCCTCAGGAAGGTATGCCAAAGTTGTTCCAAATCCCAATCCCTCTAAGATTAACAGGTGAGTAAAGTGCCAGCGGAAATGTAGATCATGCCTTTAAAAAAGTACCTAAGGAACAAGCTGCACATGCTAAATTTGTACCTGAATTCAGATGTTGCACTCAAGGACAGTTTTCCTGGTACTGGCACTTGGCGCCTGTCAATTGTGTTAGTGATGCTGTTTCATACTTTAAGTGTTGGTGGGCCAAACATACTAACTGAGAAGGTAGTAACCAGTGAATGAACTCCCATTTGCTAAGAGACAGTCTGCCACTTCTGTTTCAAGCAGCCCATGTCGTCAGTGAAGATTTTCCGGACGCTGTAATGCCTGTCAGCTCCAGTAAGGCATGTGACCTTCACAGAGAGCTTGAAGATGAAGAGATCCCTTCATATATCGAACAGTTTGAGAGAGATGTTCAGGATGACATAATTCTGCTTGGCAGCTTTTCACTGGAACAGGTCAGAGTTAAGAACTATAAGACAATTTTATCACTTGCTTCATAACATGATGCTGGCTTGTTAACCTTGTACACCCCAATTCTATTTCTCTGCCTGGCGATACTTATATTGAAAGAGGAAAGGATAACCATTGTCATTGGCATGCTTTATGTGACTGGCACTTTACTAAGCTAACAGCAGGACCTTTATCTTTGTCTCCATTTCAATGTGAATAAAAATAGATTGCTTTCATGGCTTCTTTCCTAAATAGTGGAGGATCTCTGACTGCTGTGTAGTAATATTGCAATTGAGTTTCAATCAAGAGACTAAGTCTAGGACATCTCTCTCTGCCACATTTAACAGAGGCTTATTCATCAGTGAGCAAGTTCGAATTGGAGCCCAGGGAGGATTTATGTAGCAATGTTCATTGTACAGAGGACAAGATTATTTCCCCATTATAAATCTGTTATGTTTGTCAGGGTGGCAGAGCATGCTAAGGTTTTCTTTTTGACATTTATGGCATAAAGAGACAGGTTCTGGTTCATGTTGACAAAGGCACAAGTTTGCAGGGCTGAAATGATACTTGTGGGCACCTAATGACCATTTGTCCCTTTGAAAAATTTCATACTAAGGCTAGAGGACAGGAAGAGAGATTAATTGATGAATCTATCATTTTTAATTAGCAACATGAGAACAGCGCACTGGCTCTGATGGGCTTAAAATAGGTTATCCAGTGACTGATGGTGATCTAAGCTTTCTTTTATTTTCAGGGAAAGTTTTTAGATTTTTTTTTCCCCACTGCAGGACTAAACCTTATCATTGCCTTCTGCATGATTGTGAGGGACACAATTCTCTTTCTTACTGCTTTCCTCTAAATCCTGTTGCTATATTTCATTCCTTGTGACTTTTTTATAGCTGTATGCATCATGCATAGAAGGTGGTATGGGTAATACTGTTCAGAGAATGTGAAATGGAAGGGAACTGTGAGGGAAAAAGACTCAGATGGTACTAAGAACCTCATCTGCCTCAAGGGATGGATGGAGAATATACCTGGGAATAGGTGAAGAGAAAGTGCTGCACCTTTCCAGAAGATTATAATATGTTGAGAATTTGTACTTTAACTATGTTTGCGGAATTCAGATGCCCCCAAAGCTTCATAAGGCTCTGTGGGACCTGAAGGAACACAATAGCTGTGTCAAAACTTTGTTTACCCTCCCTCTAAACATGGTCACATGGCTGATCATCTTACTTGGAATCTTTTTGGAGGTGTTCAGCAGAGTTTGTTTCCTATACAGAAACAATGTATCTGGTCACCTCAAAACTACATTCTGATTTTTAACTGACAGCTACATACGTGAATTTGCATGTAATACAATACAGCAGTGCTTTTCTTCCTTATATTAGTCCAAAAGAAATCCTCATTTAGTGGGATTGATTGAGCTGGTCTACCATGAGTTTTCAGAGAAGGACTCATTCTTTACTTTGCAAGAGGTCTTGAGTGCCTGTGTTTTCTATCCATTCCTCTCACACATCTCTAACTTCAGCTTTTCCTGTCCTGCTAAGGAATTTAGTCCCACTGACACAGTACTAGCTGTCACATCTGCATTCTGCAATACAGAGAGTAAGAAGAGGATCCCTATAAAATCTGTGTTGTCTTCTAGATCAGTGATCCATACATCCATCTCTTTCTTAAAAGACTACAGAAATTGTGTATTTAGCCCCTCTCAACAGAAAATAGAAGAGCTGACATTGGAAGTAGAGACTGCAAACACCATGGCATTGTATTGAGTTAGTGTGGACAGATTTTGGTAATGGCGGGGGCAGCTACGGGGATGACTTTTGTGAGAAGCTGCCAGAAGCTTCCCCCATGTCTATCAGCACCATTCCCTGGTGGCTTTGAGATGGACAAACACTGGCCAAGGCTGGGACAATTAGAAATGGTGGTAACACCACTGCGATAACATATTTGAATAGAAAAAAAAAGGCAGGCAAGCTATTGCACAGTTGTAATTGTGGCCAGGAAAGAGCAGAGTGAGAATATGTGAGAGGAGCAGCCCTGCAGACACCAGCCAAGGTCAGTGGAGAAGGAGGGGAGGACGTGGTGGAACAGAGATTCCCCTGCAGCCCATGGTGCAGACTGTGGTGAAGCAGCTGTGCCCCTGCAGCCCATGGAGGACCATGGGGATGCTGAGATCCACCTGCAGCCCGTGGAGGAGCCCACACCAGAGCAGATGCCTGAGAGGACACTGTGGTCCTATGGGAAGCTCATGCTGGTGGGACCTGCAGACCTGTGGAGAGGAACGTATGCTGGAACAGGTATCCTGGTAGGACTTGTGATCCTGTGGGGGACTCACACTGCAGCAGCTTGTCCTTGATGGACCACGTTGCCTGAAAGAATGGCACTGGAGCAGTTTGTGCATAACTACTGCCATGAGATGAATTCATGCTGAAGTTCATGGAGAACTGTCTCCCATGGGAGGGACCTCAAGCTGGAGCAGGGGGAAGGGCTCCTCTTCCTGAGCAGTGGCAGGAACAACCAGTGATGGTCTGACAGTAGCCTCCATTCCCAGTCTGCTGGGCTGTTGTGAGGGGTTGGTAGAGCTGGGAAGGAGGGAGGGCTGGAAAGAAGGTGTTTTTAAGGCCTTTTTTTTCTCATTATCCTGCCCTGATTTTGTTAGTAATAAATTCAATTAACATTTCTAATTCTAGCCTGTTTTCACAGTGATGATTTTTAGTGAGCAGTCTCTCCCAGCCCTTATCTCAACCCATGAACCCTTCATTACATTTTCCCTCCCTTGTCCTTCTGCAGAGGGGAGTGACAGAGGGCTTTGGTGGGTACCTGGCATCTAGCCACAGTCAACCCACTACAGTCATATTGTATTCCAAGACCTCTAGCAATAATGTGAGCATGCTAATTCTTGTTTAATTGATCTTCTTTATTCTTTAATGGACCTCTTTACTCTTTGATCCATGGGTATACCCCTGCAGCATTGCAGTGTTGATGCTTTTCCACAGCAGCTACATGTTCATTGTTAGACTGCTGCCATGGTCCTCAGAATCTGTTGCTGCTGACTTTGGGATGCTTCCAGCTTGTGTTGCTTGAACGTATGTTTGTTGGTTTGTAAAAGTCTTTAATTTTGTGCATGGCATTTACTTCTTATTCAGTAGAAAAAGTCTTCCCTTCTGTCTGCAGGTTTAGTGAGTAGCAGATGTACTTTAGCCAGCATAATTTATGATTAGTTAATTTAATCTGCCATAATGACATAAAGTGAACCTGAAACAAGCTTCTATCAATTTGGCCATTAGAGGTAGCATAATATTTTCAAATGTCTACAAAACTGAGTAATTAACCCTTGGGCTGAGTAAAGGAGTTTAACAGACATCTCTCTCACATTCCTTTGTTTTGAGAAAATGAAAAAAAACCCATGGAAGTCCAAGGGTTAAAAACACCAGGTAAGATTTTACAGTATGTGAGACTGGTTTTATACGTTTGGTTCAGAAACACCCTTGAGTTGCTGCTGTTTCTTTTTAGGCTGCCAAATTTCTCTCCAATGAGGCACCTGATTTACGCTGGAGCGTTGCTGGAAGTGTTGGCATGAAAAGGATAGCTATGTATCAACTACCTATCCCTCAGTTCATTGTTTTTCTCTGCTTTGTAGCATTACAAAAAGTGGGTGGCTTTTGTTTAAACAGCAGCTCAGTGTGTGAGATGACCGTGATTCAAAGCTTTTGAAAGGGCAGATGCATTTCTCAAAATAATATTTTTTGGAAAAAGGGTTTATGTTAGATTTTAGCTCTGGAACTTTGAGCTGTATTGTTTCTTACTTCACGTCCTGTTTTGTAAATGCAGAAACTGAGAGCTGAGGTTGACAAGAAATGCATGAGGGGAGATCTGATAGATTCTTGCAAAGAAAGCATTAAGCAGATGTCAATGTTCTGTTAACAAATACATTAAAGAATATTAAATTTGGAAAGCAGTGCTGTTTTGTGTGACCTGCCATGTAGACACAAGGATTTCAAAGGCCCCAATGACATTTGCTTTCAATAAAGAAAAATAAACTCTGCTGCAAGAAAATCAAAACTTGAGACCGTGTTGTGGTAGAAACTGAGGAGGTGTAACCAAGGCTGGATATTCAGAGCACCACAGAAAACCATTTGTCATGAGACAATGCAGGGGCACATGCTTATGTGTGGAACTTGATCTTACAGGGCAGAGAAATATGCAAGGAAATACCTGAAATAATGCTGGCTTACTATGTTTGCTTAAAAATGGGGTGCTCTCAAAACATGACAGACTGCTGAAGATGGAGCAAACAGTGGTGATTGGAATGAGATTGCACTTGATGGGCTTTTGGCAACATAATCTTGCTATACACTAATTTAAATTCCATGGAAAAGTACTACCAACGCTAGAATTTTTAGCTGTTTCTGAATGGAGATAAAAGTGACCACTCAGTTTTATGTAGAAAATTATTTCTTAAAAAACAAAAAAAGATTTTTTTCTGAAAAATTATTAAAAATAATGTTGCAGAAAAAATTAATAATGGGGTGACTGAAAGGATCAGTACTACCCCACAAGCCAAGAACATCTTTCCTGTTTGCCTACCCTCCTCCTGCATCTTGGTTAGTATTCTTTACTGGGGGTAGTTTGCAGTTTCAGCTGCTACATTTACCCCTCTATTCAGGGCATAGCACCTCGCAGGACTTGATCATCATCACTATATAATCAGTTTTGATCCATGACCTCAATGTGAATTACTCAGGAGCCTCGGAATGTAAAGTGCAAGTTTTGCTCTTCAGTACCGGCAGCTGAGTTATAGCAGTAAGAAATGAGCTATTTGTTGCAGGTGGATAGTAATAAAATGTTGTCTTTCATCAAAAGATTTACCTTTTGGTTAAACAAAGGTTAATGCCTCAGGGTATTAAGTCTAATACTCTTACAGGGTCATTATCATCACTGCTCTGACTCCTTGCCAAGTCACAGAGATCAATTTATATGATGATAGAGAGATCAGTTTTCCTTTCATTAGTAGTGGATAGAACATGGGTAAAATTTGGCAGTATGTAAGATGGTAAATTTACTCTCCAATCATGAATTTAACTAGTGGGATCAGACCTCAGTCTGATAAACATCAGAAAAAACAGCAACGCACATTTTCTTGCATGTTCTACCCCATTGGGAAATGCTGTCATAGAGTCATATCACAGAATGGTTTGGATTGGAAGGGACCTGAAAGGTTGCTTATATCCTGATGGTACCTACAGACCTCCCCTCATCACAGCTTTAGCCTGCTAAGTATTGTGCAGTCTGTTCTGAGTATAACCCTTGTGGGAATATACTCACCTAAGAGCAATGCAGAGTTGAAGGTGACTTTTTGTCAGCAGAAACTTACTTTTTGACATTTACCAGAACTTCAAATGAGGATCATGTGTAAATGAGTTGGTGTGGGGATTTTTTTCCTTGTTTGTTTACTTTCTTTTCCATTTTTTTCTTCCTGAGAATTACAGGTCAAGAATACAAAAGCTGAAAATGTTTAATTCTCGCTCTGTCTTAAAAGTGGGTGACTTCATTTTAGGCAAGCTACCTATACGCTACATACATTATTTGACTGTCAAAGCATTTCTATAGTCAGTTAGTATAATGGTTTCAATTTCATTTGCATGATATAGTAGGAATTATGGCTATCTTCTTTAGCACATAATTTTCTTTTGAAATCTATCATTAGGCTGAGCTCATTGAATTAATTATTGTGCCTGTTCTTGCACTTGTGAAAAGAAAAATCACAGAAGCCTATGTTTGGGGGCAAAATACAAAAGGTGAACTTCCCAATGGTTGGGATATTGGGCCTCTGTCCCTTGGACTTCTAATTTCCTGCTCAGTGAGAGCCTGTGGCCCTCATATATGTGTAAGCACTCACAGTCTGGGCAGACCCACAATCTGATGTGGAAGCCATATATGTAGCATGGGGACTTCTCCACCATGTAGGCTGGCAATCCGAGATTTCTAAATATCTTCATTCTATTAAGCTTCTTCCTGTGTCCTTAGTTGGAAGCCTGGGAACCTTCAAAATTTTTAAGGCTCCTACCTTATTGCTTCTGGGCACTCAGATACTTTTCTGGTTTAAAGGAGCTGGGAGGGATTGAAGTGAGAGCATGGAAATTAATATAAACATAAGCAAAATTGTGAAAAATATGTTCTATATGTTTGTAAATAGTCTGTTGCTGTGTTGTCACAATACCCCCAGTATAGCTATAGTTGCTCTTCTAAATTGCGGCACTTTTTTGATTTCTTTGTCCAGGAATTATATGACTTTCACTTAAAATAAATATTAAGAGCTTCATTTAAGTAAATGTTTAAATGGAAGTAAGGAAAATCTTCCATATTTTCTATATTTTTCACTAAAAATGAATTCACTTAGTTTTTACTGTGTTCTTTCACACTTTAAGATCAGAAGGGCAATTAAAGAACTGAAGTAATTCTTGATATTCTATTGAACTGGAACAATGATTCCTACAGCTGCTGTAAATGATGATACTGCATTTACTGCTGCTTAAGGTAATCTGACTGGTCAGCTCTCTGGCTCATTATCCCACTATAAACTCCAGTAAGGAAGTCCATTTCTATGGTTCAATAAACAGAGGCAATTGGAAAGATTCTTCAAAGAGAATTAGTGATTGCCAAATCCTGATGAAGTTTAAGAGACTTCATCAAGTACTGACCACCCGTTAAAAGAAGCAAAACTCAGATGAGAATTGTAAAGACAGCATCAGCTTTACTGATCAATAGAGGCACAAAACCTGGAAAAAAAAGTACAATAGAACAAATTTTTTAATTGCTTATGTATTCTCCAGAATTATTTTTTCCCCCAGGGTTGTTTTATTTGTATTTTTAATACATTTGGAGCCGAACTGTAGTCACAGGTGTAGCTAAGTCTACCTTTGGTTAGCTTTTATGACAGGGGTACTCCTTAGCAGCATTAACAGACTACATGGATTTTGAGCTGCAGATAAAGGAATTGCTCTATATGGTGGAATGTTTTGCTTCTGTAGTCTTACAGTAGAGCTGAATTTGTTGAGTGGAACCTGTGCTGTATGGCACATCTGACCTTTACTTCATAGAACAGATTAATTCAAATGGAGAAGAGCCAGACCTCTGAGCCTGTCTAGTCTAACCTCCTGCTCTTGAGGTGTATTGGGTTTTTCATGTGTAACTGGACTTTTTAAGGGCTTTGGAGTTCACATCAGTTTGTAAGTGGGAAATAGAACCAGTAGTCTGTAAGCTGAGAGATGTTAAAATACTGTGAAACAGAGTCCAGTTGCATTATGTGCCTGCTTATTTATTTAGTACAGAGCTGAAAAATCACCACTGTTGTTCAGCCTGCTGGCAACCTGTTAGCACAGTTGGTTTCTCTCATTACTGTGCCAGACCCTTAGACAAAATGCAGTTTTCAGGACTAGGTGGTTATGATGAGAATATATTATAATATCAACATGTTCACTCAAAGATACATCAGCACAATATGATGTTATTATGCAGTTGCTCATATCAGCATTCAAATCAGAGAAAGATCTCAGCTGAATATGTGAAACAATTTCCTTTCAGCAAAGACTTGGAGGAGGATGTGGGCTTGGAGGAGGAGGTCTGTTCTTTACAGAGAAAAATCATTAGGCATGGCAACTGTTGTATTTAAGACAATCATATGGTAAACCGTACTTAGTGTTTTTTCCATTTCTGTAATTTTCATACACTAATTGTAAGTGAGCATCTCTTTTAATTATGAAGTGTTCAAATGTGTCTGCACACTAAAAACAGAGGATTATGTGAAAGGAAGTACGAATGGGAATTATTGGATAAAGTCTATACTTTTTGATTAAATTATAATGGAGGCAGATTTGTGAGGCAATGCTTTACTGACAGTCAGAAAAAAGAACAGGGACTCAGAAAGATGAAATACATTGTAACCTCTGGCCTGAACATGATTTTTTTGGGTAGCTATAACAAGCAAATCTGTTGCCATGACTCAAGTTTTCCCTATCTGCAAAACAGACCTAAAATCAGATACCTGCTTTGTGGAAGAGTAAGAGGATTAAAGGAGTAAAGTTTCATGAGGGACTTTGAAAAGGCTTTACAAATAATAAAAACATTCTGTGCTGAAATTCACAAACATTTTTAAATTAAAGAAGAATGGGGGAAAACCACAATAAAAATGTCAGTGTTTCCGATTGGTATTTCCTTTCCGTTTCCCTTCAGTTGTGTCCTGATTTGCTGTCAGTATCCAAAAAGTAGAAAAAGGTTGTAAAATGCTGAAGTTCATTATGTAGCTTATGAACACTTTCCCATTGTTAATGTAAACTATTCATTTTCGATTTATAGATTGGCATAGTTCACTTTGGTTTTCACTGGCATCTCTCATGCTACATGGCTTTATGCTGGAGGGAAAGTATTCCCTAATAAAATGTGGTTACTTTCTTCCATCATCTCTTGGTAGCATATTCTGTTATATCTTACTGTTTAAAAGTGACTGAATCTTAGTAGCTGGTGATTTCTAGGCTAATCTGGAGACATCTGAACTTGTGGAACTTTGACAGGCTAAGATGTTTCTGCTTAAAATCTCTTAATCAGTGGCAAAATACATTTCAGCATTACGTGTTTTCAGTGCCTGGCTATGGTAGTCAGATGTTCTCATAAATGGCCTTGCATTCTCTTACAACACTCTCTAGATTTTGATGAGGATATCAAAGGTTTATGACCCTGATGTTACATCTTCTCAACTGTGAAGTAGGAAGCATCTGAAGGAGCACCTGGTGGTTCTGAAGAAACCACAGGAGATCTCTCTGTCAACAGCAAGACAGAAATGAGAAGAATGAGTTCTCTGTGTTGAGACTGGAGATGCAAAATCTTTGTTTTACAGAAGCTGGGTAGCTCTGCAGCTGTTCTCCAGAATTTTCTCCATGCATCTTAAGCAAAGTGATTCAAGTTCTTTTAATTTGTTAGTCCTATCGTCTCGGATCAAAATCCTAAATAAAAACATCTCTGAGTTTTGAGATTCAGGTCCTTGTTTATCACACCTATGTTACAGCTGGATCTAGTCTCCATATCTGTTCAAAATTAGTGTCTTGGATATATATTCTTATAAAAGCAGTCACCTTGATAGCAGAATACTACTTTTCTCTCTTGACTGGTAGCTCAGTCTTTGCTGCATTGTTAGAAATAATTCAGTGCTTTACAGATTTATCAAAATCATCAGCCTATAATGTTGTCACTAAATGTATCTGTAATAAGGCTGTAATATGATTAAAATAAATCTCACTTTGTGTTCTGTAGTATCAGTTTTAAAAGATAGTTTGAGTTCTGTTACAAAACATTCAATTGTCTAAGTTTTTAATTTGATTCTTGTGAACAGTAAATTATTTTCTATTTGAAAGGAAAGTCAGGGAGGATTTGCTTTGTTGCCTTTTCTCTTTCTCTTTGAAAAAACATCTAAGACTTTGTGGTGCATTTTCTGGCAGAGTGCACCATCAATAATGCTACCATGTGTCCAGGATTTGGCACAACTTTACTTTCTGGTTTGTTGCCATCTCCTTGATAAGGTCACAAAAATTCCAGCAGGTACTGGGTAGTGCAATTTTCAGAGCAGGTCTTATCCTGTTCCTTTAGTCTTTGCTTCCAATGAAGAGCACTCCATTTAACTTGCCTCTCCATGCCTCCTTTCCCTGTGATCTCTCTCTACAGTTAATGTGGAGCAGATAAGCTTCTCAGAATTTCAATTTGCCTGAAAAGAATGTTAAGTTTTCTTGCAAAAATTTTTTTTTGTTCATCTCAAATGTTTCTTGATTTTTTAACTTGTTTTGTGTACAGTGCATTAGATATTGAAGTCACTGGGAATGAATCTCCACACAGCAGCCAGACTGTGAAGGAGGGGAACTAGGTGCACCCGTGGGACTTGACATCTGGGCTTTGTTTCTAGTCCTGCTGGCATTTTGCTCTCCCTTCTCCCATTCGTAAAAAGAGAGTGGGCAGGATTTCCAACACTGAAACACATTTTGGGATGCAAAGATGTAAATTCTAAGTAAAAGATTTTAGGTGGATATCTGTTTAAAGCTAAAAAAAGACAGCACTATCTGCACTGTGATGTACCAACATGATGTTTCAAGGAGTGGAACAAAGGGGAAGCACCAGCTCTGCATGTGGGAGCACTGTGGGCAGTGGGAGGCTGCTAGAGAACCCACAGATTGTGTCTCCATGCTGCCTCTGCTGCACCCTGACCTGGTGAGGAAGACGTGCAGGAGGGTGGACCCCTACAGCACTCCTTGCACGGAGTAAGATTTTCACCAAGGCCAGTGCTCCACTGGCTGTTTTAAATTGCAATGGGGAGAGCTCCTCAGCAGAAGGCTGTAACAGACTAGGACTGATCAAAAAGGGGGGTGTGTGTGTGTAAATGTTTTCCCTAAATGCTCCATTTTTGCTAAACAATAAAAGCCGAATTGATTTTGCTTCAAAGCTTTGCTGAATTTTGTGGGCTTGCTTTCAAGAGGAAAGGATGTGTTTGGGTGGGGTTTTGTTCAATTTTTCTAATTTTTTGAAAAGTACTATACAACCAGATCCTGCCATTTGTGAAGTAGTTTGATGCTGAAAATATCCAGTCAGCACTGATCAGTGGTGTTGAGTCAGGTTCTTGTCTTTGTAGAAGCAATGTGCACCATTGTGTGTGTCGAGGCTGAGCCCAGACTGAAAGAGCTTTTCAAGCCCCGCTCTTGACACCATGCTCTGAAATCAGTAGATAGGCCATTTGTGTAATTAGACCTCAAGACAGCTGATGAAGAAACCAGGAAAGATGTGTGAAGGAGCTGGCTCACAGCTACGGCAGAGCCTGGTATCAGGGTAGGGATAGGACAAAGTGGAGCTGTGATTGAGCCCTTCTACCTTCAAACAACTCTGCTTTTCCCAGTACATCCTGGACCGGTGGTTCGCAGATTTTAGCCACTTATTTTCTGAAGGGGCCCTCAATGTCTATAGAGACTTGAAGCTAAACCACATTTCATGCCTTCTCCTTGGGAACGCCGCATGTCAACAATGGGTCGTTGTCGCAGTCTAGACAATGCTGGTGTCGTGATGAGAAACAAGTGCCTTGCTATGTGTGCCATGGTACATGCCATTGAGAAAAAGCACTTGGTTTCTTCCACTAAAGCTCTGATTCAAGGGATATTGCAGAAATGTCTATTCCACATAAAAAAAAAAAATAATGTATGTGAGCTACTCTGTTTTTGAAAACTTACACATTTTTTCCTCTATTAAATTGCTTCCTGGTGATGGAAATGTCTGGGATTTTTTTTTCCTACTGCATCTACTTTCCTTTAGCTTGCACACCCCTGAGGTAATTAGTGTAGGTTAAAATTTACATAACTGACTTAGGGGTTTTGCAAATAGGAAAGATGGAAATTTATTCAAGGTGGTGAATAATTCATTTTAAAGCGAGTTTCCTGTTTTTTTAATCATGTAGAAGATGTATTACAGACTCATAGAGGTTTTCTGAGTAGGACCTTGAGCACTGAATTTTTGATATATTTTTTTCTTAGTATAGGTAAAGAAATATTAACCGTGACTCATTGCACTTTTCCTGTTCAATAAGATTTGAATAAACTTAACAAATTTATTAGGTAGATGATAGAGCTTTTTAAAAATTATCATGACACACTGTGACAAATATTTTGCTAGGATCCAGAAGAAATAGTTTTAAATCATATTCCCATTGCCACTTCAGAGGCAGAGATGGAAAACAGTGCAGTTCATACAGAGAAGCCTGATTCATATTTTCTTTTGAATATTCATTATTTAATTAAGATTAGGAAGATAAACAAGGGGATTGGACAGCTGTGGGAGTCTGGTAATAAAATAATTTTTTTTAAAGAAAACTTCTTTGCTACTGGCTCAGTGAAAACCTGGAATGGTAATGTCTGAATGTTGTTACAGTGTTATGGCTACTTGATATTTTACATGAAGTAGGTTTACTGTTTCATCTTATTTCTTAATCTAAGTACTCACTTCAAAAATAGCTTTCACAGACATCACCAAGAACTACATCCAGGAGAAAAAAATGTGAACCAAACACTACTTCAGCTTTCTGAACTTTAGCTTTAACTGCCTCTGCCCAAAACTTGAGTTCTCTTGCCATGTTCCCTGGCGACTGCAGCCTGTTGGACTGTGGGAAGTGTCACAGGGTGCTCCTGACAGACCTAACCAGACAGTGACCAGCTCTGCTGGAGCAGAACCCAGGGCAGAGCCAGCTCCCACCCTTCCTGGGGACGGGGTGTAGGTGGTGATTTACCAGCCTGGTGGAGGAAATCAGTGCCAGTAGGGATGGGAGAGAAATGGGTCCTGCACTAGAAAGTCCTAGTAAATTTTAACCAAAAGCTGTTCAGGAGCAGGAGGGCTTGGTTCTAACCAGTGGAGGAGCAGTGGTCAAGGAAGCATTGCCCATGACACAATTGCAATATGGAAAACTAATTTTGAGGTAGTTCAGTCATGCCACCTTTGTAATTGCTTGTGTGTGATGCTAGACCTGGAGGATTTAGCACCCATCAAGATAGCTGTTAGGACTGCCAATAAATCCCACTGTTCTTTAAGGCAACGATGTTGTCTCTGCTTTAATTTTACGGGGTTAAAAAAGTTACATTAAAAGCTACATGCACAGGCTTTTGTTGTTTTTGTCTGTTTTTACACTCTGACAGTTTTCATTTTGGAAATAAGTAGGATGCTTTGCTTTAGTCTTCAACAGACCCTTGCAAGTTTCCCTGAAAACAGCCAGAAATTTATCAAAAAATTAAGAGATTTGGAAGAAAGGAGATACTTTAACAGCCAGATATGGAGCCCTGATAGGGAGTTTTTCTTCACTGACTGTTGCATTGTCTCCCTACCAAAATGACTTTTTGCCTTTGACGCTTGATGAGAGTAGAAGTGGAGCATAGTTTCACACTGTTTAGGAGACCGTCTAGGGTACACAGTAGGACGCCTTCTTCTGTATTGGTAGTGTTGTATTCACATTTTATGTTGGTCTCAGGGGCAACCAGTAGAAGATCCAGACATGACAAATGCCCTTGAATGTTCAGCAGGATCTCTGAACAGTGCAGGTCATGGGGAAGAATTTTGTTTTCATGAGTGTACAGCCCTCAGCAGTTATTCTTATGAGTTTTTGCACACAGAACACAGCCTAATACATGCTGATGCTAGCTTCTAGATGGAAAGACTTTTTCAGCTTGCTGTGCAAGGGAAAAATAACTTCAAGCCCTCCAGCTTCATGAGCTGCAGTGGGGAGAGAGGACTGCTCATGTGAGTTAGCCTCCTACGCACTGTAACCTCCAAAAATGCCAGTCCTTCTACCAAACATTTAAAAATGTCTGTAGTGAGACAAGAAAGACATCAAGATTTGGAGCAGATTTAAAGAAGGGTTTTAAGATGTGAGTTCTCTGGTCTGTGCCTAACTGCTTTGTGTGCTCTTTTGTTGTGTGTGTGTGTGCAAACACACTTGCTGATACATGAATGTATGTTGCTTACATATGACTGTCTGATTAGGCCTTGTAATAATAAGGACTGTAGGACACTACTGTGTAAAAGTATACATTGTACCAAAAAACTTTTAAAACAAGATGAGAGCTCAGTTTCTCTTGGAAATAATGCAGTAAACATGGGAAAACACACAGAAAAAAAAAGTTGTGGAAAAAAATTGTAATAAAGTAATGGTGGCTGAAGTTCCTTATTGCTTGTGAAAAGCTTCAACCAGAGGACCTAAGGCAAAGCTTTGGAAAATTGCACATTTATAGCTTTTATTTCCATGTTATTTCTATACACTTGGAAATAAATTCTGATTTTTCTTTTTCTTCTTGGCATGTAGGGCTTGAAGCACAAGGGAGCTTCTCACCGCAAGAAAAAAAAGTGGAGAGCCAGGATTCATGAACTCTTTCAAAGGTATGTCAGATAAGGGCTATTTTGTAATTCCATCTAGTGTACTTTCCTTCTAAAGTTCTTTCAGTTCTTTACAGATATTAATGAAGGAAACTTCTCCCAAACAAAGGACCTCAGGACTAGAAAAATTGAGCCTGTACATTTGAAAGAGGTCTCTGTTTTGGATTATCTCTGTTTTCAGATGCCCAGCTTGGACTCTAGTTTTTAAGAGCTGCACACAGTGCACTTCAAAAGGTGGCCAAATGGCTTGTCTCAGCGTCCTTCACCTTTGCCTCTGAATTAGTCTTAGAGAGTGAAGGAAATAGGAATTGAAGCAAAGTTTTTGTGATCAATGACCTTGAGATAAATACATGCATTAAATTACCTGTAAAGAAATGAAGAGATGAAATAAAACCCCTCATGAATAGAGCAAAGGAAGCCATGTTCTGCTGTGACAGCTGATGAGCATGCTGCTGAGTACAAAAGAGGCCTAACTTCACTGAATAAATTATTCTCTTCAATCTAATACTCAGAGAAAGGAGAAAAATGGTGCAACTAGGAAAGAGATCAAATGTGGTTATTTAAATGTTTGATGTTCAGTAATGAAAACTGTTTACCTTCATAATTGTGTATTAGCAGCTAATAAAGGCAATAGATACAGTAGTTTAAAAGTAATAAAATCAACAACAAAGTGTATTTAATTTTAAATTGAATTGCAAGCAAATGGGCGTCCTAATGAACCCCTGTGTCAATGCAACTCTAACCAAATTAAGTGAAATAATTTCCATCATGAGAAGCGAAGTAAGTACAAAGTTCCAAACAACTTCTCTCCTTGAGAATGCTCTAACTTCTCAGATATTTCAGATCCATGAATTAGAGCCATTCAAGAGTCATCTTTTGTTATACTGCTGTTCAGGACAGCTAGATTCAAGTTGATGTGATTAAAGCTCAGGGATAAAACTTCAAATATGCTTGACCCTGTGCTTCACATATTCATTTAGTACTTGAATCTTGTCCTTATTTCTTGTCAGTCCTGGCTTGGGCAAAACTTCCATGTACTTCATTGCCACTAGCATCCACACAGACCTTCCAATTGATTCAGTTATTGCTTAAGAATTTAATTGTGATACAATTCTACTGTAGAGGAATCTGGAAAACAGTTTAGCTATGAAGCAGTGGTAATTTTGCTGATAATATGTAACTATGTACACATTCAAAAGAAAAGAAATAGGCAAGGTCTGAATAGAAACTGATTTGTAGCAATGTCCTATGATCTTGGGGGCAGGAGCATCTGTTTCAGAAGAGGGGAATTGGAAACATATGTTACCTAAGTAGTATGCATGCATGAGTCTGGGATGTTTAGCATGACTGTAATTTTCTTAATGGAGATCCATGTTAATCTTTACAAATATGGAGACCTCTCATGTAATCACCTAGCATGCAAGGGGGGAAAATGGGAATGATGGCATTGGTACTGAATTTTTCAAAACCAAATCAGAATATACTGAAAGAATACTTCAGAAATGCAGTCCAGAGAAATGCTTTTGATTTTGAGCTTCCCTTCCCTTCCCTTCCCATCCCTTCCCTTCCCTTCCCATCCCTTCCCTTCCCTTCCCATCCCTTCCCTTCCCTTCCCATCCCTTCCCTTCCCTTCCCTTCCCTCCATCATTCCATGGCTAAAGCCTTAGCCGAGTGCATAGCTTGGGAACATAAGACAGCCTGCTCTCTGATGCCTGTGTTGTAGACATCCCAGTCAATCCTGCATTGCAGGTGCACCTGATGCAGTGGTTTTTCCTTGGCTCCATGCAGCTCCTCTCAGGAAGCTGCAGGGAGTTCCCTTGACCTCCAGGATGGCTCAGGGGCAGCCCAGAGCCATGAACATCTTGCTGAGCCTCCACCTTCTGAGACCCACCATGTCTTTGTGCCTGCACTGGCTCCACCTGCAGTGTGGCTGGAATGTCACCAGCACTGGTGTGACTGACTGACCCGCCCTGGCCTCCTAAAGCACGTTGTGGGAGAAAGAGCTGATGTGTTTCGAAGCCGGCAGAGCATCTACAGATGTTCTTACTTAGGGTCAATAATATTTAGATGCTGATGACACTTAGGAATAGATGAATTACTTATGGTTCTGTATCTGTTGAAAGATGGGATGGGATTGCCAAAACATGCAGCTTTATAGTGCTCATTGTAAATGACTTATTTTTGCATTTGCTCCTGCTGTGTTCTAGGAATGAGGTTTTCTCATAGGGTACTGTGCCTTTTGTGTATCCAGTCCACTAAGAAGGGCAGCATTGGGTTATCTTGTGTTGGGCTATTCTTGCACTATTTGCTGATATTCTCTGTTGCTGTAGTGACCTTCTTCAAAAATAAAAACCCAACAGCTTTGAGTTTATATAAAGTACCCTCCAAATCACTTTAAATACAAAAGAAGTTAACGTGTGAATAACAAGGAAGGTTCTGTGGTTCACATACATCTGAAAGTTTGTGTATGTGCATGTATATAATTGGTACATGTACCTCTTGTCCTGTATCTATTCTGAAGATTTATAAATTATGTAAGATATACATATAATATTACAAGACTTTTTTGGAAAAAATAAGTCAACAAAAAGGTAACATTTTTAAAACGAGAATTAGTTTTATTTTAGTGGTTTTTGAGCAACTTAGGTCCCAAAGAATCAGTGTTTTCTAAAAACCTGTCCAAGTTTATTGAAGCTGTCAGTCAGTTCTCAAGGTGGTGACAGAGGCAATGGCTTCCACTGAAATATTCTTAACCTGGATCTTAAGTCCCAACGCCAGACAGAGTTGATTACAAACAGGCAGTGAAAGCTGGGGCTCCTTATGTCAGCCTGTGAAGCAGACTGACAAATACTGGTCTTGTTTTTATTTTTTTTTCTCTTTTTAATGCTGCTTTTTGAAGCCTAAGTATTTCTCTGCTTCTTCACACTCTTGTTTCTCCTGGGTGCCCTGCAAGTCTTACGGTATGTTAGAGGAAAACATCAAAATGTTGTATTTCCATCAGTGAGTGCTTTCTGTGTGTGCATTGTAGTTAATTTCTTTCCCATTCTTCTCATTCTACCCTCTGCAGAGTGGGAAGTCAGCTACTGAAAACAGAGCAGAGTGGAATTGAAGAAGAAATAGTAGCCAGCTTTGGTAACCTTACAGATGTGAATACTGGATTAAATGGAGCAGCAGGACCTCGTGGGAAGGTGAGATTCTATATGAGTGCTCTTTTCCTTCATGTGAACTGCTAAATCACTGGATCAATTGCATTCCATTATTGTATTTTGTTTTGGTTTGGATTTTTTATCTTTTTGCAGTTTAAGAGGATAGAATTTAGCAGGTTTCAAAATATGCTTTCCAGCAAAAGTAACCATATGCTTAAAGAGAATGTCTAAAGCTATTAATGATGAATCATTTGGGCATGGCAAGAGTTCTTCAAAACAGTTTGTCAGCGCTGGCCAAGCAAAGTCTTTCAGCAAGAGATGAGACAGCTATGCCACCATGCAAATGAGACAGGCTTGAAATATGATGAATCTTCTATCTCCTTTTCCTACTCGACTGACACTCGCTTTGAGGAAGGTTGTAAATGCAAGAGAGATTGTGGTATAATTCCTCAGACTGGCGTTTCTGCCCCCCAGTCACTATTCGATTATCTTCCAAATTGCTGTGTTTCAGAGAGATAAAGATTTTTTATGGCTTGCTGACTTGAAACAACCAGAAGAGCCAGAAAAGAGATGGCTAACCGGCCATGCATAGTAATTCCATTGGTAAATGACAAAATCTTTGTTTGTATGACATTTCCAAAGTTACTACAGAAGATGAATCTAAAATACAAAATGTCACATTTGGCATGCAAAACTATCACAATATATTTCAGTATAAAATTCATAGAGGCGTTTAATTTAGAATGTGTTTAATAACGAAGGCTGCCTGCATCAGTAATCCTGCCTTGAGGTTTAAAAAGATTGTCTTATTTATTCATATAATGTTAATTTTTTTATATATGATTCAGAAACCAAAAATATTAAGGTTAAATCTTCATTGTTAATTAAGATTTTCTAATTAAGCTGAAAATAATTGTCATTCAGATTAGTTGTTAAGTATGGTTTGTGTTGAGAAACAAAAGAAGTTTAACAAATTCAACTGTTTATTTAACTGCTTAATTTAATTCCAGAAGCTTTCTATCTATATGGAAATATGCTATCTCTTCCAAAATAAATCCAAGACAGGATTAAAGAAGAGATTATTAGCTACTGTAGGCTTAAACTGTGAGACCCCTAAACCTACTAGTCAAGGTAGCCATGTGATTCCTAAGTGTGGCACGGGTTCTGATATCCAGTTGCATTAAAAGAAGATCCAGCACTAGTCTTTTCTCAAAATAATGCAAGAAATTGATTTCTTGGGGAAAAGCGAAACAACAATGCTGATTTTAAGCACTATATAATTAGTTATGGTAGAAACAGTTTTATCCATTCAAATCAACACTGGAGCCTAACTGGGCATCCCTGTTGTTGTGTGCCTGACCCTGCAGATTGCATTTGGGCAGCACCAAAATATCTTCTGGTACAGTGGGACAGACTCTACGCCATTATTCAGGCAAAGTTGAGTAAAGATCATGCTATTGTGCCTGTTGCCTTCCACAAACCTCCACACTGGGAATCGCAGCATACAAGGAAAGCACCAGAAAAGCATTTACTTACTAAATATTCTGAAACTCAGACAACACGCCGTCAACAGCAAGTGGCAGATGTTTTCTTTTGTCTGGACTTGGAATAAAGGTGCCTGTAGGGAGTTTTTATTAAACTCAACACGTGTTGCACTTTGATTATTATTTTTAAGAGAATCTGATTATGATAATCAGAAGGTGAAAGGATAGTCTGCATTTTACACAGCACTAATAGCTTTGACAAGGCTAATAATTAGTATAAAAACATGGCCTGCCCTGTCTTTCTCTCTGTGCCTGCAGCCTGCTCATCACATCTTGTATTGTGCCAGTCTTGAAAAGCATGCTATATTTTTGAAGGTATTGTTTTCCAGTTAATTCTGCCTCATTATTATAGGGTAGTGTATTCTGGTGTCATACTTCACTGGCTCCACCTTCCCCCAAGGATGCTGAACATTTTATTAGTAGTATTTGTATTGTTTTTCCTTTTATCTACCATCTCTATGACTTTTGACCTCCCTAATTGCAGATCCTTGGTAAGCAGTAGGTAATTGCAGGTTGAACAAGAAGCGTGTTGTCTGCTTTTCAGTAGTTATTTTCTGGAAGAAATTTGTCCTTGCTAATTGTATGGTTAAAGTGAGCCCAGCCCAGATCAGTAACTCTCAGCCTTCTCCCTAGGTTGACTGCTCCAAGATGCCACAGCCGCTAGAAATTCACCTCAGATGCCTGAGGGGAGTCAAAGATAAGGTCCCTAAAGGCCTCTACACTCTCAAAGTTTCTGTTCTCAGCCGCTTAGGTGGTGCCTTGGTGGAGCTGGAGGAGCAGCCTCAGGCCAGGACGACGCGGCCTGTTAGTCATGGTGGAAACTTCTACAACACTGAAATCTACTTTGGACAAAGTATCCAGACAGTAAGCAACACTTCATAAATATGCTGTCTTTGCTTTGAAAGTTAAAACACATCCGCCCCTTCTCCTTTAGGCTTATATATTTAATGCATTCCATCATGTTAATAATTTATTTAATAATTTAAGGTGCAATTTAGGAAGGTGCAATTTTTTTCCCCCTAGGTTAACCCTCATCACTCACTTTAAGGGTGCCAAACATATGCTACATCATCTAGTGTTGTCAGCTAATTTTAAATTTTAGTTTTATTCTCTCTTATCTATGCAGCTTGTCAGCTATGTAATTTGATTTCTGTAAAGTAGCTTTAGAATAATAAATGAATGAGTGGGTGTATATAAACACATGAATGCCCAAATCCTTCTGTGAGTTTTTAGCTCCATTGACCCCCATTTGCCAAAAAAGCAGCATTTGGATTATTTTGGAAGGAGCCCAAACACTTGAGGCTCTATTCTGTCTTTTGCAACTGAGGCACACATATTTTCCTGTCTAAGCATGCTGTGCATGGCAGGATTGTTGTGTGTCAGTTGCTCACTGTTGTAGCTAATGCCTGGTGCTGGTTGGAGCACTGGTCTCCAATAAACTCTCTGGCACATGAAAGCTTCTTTACAGTTTGAAAAACAATCTTCATCTCTCTCAGTGTGGTTTTTTTTGGAGGGTTGTTTTTTTTTTTGTGCATGTTATGAGGCATTGTAGAATGAGGAGTCTTTTCTGTTTTCAGTTGTTATTTTGTTGTATGTCCTGAACGGTAGATTTCCTCCTCCATGTGTTCTGTTGTGTAGATACAGAGCAGACAGACAGCACCTGTCCCAAAGAGCTTTCAGATAAACTTTTCTGTGTGGCACTGATGTCTTCAGTTACTTGCAGATAATAATTTCAGATGTTGGGTTTGTTGTACATAAAATGCTGCTAAGTCACATTTTCTGCTTTTTAATAGTTTATCACCTGTAATTTATAACGAACAGTGTCTGTAAGTACAGCTATTGGTGCAAAAGGAACTGCATGTGTAGAGAGGGAAACTGCAAATGGAACTTTGACATGTTAAAACAAATCCAGACGTCTGTCAGAGAAATCACTGAGCTGTGATTCCCTCCTAGGCAGGATGCACCTGTCTGGGTCACTTGCCTTGAAGTACTGTCTTGAAAGGAGAAGACTGGGTGCTAGGACTGAATAACTCTAGCATGTCCTGCTTCTTACTTTTAGCATCACATATCTTCTTGGTCTTTGCAGGTTTTGCACTTTCAGGTTTGCTTCAAAGTTCTCTTGGAGCTTCACAGGGGAAATTTAATTAGCATCTTCACCAAACTTAATTTTTAGTTTAGTGAACTGGGGTGCAGGAATTGGCAAGTGCCCTTAAAATAGAAGAATGGGAGAAGCTGGATTAAATGACCTGCTGGTAATACCCTATCTTCATTACTGAGTGATGTACAGCAAAGCTGTAATTTTAGAGAATCCTCTCCACCAGCTCATTTCGGAGACAGAGGGTATGTTGTACCCTGGATGACTCTACCTTTCTGTTCTTCCACCTTGGTAGTGGTTCACAACCTTAAGGTATGTTTGAAAAGAAACCCTTAGAGTGTGTGCTGAGATATGAGGCAAATTTTAGGCTTCAAATGGTTAGCATCTACCACATGACTTAGGGTAAGTAGTGAGGTCTTAGTGGTGAGCTTCATGTGAGGATCTGGGTTTGAACAGAATCTTACACACAGCACTGCTGCACTGGGATATATTATGGTGTGAGAAATAGAAGCACTCACAAATGAAGAATATGCTTTTGTTTCCACCGGCCAGAATAATAATAGGAGTTCAGTGTAAACATGGTGAAAATGAAGACATGCATGCTTGATATTGAAGGAAAGCCTAATTTTAACTAATATATTAGAGAAATTGTTCCAGAACACTACATCCTTCCAAAAATAATAACCCTGTCATGTCGGCAAAGTTGGTGTCAGCGTGGGTTACCTGCTGTGTACAGAAAGTGCTGGTCATGTAAGTTAGATCTGCCTCAGGGCTAGTCTGACTTGCACACCCGACCTTTCAAAAATGTTTTTTGTTCATTAATCAATGTTCTTTGCTCCAGCTTGCCAGCTTCCCCTCTTTCCGCTCCTTCATTGTCCTCCTTTTTAGTTTGTCAACCTACCTCCCCCAGTAACCTCTGACTACATACTAGACAGAGGCTCCTAATAGCTCCAGTTGAATTTTATTTATCCTTCAGTAAGGCCAGACAGTCACACAAGTCATTTATTTTTCTTAAATTATGCTGAAAGAAGCATGTATGAATGCTTTGGATTGTGGTAAAACACGATTGCTGTTTCAAATGACTTTTTACAATTTTATGAATAGCAATGAACTGCATGATATGAAGGGAACTTGTTTTAGACTCAGCATTTCTAGGATATTTTCATGTATTTAGTTTCTGTAAGTGGGCTTTAGGCTTTGATAGATTAAGTCTGTATGGTTTAGGCAAAGTGAGAGCTATTCTGAAGTTTCACCTACATTGTAAAACAAACTCAATATGAATTTGAGATTAAAAAATTGTGGTATAGGGTAACTGGTGGTGAAAGAGCTTTGTTCCTAAAATTCCAATATATTTTTGCACTGCCAGGTTTTTCTCAGGTCTGGAATGGAAGTAAGGACAGGATAGGAAAGGAGATAAGATGCTTACTGTCCATAGAGTAAGGCAATTATGCAGCTAGGTTGTCCTTGGCAGCATCTGTTCAAAGGTGGCTGCATCATCTTTACACTAGAACAAGGATTTTACAATTATAACTTCCTTATTGCTGTCTTATGGTGGTTAATATCCTATGATAGAGAAGATCTAAGCAGTCAGTAATTTTTTTTGGATCATGGTGTATTTAAAGCAATGTTTTACTCCACAGGATTATGTCTCAATGTCAGCAAGTCCAGATTACAGTTTTCATCTTAATGATGACTTGAAGAACACAAATGAGTTGCAGTATGCAAAAGTTTAATTTCACTCATAAAAAGAAAATGCTGGGGTTTTTTTTATTTTTTCTTTTTATTTATTTTTTTTTCCTGGCTGGCTTTTCTAAAGTTCAGCAGACATTAAAATAATTGTATGAAACAATTACAACAACAAGAACAAATTTCATTTTTCAGAATCAAAATATTCATTGGCTTCAATGGAATAAAAGTCGGAGTGTGGTAAAAATGCTTCTCTTCTTTTAAAAAAACTATTTTCAGCTATAATTTCAATTATCAGGACCAAAATGTTTTGTTGAAAACTACCAACTTTGCCTACAGGTAGGAACCTTTAAGGAATGTGTTCCTATTTGAAGTATTTGCAATTTCTGAAACACTTCTTTAGAAAAAATTATTGTCCATTAAGTGGAGTTTTATTCAGAATGGGAAGTTCAGATAGGAAATTTTCAGCTATTGTGAAGGGCACTATGAGCCAATGAGTCTGCCTGCAAGTGACATTTAAAAAACATTCATTATGCTGTCCAGTCATCTGGGAAGTCAGTCCAGCACTGCTGAACAGAAACGGGGACAATTGTGTCAGGGCTGAACTCCCCAAATTTGTTTTTAACCCTGGTCTTGCTGCATCCATTTGTCATCAATCCTTATTCTGTGAGAGCCTTTCAAAACTGGCACTTCAGCTGAAGAGGTGTGAGCTCCACAAGTGTATAAGCACTGGTGCTACACATTTTCCCCAGTGTACCTGGAACTTGGGATAGAACTGAGTCTGTTCATATGCATGAAAAGATACCATTGCTGACAGAACAGTTCACAGAACTGAGGGTTTTTAAAGAGTATATCAACTGGTTAATATTTATGTATCAGCGTGGTGAGGTACTGGCAATATTATAACAGTAGCTGGGTACCATTTTGTTTTACTTGAGGGAAATTCAATATGAATAAAACAGCAACTTTTCAAACATGACATTTAATCCACTCATGTAAATCATACCAGGAGATCTATTATTCATTATTAAAAGGGCACCATATTTTTATTATACTGAAAATGAAACACAAATGCTGTGAAAAATTTAGTGCCTTTTCCTGAAGTTTCAGGACACTTATCATGCAGTCATCTAGCAGGGGCTGACACTCATTTTAAAATATAGCTACAAAATTAATAAATTTGAACTCTTTTGCTTGGAACAAGAGGATGTTCTATTTCACTGAATGAGGGATTTATTATTTATTTAAGCCTTCCTAAATACTTCAGATAGCAAAGTCTTTTGATAATGTTCACATTTGGAGTTAGATTTGTAATGACTAAAGTTCATATCTTTGTTGTTATTACTCATTTCCAGCATTTTCTTCCCTGAAGTGCATTTTGAAAACTACATATATCAGAAACTGATTAACATGACCTTAGGTATTAATTCTTAAAATATGATGAAACAAACAGTTTCAAGGACATTATTTTCTGTATGTCAGCAGCTGTCTAAGTACTGTGATGCTTTTAATTATTACAAACCAAGGTATCATTAGGAAAAGTAGACCACAAACTTCCCTTTCCCCCTCCTCCTCTTCTCCTGGTTTATTTTATTCTTGAATGAAAAGCTTTCACAAGTGAAGAACATCTAGCTCTAGGACACTATAGGACATAACATAAGAGTTTGATACAGTACGAAGAAAAGATAGTGCTTGGCAGTGCCAGAGGACTTTCAAAATGAGAGCCACTTAAATTTTCTCTGGATACAATTATTTGTAGTTGGGATGAAAAGGTGCTACGTGAACCTTTCAGTAAATTCAAGAACTAAGCTTATACAGACCCTTGTATTTATTTGAAGACTGCAGTGCTGCTGTTTTTTTCACAGAGAAGGAAATGATATTTTTTACTGCTTTTATTCTGTTTGTATGAGTTTGTTTGGGGGTCTGGTCTTTGGCTGCCATTTGCTAGATATCTCTGCAACAACTCCTCAAAATGCACATTCTCAGAGCAATTCTTACAAAACTATTGCATATTAGAATCTGTTGTGTCTACTTTGTTAAGTACTGTGCAATTTATTTACATATCAAAAAGGTTACTACTTATTACAAAACGAAACAAAACAAAAGTTTTGTTTTTTGGTGATTAATTTGAGTTACTTTTCAAATGTTGTCTGGTCATTGTGCTCCAGTGGAAGTTTTTCTTGGAAACACCTGCTGGAATGCAGTGTATGTGCTGGATCTCCTTAAAGCAATGCAAGCTGCCCAAAAACCTCAGAAATGTGACCTATGTTACAATGCATCATATCTGACTAGAGGAAAGTATGTAGCCTGCTTTGGTAAATCTAGCAGACATATGTTAAACATCAAAAGTGTCTGGGGACAGCATTTTATTTTGGACCACTCCATGGTTTATTCCCTACTTAATTGGAAATTATATCTGTAAGAGAGCTTGACATGAGCCATAGGACACAATAGTTGTAAAAAAGTCGTACATTATCTAGGGCGAACCCGCAGGAAGGCAGAATGCAATCTCTGCCTGTATCCTTAGCTCCACGTGAATCCCAAACAACAGAGAACACCAAAAACAAAATTATTGCCAGCCCCAACAAAAAAATTCAGTGATTGGAAACAAAGAGCGTCTCCATGACTCACCAGAGCTGACAGTCTGGAACTGTGAAAAGGGACTTAAACTGTGTTTCAGTCCAGATTTGCAAGTCATGGGAGCCAGCAAAACACCCTCAGAAAATGATTTTATTTTTTTGCCTTAACATATCTGGTTTTAAAGCATTTCACATTATAAATAATTATCTGTGAGCTCAGAATGAGCAGGCTAGTTACAAAGCTGTACTACAGGAATCGGAAGAGTACTTTATGCAACCAAAGAACAAAAAGAGATCCTGCTTAATCAGGCAATTTTTAAGCAGAGCACACAAGGAAGAATGATTTTGTTCTCAGAGGTTGCTCTTCCTCTCGTCTTCTGGAGAGAAAGCAGAGCCTAACCAAGTCTGGACTATCCAGGTATGCTGAAGGAGCATGAACTCCGGATTGTCACTGCTTCCCTTGTGAAGTAAGTTTTGCTGCATCCCTGGCCTATGGTTGAACAGATTGCTACCTGAGGTGTGATGAGGAATCCAGAACAGCATCAGGGAAGAGACATGAGGTGGAGCAGCTGCTGGACCAAGAAAGAGAGGAAAGCTGCCTGCTCCTCCTCTGGAGCCTGGGGCAGGCAGAGCGGCACTGCTGCGTGACTCAGCCCTGCATGCCGAACAAGCCACGTCTTTGTGAGACTCCTTGGCTCCAAGTGGTTTCTGGGCAAAGTACGTGTCCTCTTGACACAAAAGAAATAAACTTTGCTGTATCGTGTCTGTAGTCCATGTTATCCTGGGAAACTCATGCTCTGACCGTGCTGAAATCAGTCTCAGGGATAAATAAGTGGAATGGGAGTGTCAGGAGAATGAACTGGGGTTCCTGCTTCCCTCTCACAAAGACAGTTTCTCCCTCACAAGATGAGGTCAGAATCCACCCAGGCCAGTATATCACCAGAAGCACTTGGGGAGGCGGGAGCTGGATGTACCATACATTACTACTCCCTGCTGGTCCAAGAGCAGAAAAGAATTAGCAGCAGATGTGCCAGGACAATTAGCAACAGATGCAGAGGCTAAAGCTCACAGAATGCAAACATTACTCCTCTATATTAGGGAAGATAAAAGGCCAGATTCTGGTCCTCTGGTGTAAGGTACTTGTGCATGAGATGCTGCTGGAGCTAACTATGGGCTGAGTTATCACTCCTAGAGGAGAGGCAGGCAATGGGGAATTGTTGCTGCTCTGGTAGCATGGGGGAGGGCAGGTATTTGCATTGGGGCACTCGGTGTGGCTCCGGGAAGATACTGGGGTGATTTGGCACAGCGTGGCAGGAGGAATCTTGCTCGCTGCCACCACTGAAAGCAGTGAATAAATTGCCTGCTTACAAATACTGCTGCCCTGTACTCCTGGCAGATCATGAGCCTGAGCTTGTGTGCTGTGGCCCAACAGCTTCTGGTCCACAGTCTACTGCTGTCAGGGAGGCCAGGTGCCAGGAAAGATGGTGGTACTGCTTAAAGACCTGCAAGCTGCACAGAGAGGAGTCAGGGAGTCATTTTACCCGTGCCAGTCTTGAAAGGCCTATTCTCTTCGAGAACAGGGGAAAAATAATTGTGGGGAAATTAATGACATGTCACTGTATGGTCCTCCTCTGATTTGTGTGTTATTTTGCATTCAGATACCTGTTCGAAGACAGGCAGTGATGGAAAGCTGGGGAAATAAGTTTTCAGCTATTCCAGAACATTCTGGTGATAGATAGGGACTTTTGGAAAAACCCTAATAACATGATATTTTATTTTTACTTTAGCCTAGGTTTCTATTGCCTCCCCTCTGGCCTTTTATAAATTTCAGAGTTACACAAACACTTCCTAAGAATGCCCTTCTCCCTGCCTGTATGCTGGCCTTGCACATAAACAGGGAGAGCTTGAAATCTGGTTGTGAAAGCTCCCTTTTAACTGGGCAATAACAGCCTCATCTCCAGCACTATTCATTTGACATAGTAGAGTAATTTTTCTTTGTTAATGATGGGAGCTGTTTCCTATCTAAAAGGTTTTCTAGCTGTGTTTTACACCAGTGACATTCATGTGCTGCTGTTTTCATAATCAGAAATGGGCTGTTAGTTTATATGGCATTTTTCAAGATTTTCTCTATAACAAGTAAATATTGAATTGCCTTTGCCTATTTTAATTCACCTTAATCTGTTGGAGTTGTATTGGTCAAAATTTTGTGTGATATGAAATCAGTATTGTGACTTTTTCCATTTTTTTTTTTCTAAATTGAAACCACAATTTGAAGGTGCAGAAAAAGAAGAAAAAGTTTATTTCTTCTCTGACAAGGTTAAAGCCCAATAGTAAGCCAGACAAAAACCCCCAAAAGCTCACACTGGATATGTTTATTGAAATATTCAAATAGAATTCATTCTCTCCATAGAGTGAAACTGTGGTGGCATATGGGGAAGTAAGATATATTACAATAAAACTGATATAAAACAGTTGAATTCAGAAATAGTGGCAGGAGATAATTTTAGTTCATTATGATTTAATTCAATTAAATGCAACACTGTTAACTGCAGACTAAGAAGTATTACTTGTGCCTGTGCAGGCACACACAAGCATTATTTATTCTCTGCTGCATCTCTCTTTGCAAAAGAAATTACACCAGTAAAAGGGGGGTGCTTGATGCTTTCATAGTGCTGTAAAACTCTTTATACCTCACAGACCTCAGTGGAAATTTGACCTGAGCAAGGAGAAACATTGAGGTAAGGTGTTGAAGAGTAGATCCCTCAAAACCCAGGAAGATGTCCTTAGGTAGTATATGCTCTTTGAATGTCAACAGTGTTGGTGCAGGCTTGTGGATTAATTTACCAGATAGTGCCTCAAATGAGGTTGGCACCAGCAGGGAAAATATAACTGCTTATTTTATTTTTTTCTTCAACAACAAAAAAATCCATCAGAAAAAACTGCTCAGTCTGAGCTGCCTGTGCCTTGTCTGTCCCAGGCACTGCTATGAGTCTCCTGAAGGAGAGAAGTTACTGATGCCCATCCTTCTCCTCCTGCTCTGTACCTGAGCGCGACACCTCACACCCAGAGAGGCACAAAGGCATTCAAGGCCAGTGGATTTCAATCTGAGCTATCTGCCTAAATGTCTTTGTGCATCCATGCCTAAGGGCCATGCTGGCTATGTCCCAAATCCCAGCTCAGGCTCACAGCTGAGGAGGAGGCTAATGAAGGGCAGGTGGCACAGGACTGAGCTCTCTCCTCTCTCCCAGGGCTTTCTGACCCTGCAGGTGTGGGATGGTGAGCTGTGACAGAGAGTGTGTTTGTTGTGGCAGTGGGAAAAGGTTTAGCATGGACCCAAAGGCACCTGCATGAATGCTTGGCATGATGGCACAGAGTAACAGGTAGGAGCTTGGCTGGGATTTTTGTATGGAATCAACGAAAAGAAATTTCTTATTTGTCAGCTATGTTTTATTTGACTGTGTAAGCTGAGATGTGTGACCCTGTCCTACCTGCGTCAGGCACCCAGTGCTCGTGCTTAAGGACTCTCTATAGTCTAAAATCTCAGACCCTGTAGCAGACAGGTGTATTATAAAGTCCTTGCTTATGTTTTGTGACTATGTGTTGCCATCATGGCATGGTTTAAACACCCAGCTCCTTTAGCTGCAAACAGAAGGATGCTTCCAGTCCCAAAGAATGTGTCTACAGTTTAGATCTAGGATAAAACCTTACAGCAAATGTTTCTGTGAACCATAAACAAAGAAATAAAATTCAGTAGGGACAATGATTACCCTTACACCAGCTGCTTGACCACTGTCTGTTTATATGTAAGCTATCAGAAGAGCCTAAACTGTTGAATTATTCTTAAGACAAGAGTCAGCCTGGGAAGCAAGAGAGGGGGCTGTGATAGAGCAGCAGGGGATGTGATTTCATCTGCAAATGCTTTGAGATTTCTTGATATTGCAGGTAACTGTCTTTGATCACAGCCTTATAACCATCACCTTTAATTTGTAGCACAGAGGTTACTATCTAGCACCCAGCTAGCCAAATGAAATGTATGGCTTGATTAAGGATCTCTTTTGTCAGTAATTTGTGCCTAATGTTTTTAGCTTTCCCACGGGCTGTTACAGAAAATGGTAAATCTGGTTTAAATGAAACCTGATACTGTTAATGGTTTAATAGCAGCTGCCACAGGGTTATGGCATTTTTCAACAGATGCTTCTGTTTCATTTTAAGCCTAAACTAAGTCTTAGAATATATTTACATAATTAATATAAAGTACACGTACATAATAATCACAATATTTATAATTTTAAAAGATTTCCTTAAATGACTTTGCTGTTATCTAATCACAATGTAAAACTTGGAAAAGGAAGGCATATTACTAGAAATAATAATTTGTATTCACCTCTTCAAAAAAAGTTGTAGATGCAGTGCAACTTGTGAACACTTGTCATCTCCTAACATGGCAGTTATTGGTGCAGGTAAATCTCTTGCTGCTTCAGAAAAACAGACAAAAGCTTTGCTGCACCTGAGTTATGCTTGTTATCTTACCTACTGTTCAGTCAGGAGTATAAAAGAATTGATGCTTGTGTTTAAATATACACATCAAGAAAGAGCTGTGTTGAGGTGTGTACTTATATACAGAAATATTTGAAGCAGTAAAGATTTGTGGATGATTACTGGCAGCACAATGTCGTCTGATTGAGGAAGTCCCTGCTAATTTAAGAAAACTTTGGGCATTTTAGGCTGTTCATAGTGGGTGGTTGGTTTGAATGGATTTCTTCTATTTGGAGATCTTATTCTTGACTTCCAAGAAGTCCTGAGGGTGTATCCCACAGGATATTCAGAGTGAGAGGATGCTGTATGTACATGTCTGTTCACAGTGAGGAGAGAAGGAGAAAAGGCTCCTCTTTCTCTGCCTTGGCTGGAAGGCAAAGTAATGGTGGGCAGGCAAGTGTACCAAGGCATTTGCTGCGATGAACTGTGAGGACTGAAATGGGAACAGTAAAACGGGAAAAACAAGCAAATAACAGAAAATTGTCTCTATTAAAGAAGCATCCAAGATTGTTTATTTAAGAGAGTAGGCAGTCACAGCTCTCTCAGGGGAATGTGTAGTAGCAGTGGTGAAGCAGATGTTGGACTGTGTGAGGGGTATAGATCACGTATCTGCTTCCCTTGTCCCCAAGGTGACTACCCTTCATAGCTATTAGCCTGGGTATGATGGCAGTCATCTTCTGTGTTCTAGCTTTTGGGGGGATTTTGCTTTATTTGTCCTTTTGAATGTATTAGGATTGTTCAACAGGACCTGGGTCAATGCCCACCTTAATTAAAGAAAACAGCTGCAAATGTGGCATAGCACCAGATTTCTTCTTCTTTGTGTTTACCCTTCTTTCTTCTGTACCCACCAAAACCTTACCCACAGATTTACATAAGTTCATTACTTCAGGGTGTTTGTTCACCACTAGATTTCAAGTCTTTGCCATGGGAACACAATTGCTCCAGGCCCCAAGGCATTGGTAACCCTCTTCCACACCTCCAAGCTGCTCAGAAGAATATCTTAACCTATCTTATGAAAAGTGTAAACTGTGTTTGCCAGTTCTCTCTGAGAACTTTTAACCTCAAAATCCTTTTAAACCCTGCACTGAGGTTCACAGACTTTTCACTAAGTGCTTTTATTTAAAGGAAGAAGGCTATTAAGTACCAACATCATTCCCACAGCTGGGTGGAGAAGAGTTTGTGACTCAGTGGGGAGCAAGTTTGCAAGTGTTCTTACTGGGGGCTTGGATGATCTTTCCAAAGCTGCTGCAAGACAAATCCAGTGGTGAATCTCAGCAAGCCCTCACAAGGACACCTCAGATTTCCAAGCTGGTTTGTTATTCTCTCTTAAAGATTTCTAGTGGCAATGTTTTTCCACCACTGGTACATAAAGACATAATATGAATGCTTTCTGAAAACAAGAAGAGAAATCATAAAATAACCACACAAGAAAAAGCACAACATTTTTTGTTGGAGTGGAAAATTGTTCAAATATATGATTTTTGGGAAGAGTTGTTAATTGTTTTAGCGTGCAAAATTGGACCAAAGGTATGATGATTGTAGAGCTTTATATGATAAAAGAAAGTCAGTTCCCTGGTGATGTTTTTGTAACAAATAAATCTTCCTCCTTTGCTAGGTTCTACCACACAGAAAAGCTTTGAAACCAGGCATGGTACTCCTCTTTGAACTCTTCCTTCTTCGTGGCACCTACACCTGGATTGATCGAGAAGTGGGATGGGGAGCTTTTCCCTTATGTGATAACAATTTTAATGCTTTGGAGGGAAAATTTAAATGTCCCTTCCTTAGAGGACATTATGACTCCAAAATCGATCGATTCAAAAAAATTGAAAATTTTATTTCTCAGGACTTGGATCATTGGTTATGCAATTTCTACTTTCAGGTTTGTACTTTAAAAAAATTGTTTAGTTTTCTCTATATTTTTCTTTTTGATTCTGAAATTGGATTGTGTCTCATCTCCCATTTACTGGGATGTACGCTTTAATCAGTGAACATGGGGAAGAAATACATGGGAAAATTATATGGGAGAAAAGTGTAGTAAACAGAGTACAGAGAAACAAGAACTTCCTAAAATTCTTGTAACAACGTCTTGGACTGCTAGGCTTCACAAACAGTGTACAACAAGCATGTTCTGCCTTTGTGGAATTCCAAACTACTTTTTATTTTTTCTTTCTCTTAGATAATTAAACTACCGCAGGATTCAGATAAGCGAAGTAAGTGTGGTATGCATGTTCATCTGCCACCTGAACTTCTAATGTGTTCAAGCACTGCTGAAAAGAATGGTGTCTCAGAAAATGTTGTACAGTCTGGACCACAAGGTGATGGATTCAAACTTTGATGTTTACATTCAGGTTTTTGCTTGATCAACCCATAGTTTCATTTCAATGTTGGCTAGTCATTATTGTTCTTGTTAAGCTAGATTTTCTTCATTCAGATGTGGGTCCAACATGTGTTAGTGCAGGAATACTCTGACTCTTTATATTAAGGTGGTTTAACTTTGTTTTCAGGTGTGAGAGTTCAAACCAGACTCATTGCTGAGGATGGAATGGCCATGCTGGCCTGTGCTTTAGGCTGAATAATGCTTGGAATGTCACAGCAATAACAGCTCAGCTGTTTATGGCTCCAAGCTTACAGGAAGAGAAAAGAAAAAGATGCTTTTTTGTGTCCTTCTGGAAGAACTTTAGCACCTCCCTGGGCTACAACAAGGACTTCAGATTTGGCAGGGAGATAGTTCTGGCATCAGAAGCATGCCTTATGCTACTCCTCTGAAATTCTGTTAAGATTCAATCAAGTGATAACCCATAGGATGGACAATTATCATTTACTTGTGTACAGCAGACCTCCCCAGAAGCTTTCTCAAAAATCACTGAATGTTCCTTTTAGACTGATCCTCCCTGGACTCTGTGAACCTTCTGATGTAGCTACACTGAGAACATAACTGACCATATTGCAATGGACTCACAAATTGCTCCTTTTCTGGTAGAAATCCAGTAATGAGAAGAATTGTAGGAGGCTGCTGTTCTTTTCTTTTTTCAGCACGTGGGATGAGACTTCCATAAACAAAAATAATTCATTTTTGCTATACATATATTTCTATATTCCCTCTTGTTTAATGAACTGAAGCATTCAGTCAACTCATAGATTGTAGTGTATGTGTGAATATTATGTGCAGATCTGAAACAGAGAATTATTTCTTCAGGGCAGATGTTCCTTAAGCATTTGAGAACAGCAGTAGTGATGCACTGTAGATGGCACAGGAGGAGAAAGAAGAGGCTGTGGAAAGGAAAGAAAGAACGCATAAACAATATTCATTTAGCATGGGCAGCTCAGGTTGGAAGCATAACTTGAAAAGAATCCAGGAGAAGTCTTTTTCAGACAGTTAGTGGTGATTTAAGAGATAAAGAAAATGAGGTTTGCCCTGAGATGCTTTTAGGCTAAGCAGCAACTGCACTGTGATCAAAAGGCTTTTATATAACCACCCTGATAAGAGAAGCATGGAGGTGTAAGCATACACTATACTGAGGATTAAAGTCTTTTTTGTTGTCATGTATCTTCTACATATCTGCTATGTTGCTTTGAGATGCAGCAAACCATGAATAGCGGATCCAAAAGATAGAATTGCAGGCAACACTTATCCACAGTGAAGAATTGTGGACAAACTCTTAATGGATCAAAATTGTTTGGTCCTACCATCAATCTTCATATGCATTTGGAACTGCACATAGAGGGTGCAGCTAAATAGGTTTCTGGAAACACTTGGAAAAACTTGTGATGCTCACTTTGAAAAGTCAAGAAATACAGGTTTTTAAGAACTGAAAAAGAGCATTGGTGTATGTCCTGTTTTGCATGTAGACCTCTGAAATTTGCTGATAAGGCGATCATGGAAGATCTATAATTTTCCTGCCGAAAAGATCCGCACAAACAAAACTTTTAGGAGTATTTTTTGATATTGCTTATATTTATTTATTTTTCTTGGAGCGTTCTTTAAAGATATTATTAGCTGCCAATATCCCCCATGGGTTTGTTTTTTAATGTATCTATGCAGTGCTACAGTATGCTGTTTCTGCTGGTGATATGTTGCTAAGAGATTTAATAATGGGTAAACAAACACAACATGTGGTAATCCTTTTCAAATTAAAAGTTTATTAAATGCTAGCTTGATGACTTTCTGGCTATTTACAATTAGAGGAACAAACCTTAGAGAACTGGAGATCACGTGGTGAAAATCACAACTTCAACATTTCCAGCAGAAAAATGCGTTTATGGTCTGTGGCAAGCCGTCGCACATTGATAAGCCCTAAAAATACAGTATTATATCTGTTAAACCACCAAAAACTGGGGTGAGGAGGGGAAAACTCTGTTAGAGTGACATTAAGGTTGAGACACAAACCAGAGAAAGCTAGAACAGTCTAAATGAAGATGGGTGCTCTGTAACTCACTCTACTGCAGTAGTCTAAATAGTGAGTGATCTTGTATATCAGTACCATATGTGGTACTGCAACATATAAGTGAAATAAAGCAGGTTAGGAGATGGTGTTTTAGCCTTCACTTCAAGTTTGTCTTGGTTTTAGAAGTTTAAAACAGAACCTTCATATTATTTCCATTAACTCCAGGCTACATTATTCTTTTAAGCCACAGCTCCATGTAGGGCTGGGTAAAGCTCTTCCATGCTCTCTGGTCTAGAGCACGGTGCAGGGAAATGCAACATAATGCCTCCCATTCTACCTCCTTTGCAGATCAAAGATACACATTATCAGATCTGGCGTGTCTCTTAGTCCAAACCATATCTTCTCTCCATTCTTTTGAAGTGGTATTATCTAAGAGGTTCACGGCAGAAGACAGCTTCTGCTTTCGCCACCACCGTCCTTTAGTTTTCTTAGGAAAATATTCTGCTGTTGATCTGTTGCCCCTTACAGGATCAACAGTCACTGTCAGATAATAAATAGCAATTTCTGAGTAGAATTCATTATCTACTGTTGCGTGAAAAGTGGTAACAGCTCTAGTAGAAGGAGCTTAGGTAAGATAATTTGACGCGACTACCGGGAATGTTGCCTTGGTAGGCTTGGATCTAAGTAACAAGGGGTTCTAAAATGTATGACAACTTTAAAATTGTTTGTCTCCATATAGACACTAAATATACAAATCCATCAAGAAAATGTTCTCCCAGTGAAATCCAACAAGCCCCCTTTTGACTTTAGCATTCACAGGAAGAGGGGATTCACATGTGCAAAATGTCAGCATAACAGTATATTTTGGAATTGGCAGTCCTTTCATCCTCAGCAAAGTTGATGGACAGCACTCATATATTAGTTCTACAGCTCAAACACTTTTAGGTCAGACACCAGCTCATTTGGAAAGTGTTGCTCCACATTTGTTGGGAACCTTCATCCAAATGCTTTCTTTTGCAGCTGTGCTGTTGATCTGACTTGTGACACAAACACCATTTTGTACCCATCTGAACTTGTCATCAGATAAAACAGGCAAGTGGAAAGCTAGGGATGATGTTATCCACTGTAGTTTTTAGAGCCAAAGGGAAACCTTTTTCATTCCAGTTGACATTCACACCACTTTAAGGTTGGCCATTTTGAAGTCCTGAAGCTGTGGTTGGCATTGTACCAGCACATATGATGTGCACTCAAGACCTAAAATGTGTACTTATCAGGTAGAAGGTGGAATAGTCACTGAGGATTAGGATACTGAAGTAGTACTTTTCTCTTTTATAGTGTTAAGTTTTGTGTATTTTTGGTAAAACTAAAGAGTCATGACTGATTGTACATTTTTTTTTAAGCAGTAATTTTCCTAAGCTCTGGAGTATGAAATCAAGAAAGGAGTTTTACTTAGCCTGACTGTGCTGGGGGAGAGGTGTTATCAGACAAGATTTTGACGGAAACTGTTCAAAGGTAGCCTGGCTGTTAGGACCCAGCACCAGGACAATCTTGCTGTGACAGAACTGGTACACTGTTGCATTAGCCTGAATACACTGCTCCCAGTGTCTAGGCTAGCAGAAATGTTTATTGCTATTGCTTTGCTGAGTAGATTTGTCACACAGAAAGACTTCATCTACTTCAGCTGTTTTGTGTTGGACTAAACAGCTACATGCAGATTTTCTAGGTCTAAAATCTTTCCAGAAAGTCTACTTGTCCCTTATTCACCCCTGCTCTACTATGGGAGCAAAAAGATAAAATAATGCAGGTGTTTGGGAATGTTTTTAAGGACACTATTTTTTTTTACAATGAACAAACATCTCATTTTTCCTTGCACTTAATTTTTTCTTTCCCCTTACAATGTTTGCTGTCTAACAACAGTGCATGTGGCTCCTGTGCCCTATGCATCAACCAGAAGAAAAGTTAGAACCACTGAAATGTCTTAAGTTCTCATACCACGAGCTTATAACAGAAATAAATATTATAGAGAGAGACAATTTTCAGGTGTACAGTTTTTCTGGTTACTGTACCGTTTAGAGTATTTTTTCGGTCTATCTTCCTTCCGTCTGTCTGCCTGGCTGTTAATAACAGGGCTGGTTTGTACCACTTGGCTTCAGCAGTCCTTGAAACTCGCCAGGGTTGTAAAGCTTTAAACAGTTGCACAGGTCTTTAATTGTAAATTAGTTTTGACAGAACTGCTAAGACAAAGGCCTGGCCCATCCCATCGTGATGCTAGCCGACAACCCCTTACTGCTCCTGGAGCAAGGAAACATGTGGAAGGAATTGTTCTTTTACATTTCACAGCTTGTCATTTCCTCTGCAGGGCAACCTCTGACCTCCCCGAAAGATCCTGACACCCATAAGGGAAGTATTCCCACTGTTGTAGAGGAAGTGGAAAAGCAGTTTAATGCTGCGAAAGGAGGAGAAGCGTGTGTGTCAGAAGAAGCTGTGAGGAAAAGAGAAGAGCTTAAAATGCTTCCAGCAGGTTAGGACTTTTATTGCGTTACTTAATTTACTGAAAGTTTGCAAGTAGATCTGCCTGGCATGTGTGTAAACACCCCCATTTGCCTTCCCCCTCACCCTGTGATATCATCTCATCATTATTTCACTGGGCAAAGGAAGTGATGGAAGAGTTTAAATCAATTGTTAGGGATCAAAAGCAGCTTAGGTAAAAAGGTACAGAAGCAGTGGAGTCCCCTGTCTAAAATATATTTGTAGGCCAAATGTGTTAGTAATTACAAGGTGTGTGTGCAGTGCACTGACAACATTAGATTACGGCTGGTGTTTCCGTGACATTTTTACATCCTTTCATTTTATTTGGTCATTTATATCCATGGATCACAACATGTTGCTGTTAGGTGCTTGGGAAGTACTTTTTTCTTCCTGCAGCACATTAATAGCAGTATCCTTTGTTAATTGTGCTGAGCTAAATTACATAAATTACATAAAAGTGCCTGTCTGTATTTATATCAGGTAACATTTGCTTCTGGGGCATGGGATTTCTTCCGAAGGCAAAGCCTGACAAGTTGCTATGGTTGTACATATTTTCTTGATTTTGTTTATTTGTTTATTTTTTTATTGGTAGTTTTCAGGATTTTTTGTTAAGTTTGTTTTTTGTTTTGTTTTGAAGTCCCAGATAAAATGTATTTATCTGAGAATTGAGTAATATAACCCCTAGGTCCTCTCCTAAACTCAAAGACCGCTGTGATGGCCAGAGGCAGATTTACCATGGGGCAGGGATTGGAAGGTACCAAAGATATCTGGATATTTACTCCCACCTCATAGCCTAGGCCAGTGCGAGGAGATGAAAGTGCAAGTGGGAATAAATTAATCACACCTTACGAAGGGAGAGGGTCACTTTCCTTCTGTACCAGGAAGCTGTAATAGGTCATGGTTAGACACTGAACTGTGAAATATTAGGTAAGAGAGAACTACCTGAGGTCTGACAGCTACCTCTTATCTGTGTAAACAGTAGCTTGTTGTCTTCTTCAAGTCCATAGGCTCCCTGAAATGATGCAGTAGAATTTTGGATGAATGTTAGTTTGAGGCCAATGCCAGCTTCCCTTTCACAGCAATCCATGAAATGTCACTCAAAAACAATTTCTTTGGAGCCATCTTTCCATGTTGACTGTCCAGGAAGCTAAACCTATCTGCTATTAAAGGTGCACATGCTGAATATCTTGTTAAGTGGGCACAAATAGGGGTAGGAGCTAGTATGGCATTGCCAAGTCAGAATTAAAGGTGCACATGCTGAATATCTTGTTAAGTGGGCACAAATAGGAGCTAGTATGGCATTGCCAAGTCAGGATGCATAAATGCTGAATATTGACACTGACTCTCATAGATGAGTGAGAAGTAGAATACAGAGCTGGTGTCATTTTTTGTTAAAGGAGTGTTTGTGACAAAATGTTAAGCATATTACAGAAAAAAGTAATAATAATTTTCAATCTTTCAAGGGTTCTCATTACATGTCCTGATAAGATCAACACCTAGCATGTCTTTCCTAGATTTTGGTTCTTCTGAGAATATAAACAGAGACCTAGCTTAGAAATTTTGTTCAACTTCTACATTAGTAGAATCTACTTTGAAATTTATTTGTCCAACATTAGTTGTAAAATAGTAAAAACATAAGTAACCTACATGAACAAAAGGGTTTTAAAATAATGTTTAGTGGTGTTTGACATTTGCTTTTGTCTGCTTTCAGGTTTTTTTTTTCTAATTTCTTTCCTTGCCAACATTTGGATGTTTCCACCTTTACTTAAAATAATGTTTAGTGGTGTTTGACATTTGCTTTTGTCTGCTTTCAGGGTTTTTTTTTCTAATTTCTTTTCCTTGACAACATTTGGATGTTTCCACCTTTAGAGTGTGTCTCAAAACCCAATTGTTAGTTGTGCAGGTAGACAGGTATTCCTTCTCCCCACTTCCCATCACTAATATTTATCAAGATCTAAAACTAACATGTTGAATTTTTATTCAAAATATTTATGTGGAGTTTGGCAGAGACCCAGTGGCAAACACAGTAAAATGTTGACTGTCACACAGCATTTTAGAACCCACATTTTAGAACCCACATTTTCAGTTCAAGACAGCATCTTAGAAATACCCTGAAATGATGCAGTTACAGAAGTGGCTTGATTTGGAAAGTACTGAATTACCACAACCTTTAACAAAGCAAGGTTCAAAGGGCATTATTTTGCATCATCATCACGTCTGAGTAGGTATATTTATGAGGTAACACTATAATTGATATACAAGATGATCTCCAAAATATACATGCACTTTGAATTAGGTGAAAAATTTTTTTGCTTATTTTTATTCATGAGACAACAGAAATTTTTCTTGATGAGCTTAGTTTCTGGTACTGCATCTATTGCATATTATTTTAATGAAAAACTTGTTTCAAAAGTCATGTCACTAAAGTATAGGTTTTCTGTGATGGAACACTGCCAGTAGTGCCACCACTAAACTCATTATCTGCACTCAGAATGATGGAGAGGAAAAAGCTTCATTTTGAAATCCCCAGATACTTTCTGCAGGATTACATATAAACTTGGATTTGTGCTGTACTGGACGTTTAATTTGAAGCTTCAACAGTGCCTGCATTTTTTTCTCCACCAATACTCATCCCAGCAGGCACCTTATCCCCAGCCTTTCTCTCATATGAAACTTAATTTATTTTTTTCAAAGCCCTCAATTATGCATGCACCACAAGTAAAACCCCTGGAAATACGTGAAATATTTTCATAAATGTTGTCACTCTTAGTCAAACTGTTACAACTAGATTTCTGCTCATTTTTGGGATTTGACAGAACCTCTGTGATTCCTTCAGCTCTCTATTCTATCACCTTTCTAGGGCATACCCAGGATAAAGTTTTAGCTCCTATTTTCAGATCTTCTACCTCAGAAGAAATCTCTTGTTTGATGTCTATCTTCTAAAACAAACTAAATATTGAAAATAAGATGTTCAATATCGTTCATATTAAAGATTTCAAATTCAACACCCTTCCTGCATTTGTGGAGAAATGTTGGGAAGTGAATTTTGTTCTTTTTGTGACATCAAAAGACATTTCTGTCAGAGTAAAGCTTCAGAATAACATCTAAGCAAAGATGGCATCAGGCTAACCAAGGGGCTTATTACAGTAGCAGCAGATAACACTCCAAACTGTATTCAGAATTTATTAAGATGTTCCCTCAATATCAAAATACCAAACACAAAACCAGCTTCACTCAAATTGTCTTTGGAGAGGAGGCTTTACATTTGTTAAAATGTGTTTATATAAGCGAGAAATTATTTTATTGAGAGGATTGTATTTATGCTCACAAGCATTTCAGAAACAATTTTATGAAAATCGGTGAATCTTCATTGTAATAATTCTCCTTATACTGCAATGATGTTCTTTCCCTAGTGAGGTGCTGTTTGCTTCTACATAAAATTTGTATACAGATACAAAAATAATTACCTAAACAAACAAACAAACACAAAACCAAAAAAGGCTGTTCTCATTGGTAATTCTTCATGGGTGCCACTTTAAAGAAAACAAAGTGATATTTTAAAATGAAGGTGGCTTGTGCCTCATTTTTCAGTAGAGGTAGGTCCTCAAAGGCAGAGCCTCATATGGCTGAAACTTCTTTCTGTGCTGGTCTTTTCATTCTCTGAGCAGGACTGCATAAAGGATTGCATTGATTTTTCCAATTAGGATCAAATTCAGATACTTCTAATAGTTCTGAAATCCTCACAATCCAAACTCTTCAATTTTCCAACTCTTGCTATGCTGTTTGTTTGCCCTAGTGCATTACTTGAAGGGAGTCTAAATAAGATCTTATTTTCTGTTCCTGCTGTGGTGATTTCTTTGTCTTGTGCTCCACTCTTGGATTGTACCACTCTAAAACCCTTTCCTACTGACTTCAAGAGAGGTTGTAGCTATCAGAAGGGACTGCATTTTACTTCTCTTCTTTGGCCCTGTATAAATCAGAAGTAGTTATCATCAAACTTGTAATTTTCTAGCTATGCAATTTCTTTTTGCCCATATTTTTTAAAAAAATCATTTAGACTCCCCATGCCCCCCATACGTAAATATTTCGCAGTATTGGCCCTATATGCATTTAGGGTGAAGCTGAGCAAGGGGCTATACTTTAAATACACATATCAGGTATTAATGGGCCATCAGTTACCAGGGCCAGACTAAAAAGCTGGTCTGACATGAAATCTTCAACACAGAGTGGGGTCCCCACTGTTCAGTGGTGTCTCCCCAAACCTTGGCTTCATTCTACAGGTTCACTCCTGTTGCTCTACAGTACTTGTTACAGAAGACATAACCAAAGATGATAAATTCCAGACTGAAGGCAGAGAGTAAAAAATGAGTAAGTTTTATTCTCCAAGGGTTAGGAAGCAGTAAGACACCCTCTAAAGGGTGATTTTAAAGGCCATGCTATTATGCTCTGCTATTGCCTTGAGGAGGCTGATGTGGAGAAAGGTAACAGAGTACCAATAATGGTTTTGTTTCCAACCTCTTTCCACCAGTAACCCTTTCTTTGTATCCCTTATCAGGCATGATCCGTGTAGTATCTAAACTATTTGGTTGGGACTTAATATGGCCCAAAAATGTCTGCTCTCAGCATTGTCAAGGTCTGCAAATAACCTTCATATCACCACAATTTTCCAATTCCAGACATTAGTTTTGTCATGCCTGCTCCACATTGGTGGGAAAAAATGCCACCCTATTTTTCCTATTTGTCTTATATGAATGTAAACATTTAAACTATTTTGCTGGACTTATTAATAGCTGATCATAGATTTATAAATTTGGGTTAAGAATCTTATTGTCTTTTCCATGCTCTGGTGTAAACATATATTCCTGATTTTATGCATATATTTCTTGACTTCCAAATAAACTTATTAACAGAGTCTACATTGCCACTGTGCCTTTGTCACAGCTATGATACCTGTCTTTGATCATTCTTTCTTGGTGCTGATTTCTCCTCCTCAAATTGTTCATTTTTATCATGAATGATATTATGTTCCCCTGTCAGGGAGCAAAATGTATTTTGAGTCAATTTACTAAAATAGTCGCTGCTAAGTGTTGTAGCTGGGCAAAGTTGACACCTTTGACATTTTCTAAAATGGCAAAAATAACTGTATTTAAGGTATGATTTATGGGCACTCTATGTCAAAGGAATTTCTATTACAGTTTCTGATGCAGCAGTCCCAACTCTTTCAATAGAGAAATCGCTGATAGTGCAGCTAATTAATGCTTTATTAGGATTCTGTTGTCAATTATAAAAAGTTATAAAAACATAAAATGTAATTTAATAATAAAGAATGGTGTGGTTCTCGTTTCTTTCTCAGAACTGCTTTGTTTTTTGCATGTGGAACAAAATTTCTACACAGCTCAGTTTTATAGGACACATTCCCTTCCCCCCAGCCACTAAGTAGGAGCAACTCCTATGATTAAAAAGTAGACTGGAGTCTTTAAATGTCTTTCTGATTGCTGGCCTCTATTAAAAACTTCTTAAAATAATAGATAGGTTTAATTCCTCAAGCCAAAGAAAAATTGTATCATCTTAAGTATTTTCCATATTTATTATATTGATGAGATTTGGCTACTGAGAAAAAAAGGAAGTAAAATCTCTTGTATTGCAAGTTTTAAATGTACCAGGCTAAGGTTTACTTAATTAGAACCTCCAGGCAATAAAGGAGCCCTTTTTTAAATTCTGTGAATCTTAATATGCTAAATAATGCAAAGCTTCAACTCTTCAAGCATGAGACACACATCTGGCAGCTTAACATTTAAATTACAGAAAAAAAAACCACTTCAGTAGTAATTTTCATGAAGAAAAGAATGGGAAATGTATTACAACTAAATTTAATTTCTTTTTAGATTTTTCATCCTGTCTAATTGCAGGCATTTCCCATCTCCCCTTTTATTTATTTATTTTAATACAGATTTTTTCTGTACTTTTTATTGATCTTTAATTTGAGCAGCTTCTTACTGTTACAGCCATTGAAGAATTACATTGTGTTTTTACTTAGCAAAAATTGTTCAGAGAAATCTATGAGGAATTAAAGTAAATGAGCTCACTGGTATACAAAGAAAAGAGCATTCAGAGCCTTACAAATAAAATATAAAAAGAGCACGTCATGATTAAATAACAGACTTGAGTTTCTCTCCCTCCCATTTCTTAAATGTTGAATATTATTGTTTTCTTTATTCTTTTTATTGCCCCTTTTTTTTTCCCCAAGATAATTACTGCTTTATTCATTTGACTCCAAAAACATTGTTAAAGTATTCATCATTTCAGCAAGGCTGTTTGGAAGCCCATTTTTGTGGGGAAAAAAAAAGAAGAAGAAAAATTAAACAAAGAAAACCACAGGAACCATCTTTACAAAGGTATATTTATATTTTAATGTGTCTTTATGGGTCCATACAGGTATCCCATATACAAAATATGTAGAGACAGTTCGAACAGGTTGTACTGCATGTGTGCATACACGTGACATACCCAGCAGCTGTATTTTAAGCTGCCTTGCTGATTTCAGTAGGTCTTTTCTTTCACCCCAGATGATGTAAATATTGGTAAATTCCTCATTCCTCAACATAGATACACCTGTACATGAGTGTATATATATGTAGAAAGTAAGAAATATATCCATAGGTGTGTATAGAAGCACAGAATTAAAACTGTGACATTGCATGTGCATATATTGTGTATCAACCACTGTAAGGCCTAAGAGCAGATCCTTCCTCTACTGTGATTTTAAATACATTTGACTGTCTTTTACTGTGTGGAACTCAAAATAACATAAAAAGAAAAAAAAATGGAAATAATTGTTAAGTGTGTTTTTGGCTTATTCTCCATGTGCCAAAATGTGCAATACAGACCTTTATTTTTGCCACACCAATGCTTACTATAATGTGGGAGTACATTTTTGTTCACACCTCAGGTCACTGCTTTTCAGGAGCTTGAGGGACACGTGACTTTTGTTTCCCAAGAAAAGTTTATTCGAGTACTTCATGTCCCTGTGCCTCATTCTTGATCCACAACTATGCCCATATAAGAAAATTAACCTCCTTCTGTCTTCTCTGAAGACCACTTCCCAGGATACTTAAAATACCCTCCCATGTCACTCTTCTTGTCCCTATTATTTCTTTATTTCTAATTTTCTCCTTGTTTGTCATCTGTGCAATTGTTATTTCCTACACCACAGCATCTGAAGCCTTCTCTGCATTTATCATACTAACACTTTCAGAATGCTGGAGAGAAATAGCCACCTATTTATAGCTCAGATGGAGGGGAAAAATGATCAGCCTGAAGTTAGTCAGCATCTTGCTGGGAGAGGGACCAAAACCCAGCTGCTTCCTTTCCAGAGGTTTACCTTGTGCACAAATAAGAAAATAATTTATATTTGGTTTTGTTTGGGTCTTTTTTTTCCTTACAGAGGATTACCAAGATTGCCATGACAATACAGACAAGCACTGTGGCTCGTTTTGGCTGAAGGAAGTCAAAGAAGGACATCACAAGGTACTGGTCTTGATATGAACACCATCTCCCTCAAAGCTCACAAAGAAGCCACTGGAGTTTGTGCCATTTGAGAATGATTTGTGGTCTTCCTTGCTCTGGTTGTTGTGTTTCTTTAACCTATCCCTGTGAGTTTTTTAATAGCCACAATAAGGCTGCACATGACCTGGTGTATTGCTGTCTCCTGTATATTTAATCTCTCCAGCAATGAAACTTCAAAGGAGGAGTAGAAAAGACCACCAAGCAATCAAACAACAGAAGCTTGATCAAGCTACAGAATGATATAATTTCAGTAATGTGTAAACATGAGACAAGTTTCATATGCACCATGAGCTTCAAGCTCTCATGTACTTGTGCAGAAGACCATCAGAAAATTGTAGTATATGTATTTGTAGTATCCTGGCCAAGGACATCATTCATTTGTGAACAAATATTGTGTCCTCAGTACAAGTTACCATGGAATTCTATCTGCAACATGATAACACTTTCAGGGTGAGATGCTACTGAAACTTTCAGATTTAATGTAGATCCTGAGAACCAAGATACAAAGGAGAATTTGTATTAATTAAAATTGCTTCTCCCTGCACTGTATTATTAAATTCTATATTTTCCAGTGATAATTGCAATTTTTTCTCAATAAGTGTTGCTCCACTTCTATCCTTAAATCAGTATGGCTGCAGTGAATGAGCTGTAAACATGAACATTCAAATTAATCATGCTGGTAATTTGTCTCACCCTGTTCTAGATATACTCTGAAGCATTTTTAATGCTTTTAATTGACCATAGGAAACAATCACCACAGTACTCAGAGTACCCAAAAACTTGTGCAGTGTAGCACAAATACTCAATAGCTGGGGATTATAATTACAATTTTTAACTTTAGTAGAGTGAGGATCTATATTTGTGACAAAAGCAGATTGGCCAGCTGGATATTCCCTTGCTTTTTAATATCTAAGTTTCCAAGTGATTTATTTCTTCAGGAAGATAAGAGTAACTTGAAGAAAACAGAGTTCCATATAAATTTAGCTGCAGACTGAGGTGCGCATGTGTGAGTGTGTATAGCCTTATATCTAGAGGAGGGATGATTTAAGGACCGATGGAGTGGGTGTAATGGGCAAAGCAACCCGGCCCAACCCATGGGAGTGGCAGGGTGAAATTCATTTCCTACAATCCCATAATAGCACAATGCCTTTGAACAAAATGCCATAGTCTTATAGGAACCTCACTTGTGGGTGGCTCTCAAAGCCACATTAAAGTGACCTGGTTTCAGTGAGGTGCATAAACCCATGGGCAATTCAGCACTGTCTAGTCCCTTCAGTCTCACTGAAATGACTCACAGGCTTACAGTTATTGACATGTTTGAATAGATTTCTGAACTGAGCCTCTTATGAGAATCCTTCTGCACAAAAGAAAATGTAAGCATGTGAAATCTCCTTTCAGAGGTTGTGAGAGCCCCTCATTTTTTAATGGGATGAGTGAATCCTAATGTTCAGAAAGAACCTTGTTTTAGCATGTTCAAGATTTAGGCATTTGGCCTGATTTATATAATTTGGGCCTAATTGTATCTCTGGGTAGCATCTTCTAAAATAACTTTACCTAACAATTGTATATAGGAAACAATGACAAACTAGTGCAAAGAACATACTTAAAGAAAAAGACATAAATTCCTGTAGTGGTTTATTCTCCTCAGCAGTCACTTTTCTTTTTGTAAACAGGATTTTATTTATATTTTATTTTATTTTATTTTATTTTATTTTATTTTATTTTATTTTATTTTATTTTATTTTATTTTATTTTATTTTATTTTATTTTCAAGAGGAATGAGAAAGGTCTTTGAGTCTGAACTCAGCTTTTTGGGGAATATAGATTTCTCTGCTTTGCCCTCCCTACCCCAAATTCATCTGTGCTAAAGAGTTGCAAATGGTCTCCCTCTAAGTGTATTCTGAGTGATGGACATTAGCAACAATTCAGCTTTTGTAGCAATGAGTGTGTAAACCACTGCATGTATCAAGATATTGAATGGCAGCAATAAAAGAGAGAATGCCCACAGACTTCTGAGAGAAGTGAAACATATTCTGTGGTTATAATGCCAACCTCATGCCAATGACTGAGTTTCTGCTTTTTGTACCTCACACAAGCAAACACGGTCTCAGAGAAATTAACTCATAATGCTCTTTAACACCTTTGGGATTTATGTCTTAACTAAAGTCTTTACATCTACTTTGCAAAAGAATAGTTTAATGGAGAAAATATCAGTGCAAACAAACTCTGAAACTTTGACTTCTAGAATATAGATTTGGGCAGTCGTGTAGCTGAAGCTCAAAACATGCGTGAGATCCATGTAATTCAAGACTCAGAATACAAATTCACCTTTTAAAGCAAAATGGTTTGCACAGCAAAAAACGAAAAAACCCAAAAACATAACAAAACAGAAGTAACAAACTTAAATAAAGAAACTTTGTAGTTTTCATAATTAGCAAAGTGTAAAGTGATGTGACTGCAACAATGGATCCATCCCTTGTGCTCTCTAGACTTGTTCACTAAATGTTAGCAAACCCTTTGCAGAGTTTGGTATTGTGCCTGGGAAGGTATTAATAGATATAATCATGGAAGTCACCTGTAGATGTTTGTCTGGTAAATTATGGCCTCATTGTGTCTCTTGGTGGAAGTGATGTCTTGCTCTCTGTCCAGGGGCAATCTGGTAGTCAAATCAGAGAGGCGATGCCAGTGCTGAATCAGACCCTGTGCATGCAAAGGTGTTATTCCAGAGATGAGCACAGAGCAGGGTCCTCTACTTTGTAGCTCAAAGAGTAGTTTAAATGAGCATAAGCTGGCACCAGCACTGAAATATGAGGTACTGTCCCTCTCCTTTGTGCTGGCAGCTGGGGCAGAGTGGCCTGGATCAGAATGGGTCCAGCTGAGAGCTAACCCAGTTAATAAAAAAAAGGAAAAAAAAAAAGAATCCAAACATTATTAACTCAATTCCCAGGTCATTTCCTTCCATATGGCTTACTATGGACATGTCTAGATTTTTGCACTGGCAGAGTGTGGTGTCTAACACTGGAAAAACAAGTGAGTGGAGGAAGAGTGGCTGACTGCTGGTGTCACCATGAGCTTGCACCTCCTTGAGAGGGTTTGTCAGAGCCCCATAGGGGCATAAATCAATTAATGGGAAAATATTCGGTATGCAGCTCCAGGCCCCATGATTTTAGAAGGTTGAAATGGTCTTGGATGTGTCCAGAGGAGGGGAAACTAGGGGGCTGGAAGGCATGTCCTGTCAGGAGCGGCAGAGGGCTTGTCTTGCTTGGAGAAAAGCAGGCTCAGGGGAACCTTGTTCTCTTCAGCTTTCTGGGTAGGGAAAGTGGAAAGGGAGGTGCTGAGATCTTCTCACTTTTCTCCAGTGATAGGACATGTGTGAATGTTTCAAAGATGCACCAGGGGAGGCTCAGACTGGACAGCAGGAAGCAATTCTTTACTGAGATGGTGGTCAAAAGCCTGGAAGAAGCTTCCTAGAGAGGTGATTGATGCCCCCAGCCTGTCAGTGTTTAAGAGACATTTGGACAGTATCCTTAACAGCATGCCTTAACTTTTGGACAGCCCTGAATTGCACCACAGACGCTTGTTGTAGGTCCCTTCCAATTGAAATAGGCTAGTCTATTCAAAGTGTTTTGAATACATACTCAAAGCATCTTTGCCACTGCTCTTTCCCACGTTTGTTATAGAGTGAAAACAGGGCTAGAATTCAAAACAGAGAAAGTGGCACCTCTTATTTTGCTAGCTGTGTCCAGCTAATTACCTTAGTATTCAAACTTGTTTCTTATTTTCATTTAAAGGTCAGCAGGAATAAACCACCTGACCAAGAAAAATCAGGTCCTGAGAACAATGAAAGCCAAGAAGAAGGGAAAACTTCTCCAGAGAACAATTTTTATTTGGAAGACTTGGAGAAATATACCTTTTCTGTGTGGTAAGTGATCTCAGCATCAAACAGTCTCACAACCTGAAAGTTTGCCTTGCCATTTGTGTATTACAGAGGCTTTTTCCCTTAGGTGAAAGTTATTGGGCTAAAAAAATCCCCAAAAACCAAAAACCAAAACCCATGGGATTCTCTTGGACTTCTTAGTATTATTTGTGATTGAAGTTGAATTAAAAAAAATTGAAAGCACTTTTGGTCTGAGAATGCAATTTTGACATTGCTGCATTGTTTTGAGAAGCTGTGTCAGGGGAATAAAGGCAAAAAGATTTCCAGTATAATGTTTTTAGCATTTTAGGAGCGAGACACTACCTTTTTTGGATGTTACTTTAAATATTATTACTGTTCTCTGTTATAAAATACACATATGGGGAATGACTTAAAATGAATAGATAAATTAAAGTGAAATTAAAAAGGCTGCATCAAAATGAAATCTTTTCATTTACTTATAATTATATTTCCTGGAATTTCATCTTGTAGGTAATTGCAAAAGTTGGACAGTTTTTTGTAATTAGTAAAAAACAATGAAGACCCAATCCTTTACTAAATGAAATGATCTGATAATCTTTCATATAGCTCCCTACTGTGCTTTGGATATTCAAAATCCAGCTGTAATATACATTTCTGGAACCCATGATCTTCTCCAAATCAGCCCCTAGAGTTTTGAATTAAGCATCTAGAAAACAAACATCAGAATAGGGTGTATGTCTGTGAAAATTTAATTTTAAATCGCTTCCCTATCAAAACATGAGACAGGATTATCTCACGGGCAAGCCAAGCAGCCCTCACCATCTCTAGTGCTGTCTGTGCCCTGCTCTCATTTGCCTTGGTGCCTTTAAAATTGGCAGGAAGTCAGGTAAAGACCTTACAGACACAAAGGGCATTTTCACTGTGGTAATCTGAACTCAGCCCTAGAGGTGATTAACCCTGAGTACCAGAGAAGGCATAAATCAGGCAGAAGAATAACACACACTCATATAATTAGGCTTTCATAATTCTGCTGGATTAATTATGGTTATTTTGGACAATTAAGGACTCCCCCATCCTGGCCATAACATAAGAATAGGTTTTAGAGTCACAGTGCTCATCCAAATATCCTTGCCAGCTCCCACTGTTTCATTTTACCTACCTCAATTTTCAAATTAAATTAGCCAAATTATCATCAATTATCTGTCTCAAGGTGCTTGCTTTCTGCAGTGGTGAACCTCACTTTCTCTCTTTTGTGTCTTGCAGAGTTACAGTGATAGAATTAATATTTAATTGTATATACCCTATCCCTGGAAGCATTCAAGGCCAGGTTGGATGGAGCCCTGGGCCTCCTGGTCTGATGGAAAGTGTGATGGAAAGTGTCCCTACCCATGGCAGAGGGTTTGGAACTAGATGGCTTTTAGGGTCCCTCCTAACCCAAACCATTTTGTGGTGCTGTCTAGCTTTAAAGTCAGGAACATTGATCCTTTATTCTTTTCAAAGTTGTTCAGCTTAAAAGTATTGGGAAAGGGGCTCAACTCCACCCTCACCAGCCTTTCCCCAGGCTTTGAACTAACTCCATGGCCTTTGAAATTGCACAAGGAACCTGGAGAAGCAGAGGAGAGAGGCACTTGTCTCTGTTGGCATGCACCTCACCTTTTGATTTGGGGAATAAGAGAAAACAGCTGCCCCTTCTTCCATTTTGTTTCTCTGTTTCTTTTCTTCATCCTTTCCTAAGGAGTGCAGCTGTCCCTGAGCCCCATGCCTGCAGGGACACTGACTTTGCCAGGATTCCCTGGGTAGGCAGAGTTATATCTGGGCACAGGAAGTTACAGGGCATGAACCAGACCTGCCTGGTACACAACAAAAGAAACAAGGCATGTGTCAGGTTGCTGCCTGTCCTAGCTGAGGTCAGTATTTTGTTATTTCAATATCCATTCTATTTACTGTTGTTGGAAATAAGGACCAGTACCTTTTTTATTTACATACTTTTTATGTTCAGATCCTGTGAGGTTAGAACCAAACAGAATTTAGAGGGAATCTCTTTGCTTTCTGCTTCACTTGTAGTAATCATATTTATCAGAAAAAAAACCAATAGGAAAATGAAATTGCTCTACTCTTGATCAAGTAATATAGGTATTACACATAGCATGTTATGTAAAGAATGTATAATAATATAATATAATAATGTATTGATAATCCATTTTTTAAATATAGAGTTAATTCAGGTAATTTACTTGGGAATCTGATACTTTGTGAATTGTTAATTCCATTTGTTACTGTGCCAGCATGATGTTTCCATTGTTACTCACTTATGTCTGTCTCCTTCTTTCCTTCTCTCCTACTTTCTCCATCAAAGGACATCAACTCCGCTTTGTCTGTTTCCAGACCTTCCTCTCCACTACAATTGCTACCTTTTAAAAAATGCAATGCAAGATAATTAGCTACTACAAAAATTTTTAATAGCACTGTAGATCTGGGGGCAGCTTAGATCTCCATAAACTTTAGAGTTTTAGATGCTCCAAGATGCAATCTGAGCAATTTCCTTGATCTTTTATTGCAGCTGGTAAATCATTTATTGGGCTAGGTTATTTTACAAAATCCTCTTTAGAAACAAAATCCCATAAAATGTATTTATCATAAAGTACTGTATGACCAACAGTCTTCAAAGCTGTACATACCCTGTATTAATTAAAAGCTAGTGTTGTATTGTGACAAGTTAAAAGTATCCACTGTCTCAGTCTCTCTCTTCCCCCCTCACCCTCTGCCTCTCCCAATGATTTTTTTCTCTCTTCTTTTCCTTCTCTCATATGCTCTTCTCTTTTAAGGCTTGCCAAAGGGGAGATGGGTGAGTACGAACAAGATATTCTTTTGTGATCACAAATATTTTTCTGATAATTGTGATTTTTTTTCTTCCATTGCTAGAGCACGCATGTCCTTTTCTATTCATATTAATTTGACAGTGGTGTCTCACATCCGTAGGCCATAGTCAAACCTCCTTACAGTGGGCATTATACACATATGTAATAAAAAGATCATTTTGGCTGCAGAAGCCCACAGGCTTCAGCTTCCATCTCACAGCCTACACGAGTGCCTTTCCCACTGTGCCCATGTACAGCCTTGCTCAGAGCAGCAGGCTCTTGCTTGGGTCCACTGAGTTGAGGGTGAGGGGATGAGTCCAAAAGATGAGGTGGGGGTGAAGATGTTAAGGCAGCAGGCAAATGTGGTGACATATTGCAGGGCCATCCCTTCACAGCCCGGTAGATGCCAGGTGCTCACCAAGTGCTCTGCTGGCCTTCCTGGAGAGCCCACTCCAGGACCTTGCCTTGCACCACAGCATGGCTGAGCCTCTTTTCTCTGAGATGTGTGTTCCTGGAGTTAAAAGCCTGTGTAATCTGCAGCAGAACATCAATATTATTTGTGACTATTGTCTGAATAATATGGGTAAGATTGATAACCTTGAGAGAAAAGGAAGAAAGTTTGGAGAAATTTTAACCTTGCAGCCAAAACCTGCTCTCAGAAGCTCTCTAGCTCTCTTCTTCTGTTCCCTGAAACAAGCAAAATTTGAAGAAAAAAAATGTTCATCATGAGTAATTGTCACTATAAAGCCAGATTTCCTGAACATGTATAAAAAACCAGATGTGGGAAATAATTTCAACGCTTCAGTGCTTTAACATTGCTTTTTATGCATAGGTTCTAGAGGAGATGTGAAAAAGACCCCAGATTTCAAAAATCTTTATTTCTCGTAATACAAAAAAAAAGAGAATAACATATTCACCTTCTGTGACTTTAGGAATCTTTAGGCTTGAGTTTAAATATAAAAACTAGCAGTTTCAATTGCCAACAACTTATCATCAAACACAGCTCTCAAGGGTTAACATTACACACTAATATAAAAGTAACGATCATCCTTTGTCTCCATGCAATTAGCTTTTTAACAACGTGCCTGTAGCTCCTACCCAGGCTAAATGCTGCTTTGAAATATTTTCTCCTCAACTCCAAATGTGTTAGGCTGACTCTGGCCAGCTTCTATAAAACCAATTAATTGTAGGGCACTGCCTTTTGTGGGGGAGTACCCAGTGCCATGTGCTGCCCATGGTGGCTGGTTTGCAGGCTGGACAGTGCAGCTCCAGTGCAGAGACAGCATCTTGATGCAGGAGACAAGCTGGCAAATCCCATCTAGAGTCACATTCTGGCATGTCCGGAATCCAGAGCGTTGGAGCAGGCTTTGGTTCTCACTTGCACCCATCAGGAGAAGATGCAGCTTGTGTTCAAGAGAGGTAGCAAGGGGGTGGTGAGGACAAAAAAGGCTCTTGGCAAAATGTCACAGGCCTGGGTAGGGTGAACAAGGTTGAAGACCCCTTCACAACCCTGCCACTGCACCTGTGGACTTCATGAGTTTTATTAATTTTTTTTTCCAAATTGAGGAGGATCCTGAGCGACAGGAAGAGTTAACTGTAAAGGGCACAATACAGTAAACTTGTTTTTTATATAAAGACAATAAACTTTCCCTTTATAATACACATGTGATTTGACATTGAAATAAATGCAGATGCTTCTTTGCTTGGTGTATTCCCTGTTGTGCTTTCTAAAACACCTTCACATATGGTTTGCCTCATTCCTGTGAAACTGCTTGTTGTTTATGTCATACAAACAGAACAGATTGAATTTATACCAAGTTAGGAGGGTGATGAATCCTATGTTAGAGGAAAATCCTTGCCTGAGTTTTTGAATTTGTTCAAAATTAGCATTGCCTGTTAAAAAATGCCCTGGATTGTCCCTTGAGCTTTTCTAAGCAATTCATTAAAACAAAAAAAAAGAAAAAAAAAAGAAAAAAAAAGAATTCAGTGGCTGCCCATAAATGCAACCTTTTATTCAAATATGTAACATTTACCTAAAATCAAAGGTCAAATTTTACCAGCTTTTTATAGCCATCCTAGTAGGATCTGTTTCATGCACTACATATAAAGTACTGCCGTTAAGAGTGGACATTCATCTTCCTTTGTGAAAAGCAGAATAACCCCTTATGTGTGCTTTAAAAAGTGCTAATCTTTAAAAAAATTCTCAGTAACTTCGTATAGTCCACCTAAACCCTGTTTCACTGTTTCTAATTCCATTTTGAAATGTAATTAAAGGCAGGCTAAGCTTGAACTCTTAGGAGAAATCAGAAGTCCCCCTGTTTTCTTTGAATGCTTTCAAATCTTTCACACATTCTTCTCAAAAAGGCTTAAGCTAGAATTCCCTAATTCTGAAGTCTTTGTGGGACTTTTTTTTTGCAGGCAAGTCTCAGCAGGACACAAGTCATGTTTTTATTTTGGTTTGGTTTTTTTAACATATTCAGGTACTAGATGGTGTTTACTTTAGTGCATGTTCTCAGTCTTTGAGGATTGAATTTTTACAGCAGACCAGTACATATTGCTGTGGAGTTTTTGCTTTAGTTTTAGTCTCATGGGAGATTTTTCTGCTACAGGAAAATTTTATTTTTTGGAAAATTATTCTATGCTCAAATCATTAAATATGGCAATGACATCTTTCCTATGCACTCTAATTTTTCTGAAGCTGTCAGTTTCTTCTTTTATTATACAATTTAATTCATATTTGGGCAAATTCCAATGAACTGCATGCATTCAGAGATTTTATTTCTTTTCTCTCTTGTGTAATGAAAGAATTATTTCCCGGTTCTGGTGTATTGTGGTAAAATTTTGACAGTAAAGATTGAATGAGAAATAAATTGTTTGGAAAAAAAAATTTGAAATAAACAAAAAGTATGATTTCAAAATTAATCTAAACTGCTGGGAAAAAATTAAGAAACAAACTTTTAAGGACTGAAAAGGCATGAAACATGCAAAGATTCATGAAAGTACATGAGTCTTTGCTAAGAACTATTTTTTCTGGGAGTCTTTGGTAAAGCTCCCCAATATGTATGCACACTCTTAATTTTGTCAGGATTGGATATTGTTATGATGATGGGAAACATGCACTATTGCAGTTACCTATGGACCTCAGTGCAATTATACTTGATGATAATTTTATTTATCTGGTCAGGATGATGGAATGAGTTGGCAGCCAATGCACTTCCTCCTGCAGGTTCCAGAGCTGCAGAACTCCATCAGTTGAGAGCTGCTCTCTAGCAATAAGGAAGAGAAATACAAAGAGTTAGTTGAGAGTGTCGGGTGAGAGTTGTCAGTGACTGATCAGTCACAATTACTAGGGAGATGTTTGTCTGGTTGGTTGGTGTTCTGTTTTTCTTTTCTATTGGCTTTAATGCTCTTGAGCAGAAAGGAGTAGTGAGCTTAGTCATGGAGCAACTTCAGTACAGACCCAAAGTTTTCCTAGAGGTCAAGGGAATTGTGTGGTTGACATCTGATTATGAGTAATGGAGTTGAAAGAGCAGGGAAAATTCTCCCCAGTGCTGGAGCAGTTCACAGTTTGACCTAGACCTCTCCAGGATTGTGTGTTTATAATTCCTTGCCAAAATGCTCTTTTTTTCTCTTCCTCCATCTTAGAGAATTCTTATGTGGTGAAAGTGAAAGGCTATGGTTCAGATTTGATAGTAGTCGGGAGAAAACTGGGTATGACTACCATGCACCTCTTCATCAATAAATTGCTAATTTCTCTTCTTAAATATGGAAAATGTTGAGCCTCCAGTAACTGAGCAATGTGAACTCACAAAGTTGTTGGAGCCTTTTCTCTGAGTGCAGTCAAAATATCTTCAAGACAGCACTGCCAGCTTTTCTCCCTCACAGGCATTTCACACGATTCAGCTTGGATTCCTGCTCAGCATAAAAGCACTTTCTGACTTAGCTGAATTGCCCTTTGGTTTGTTCAGACTCATAGGAGAGTAGAAGACTTGGGAAACTGGCTGTGAAATGTGGAGTTGAGAGAGATGTGGTTGTTGTTTGTCATTTAATAAACATTTTGTTTTCATGAGCTCGAAAAGATGACATTACTGATGACTAGTGGAGAAAAGTGAAGCTATAAGTGTGCCATACATGGTCATCTCTAATGAATAGAACGAATAAAAATAATAAGTGCATTACATAGCTAACTGTCACATCTTCAGGGCACTACAGTAAATAAGTGGGAGTTATGCATGTGCATTAGTAGCAAAATGGGTACCACACTTTGGATCCTATTGAGTACAGTGTGGAGAGAAAAATATGATAGATGGCTGCTTTTTATCTGTCACTGCTGTAGCACAGAAGCATAGACCATATGTATGTAAAATGACTTTGTTATTTCAGTAAATTCTCTAACTCTTTCTGTTGTAGCCTGTAGCAAAATGAATAAGTAGCTGAAGATCCTGGTGGGATAGTTCTGATTTTATCAGAATAAAATACCTCTGCAGAGGCATAATTATTATTAAATATACAGTGATGTGTGACAAAACAGCCAGAGAAGTTAGCAGGGTCTCTGCTTTTACAAGTTTTCGCTACAAACTGAGATGCTTCACAAAGGGTGGAGACAAGGAGCTGTGATGGTTAAGCTGAAAAGAGCAGGAAAGTTTGGGCAGGTGTGAACTTTGTTAACTGTGACTCTTGTTTCTTATTTCAGAGTTCATGACAAAACTGTGGATTACAGTCAAAATGTTCCTCCTCAATGACCGAGTGGAACCAATATTTCTTGCCTTCCATTTTGTCCTTCTTTAGGTAGAATACAGTATCTCCATCTCTGGCAAGTCAAATTTGGGCAGGAGAGAACAGGGAGGACCTGCTATTTGCCTGGCCTTGGATCTGAACACTCAAACCAAACTGCCAGGTTTGGGAGTCTGGTTACAAAATTCTGAATAAAATGCAGTCTGTCTGCCCTTTGATTTTAGAGGAAGTCCAGCCAGTGAGGAATTTACAGTCATCATGCTTAATTCTTATGATGGTGTGATGCACTGTCTTGAGCTTAATTTTTAAGCAACTCAGTAACCCTCTGGTGTACTTTGTTTTTATAAGATTTTCAGCCTGGTATCTAAATCTATCCCAGGTTTTGGTTTAGATATCTGCTGAAAGTTAATGACTAAAAACATGCCAGACTGTTTTGTGGAATTAACAGTGGTGAAATTCCTGGTTCAGCTATTCTTTCTTGCAGCTGTACTGAATGCTATGTCTTTCTCACAATGTGAAGAGATACTCTTCCTGGCTGTTAATTCTACAGCCTAAACCACTGCAGGGGAAGAGAGTTGGGGATGGAAAAAAAAAAAATCCCATTCCTTCATCAGTCCCATTACTAGGAAATAGAGGGCAAGCTATTCTACAGAGCTTTTAACTAACTACTAATGTAATTTGTTCTGCATTGTTTGCCCATTAATCCAAAAATTACTTTTCCCTTTGAAGCTTGCTTTATGTAGAGGAAACAATGCCACCTTTAACCATTATGTGTATCATTGTTTGCAGGATAAGTGTTTTTATTTGCCTTGCATTTTGGTTAAATGTAGTATATGGGCCTTTGAACATCCTTGGTTGCTTGGTAAGTTATAGTATTTCAAAGTTGGAATAATTTCCATTTCAAAACATTGTATCATGATCCTCATCTTCTAAAAGACACTTGGATGTATGTTCATACCACAAGTATTCAAGTTATCCTTAGATGTACTGGGAATTTTGAGAAACTAAAGGATTCTCTTGTCTCTTAGAATATGCCTTTCTTTCTCTGGCTTAAAGTACGTACATCAGATATAGGGTTTGACCTACAAAATGTCAGAGGGTGAAAGATATGTATTCAAACTGCTTTATCACACATTTCACTATCCTACACAGTGGAAAAATGCTTCCCTATTTGCACATGCCTTATATACATAAGCACGTAAAAACTCTTTGCAGTTCTGCTTGAGATAGTTATAAGAATCAGCATCATGGTGGGAATGTCTTTCTTATGCCTCAACTTTCAGAAAAAAACACTGGTATGATAAATGAAAGGTTTAAAACCCATAATGCCTGTATTTTTTTCCTGAAGGTTAACACTGAATAAATACTGGATTTCCAGATTTGAGGTCCTGAAAGAAAATAAATAACTGATCCTGGAAATCAAATGGTCTTCTAGTGGCTTTAGATGGAAATATGTTTCCTTGGTATTTTTAATCAGTCCTTGAGACTGATATTATGATCATAGCAGGACTGTCCAAACAGTGGCCCAAGGAATGCCTCCACTCAGCATCTCAGAACCTTCCAGCAATTCCTTTTGATTGTGTATTCCCAAAAGCTTAACGCCAGCTGTGTGGCAGTCACAGAGATGTGACTCTGTAGTGTGGAGTCATGGGAGATTAAAAAGCCTCCTCTAGTTCATTTGTAAATTGGCTATTATTTTTAGTTAGTTCCCCAGGTGAACGCATCCATGCTATGCTAATCAGTCTGAATTAATTCTAGGAGACAGTTTCCAAAGCAGTGTACAGCAAGCTGGTGTCCCAGTGGTAGGTTCTCTCCTGTGTATTAGTGTGGAAATGTGTTACATTAAAAGCTCTGTTTATTAGACTATCCTGTTTCTCTAAAGCACTGAGTCTGTTTAACCTACTGTGCTAGTTATTTTCCTAAAGATTTCCAGACCTGCATTTTTCTAATAAAAATTATCACTGAGAGAAAAGATGGGTGGGTGGCAAATTCAATGAGATATGACTTGGATAACATGAGAAATTCTGAAATCAGGTGACAGGAGAAGTAATATTTTAAGAAATAAAAATTTCCACATGGCCTCAGAAAACTGGGGCCATGTGGAATCTTCCCATTTGCCTTCACTGGGCTTTGGATCAGACCCTGGAGATACCAACAATATTTCAAGGGTTTATGATCGTTGCTAACTTTGGAAACAGTGCCAGGCTTCAAGAATAGGGATTGCATTCCACATGCAGCAGGAATAGCCTTTTCTCTACTTTGAGTAATGTTACAGGAACAATAAAAAATTCTTGCTGCTGGGAATGCCAGGCTCTGTGGGACTTGGACAGGACCTGACATTTATACAGTTCATCACTACTGTAGATCAAGGAATGCTACTTTTAGCAAAGAATGCATATTCATTCTTTTTTGTTAACCTTTGCTTCAGTGCATTCATGACATGATTGTATGGGTATGTAGCTGTGTTTTAACAGTTTTTTAATTTCAGTTGTTGCTTGAAGCACTACTCTGGAAATTAGACACTTTTAGTAGTTCAATTATTGTTGATTTATTCATCCCTCTTGTAGATACAGTGAATGTAGTTACTATAGTAAGGTTATCTAGTTCTGAATGCCAAATGCCAAGCTTCAGAGCTTGCATCTTGGCAACTACAAGACTTATTGGCTTGGAATTTGTCATGCTAGCAGTACTGCCTTGTAGCATTTATTTCACAGATTTTCATTAAATGGGGGAAGACAAGAGAGCTACTAGTGCTACTAGTGACATGATGCATCAAACTGTTTACTAATGTTACAGGGAAATCAGCTCAAAATAACATAACTCCAGGCTTCATTCTGCCATTTTCCTAGACTTCATTGGAAGAATAGCAGCAATACACTAAATGTAAAACACGCAAAAATGCTAAGTAGGAAAAATGTTTTATTTAATGTTATCCACTTGGAAAAATCTGAAAGTGTAGAATAGCAAACTAAAAATACTGCACAATGCTTGGAACTTTCATTAACTTAGTTGTAGTTTCTCTTTTGGGGGCAATGAGTCAGCAGAAACTTGCTGAAGTTCCACCACCTTTAGCATCTGCTCTGAGCATGTTGCTAGACAGCAAATTCTGTAGTAACACAGAGGGGCAGGTCCTCAGCTGAGGTAAGCTGTTGAAGTGCCATTTCCAGTGAAGTGATAACAATTTGCTTTGACTGAAGCATAAACTTTCATGCTAACCTGCTGTAACGCTTTCCATCACCCTGTAGCCTGTCTGCATGTGAAATATAATGCACCTAATGGCATTTAAATTAGCTATCACTGGAGGCATCTGTCATACTATAATCTTTCCCAGTCGTTTGTAAAGTCCTCTACCATTTAGCCTCCCTCCACTTCTCAGTGGCATCTCTTCTGCTGATGTCACCCTACTACCACAGATATCAGCTCTCATCTCCCCTTGCCACTACTTCCAGCTTTAGCCCATGACTTTTACTCAGAGATAACTCCTCAGGATATCTGTGAAGTTTTTCCTCTAATCCCATCCTCCCCAAAAAAGGCAGGTTCAAATCATTAACACCATGCTCTGCTTGGAGTGGTGATAACCTGAGTCTGCTGAGACCAACATGCTGCTGCACAAAAACACAGCCCCATACACGGCTTTCAGCTTAGGTTTGTGTTTAATCTTCCACTGTGCAGTTTTAGTGTTACAGTACAAGCTCTCTGAAGCATGACTTGACAATTTTATTGGTTTGACCAGCGCCTTAGATGCTCACAGAATAGCAAAACAAGGAATTTGGATTCACCATTTAGCAACCACAGAATTTCAGCTGAAGGTCAGTGTAATTGCACGGATTTCATTCTAATAATTCAGACAAAATCTGCAGCAAGTGTCTGAGTATAGCTGATATCGTCTAATTGACTGATCCATAATCAGCTGATAAATAACATTATGTACCATACTGTTATTTCTGTTTCACTGGCTGTCATCAACTAAAGATTCTGTCTTTGTTTAGGATTAAAATGAAAAATCACAGACCTTTTTCTTAATCCTTAACTCAAAGCTTCTCCCAAAATGACCAAATCAAAACTTTCAAGTGGAAAAAGGACTGTAAACTTTATTTCCACTGTGATTTCTTTTTCTAGAGTTTGAGGACAGTATTTTGCACTCTTAATGGAGATTTTGCACTGAAGTGTCTTTATATTTTATTCACCCAAATTTGAAGATTTCATCTTTAGAAAAACATATCCCTTTTTCACTGGCACTGTTTTTTTCCTCTGGATTAAAAAAGCTTTTTTCTTTCTTTCTTTATTTCTTTTAGGAAACTCAAAATCTAAAATATATAAAATGGTAATACTTTTCTGATCTGCATTTGCATTTCTCATTGTCTTTGAATACCTGACCCACTGATTGAATAACTCTCTCTTCTTTACCTGGCTAATTTGTGTGTATGAAATATTTTTGGTTTCATTGCTGTCCCCTTTCCCTGTTAGTGGTTCACAGTTTTTCTCAGGCAGTTGGAAAACACATACTGGTGCAGGCTACTTTCTAATCCGTGTTTGCCACTAACTGAATTATACATGGGTGGCATAGCACATATTCAGTCTTTCATCCTTATCAGTTGCTTCATCATTACTTTCAATCTTCAGTGAAAAATGTGACTAACATGTTGTGTGGTATAAATAGACACTGCAGTTTGAGATCATTTATGCATGGTTTGAATTTTGATGAAATTTTATACTGCCCTCTGGGCTAAACACTTAACCTAAGTGATTGTCCCAATAATTCTGTTGAATCAAACCTTTTCAGATGGAAGTTTTACCTTTCATTATCTTCTAAACTGTTTACTATAAAGCTTTTCAGGAGTGTTAGGAAGCAAATAAAAAAGGACACAGTTGCTGTTTATCAATGATTCTGTGGATCATTATCTTGTCATTGTAAATGTACAGAAATAGGAAAATAAAATACTTCAACGCAAAATACTTTTTTTTAGGTGATCCCAGGTCATCTTCAATATTTTTTTACTTTTACACAAAATTGAGGGGTTATACAAAATGTGAAAGCATAAATGTAGATTGATATATTTGTAAGTATTTGTGTATAAATATATTTGCTTTTGGCACTGCTCAATGTGGCAATTTATGTGTTTCTTTAATTTGTTTAGTTTTGCATTAGAAACTTCTAGTTGCTACTGTTTCACAATGTTTGCATATTTATTTGTTTGCTATTAAAATGACTCAGCAATATTTCTGTTAATTTTACAAATGTTGATCCAGCTCTATATTTGGGATAATTTTTATTTCAATGACATTCTCTCTATGCAGCTTTATTGGTTTGGATGTTTAAAATCTGAAATTAATTTTTATAAGCTGAAAGCAATCATTGAACATTGACACTTCAAGCATTACAATAATGCAGAAAATCGTCATGACTCAGTTAATTTCTTGCAAGAACCAATTACAGTACAGTGCTCTTATTTTTCAGCCAGAAAAGTGTCTCCATTGGTTTTAATCTGAGTATTCTGAAGAGGTTTTCACTGTTTATAAGCATCATGAGTTGTTGTTCAACCCCTTCCTTCTTTCCCTTAGCCAGTCTTAGCAGTTCTAATTTACTAATGAAATTTAGGCCTTTTCCCACCCCTTAGAAAACAATATCTTTTTAAAAAAGCTGAACACTGAGTCCAGAAGAATTAAGTGACTTAGTTCAGACAAGCTGTCGCTTGCGTGCCCAGTGTGACAGGGGCAGGTCCTGTGACACCCTCTGTAGTCCCTGTCTTCTGGTCCCCTTGACCAAGGTGGGACATGAGGGGCTCTCCTACCCTCCCCATCCTCCTGGCTTTCTTTGGCAGAGCACAGAGTGCAGCTGGAGTGGGGGGAGGGTGTAGGGGATGGCACTCAGCTCTGCCCTCCCCCAATTCCGTGGAATCCAGGGCTCCTGATGCAGGCTCTGTGCATGTCCATGTCCAGGGTGGTCTGTCAGCCCTTGCGCTGCACGATGGTACATTGGGCTCTGCTACACCCAAATGAGGTGATAGGGCAAGAATGCCTCACACAGCACATGGGCTTGTGCAAATGAACAGCTGGTGACTGATTCTGATGAGAGGAACTGCTGGAGGGGGAAAACGTTCTATTTTTCCAGCACCAAAATCTGAACATTTTTATCAAGAAAAAAATTCCCACAGAAAGGCAGTTTTCTGGCAAGCTCTGCTAGTCAGAAGTCTCAGCTCCCCTTCACACAGGAGTCTCGATGGAAAATTTTATAGCTAGCCCTAGCGCAGGATCTTTCAGAGGTGTTGAGCACCCACTGTGACCATTAATTTAAATAAGCCCATAATGTGGTTCATATTTAATAAAGTTACAGCCTCCACATGAACCAGGTTTACTGAGTGTTGCCTTCTTTCCTGCTGGGTCTGAGTCTGCTGGTCTGGCTAGTGTAAAAGTCTTGGGCTTAGAGCACACCATCACCCTATGTGTTCATTAGGAATATCCAAGAAAAGACTACAGACTGTGTGTTTTCATCTCCAGTAGAGATGACTTTTATTCAAGGATAAGAATGCACACAAGAAAAGTGGCAAATAAATAGGTTTGTACTTGGAAGAGCCCTTTTGTGGCTTGCCCTACTACTGACATATCAGAATTGATAATTCTGATAAAAGCAATATATTGCTTTAGTACTTACACAGCAATAGAAAGATAGCATACTATTAATTCTAAAATCTTCAGAAGTAGTGGCAGAATAAAAAGCATCAAGTGCTTATGAAGAAAATAAGCAAAATGAAAACAGATCAGATACTTTGACAGTGTGAATTAGCTTTCAAGTCTGCTGGCTTCAGCAGGGCAGTAATATCAGCCGAGAAACTGAAGTTTAGCTGCACTATTTACTAGAAGAAATATGTGCTGTTTACAGAAAGGAAGTGTGGCAAGCAATGTATGTCTGATTTGTTCATATTTTCAGTGACAGAGCCCAAGTAGCTGTAGCTTACAGGAAGCATTCCTTACCTTTGGCATTCTGAATTTAAATATTCTGGTGGTGGATGCTTTTGTAAGCAAGCTGGTCTCATAGGCTGGCAGCTTAAGCTTCCAACATTTTGTCATTCCACTTTGCTCATAATGAATTCAACCAATTTATTGTTCAACTCTCTGTACCAAGCTCTTTTCTACAATTGAGTCCCAGCTTATTTGCAACTAAGGAGGAGAGGAAGATTTGTGGGAAAAATATTTCAAAAACCCACTGAAGGCAGCTGACCAGAGTTTTCAGTACTTCAGTGTTAACTGATTAGACAGATCCACAAACACCTTTTAGCTGTTCTATTTGTGTAGTGGAAATTTGGGTTTGCCTTTCAGTGGCATAACAGGGGTAGTTTGCTCAGTGTAGAGCTCTCCACTTCCCCATCTTTTCCAGGATTTGCCAAGCATTCCTTTGTCCTCCCACACAGCTTGTGGCAGCTCTCTGTCCAAGCCAGAGCACAACAGTCTGTCAGCATCAGGTCAGTGCCCAGGTCCTTTGGATCACACACAATGGAAGATGTATTTTCAACTTGCAGTTCTCACTTTGAGTGCAATCTCAGTGCCCTGTATGACCTGTCACAACACTTGCCAGAGCAGTGCCAGAATGGGTGACACACCAGTATTTTACCAGTATTTGTCTCAACCTACCCATTGAAATGAAGTAACCGTATGACCCCATTAGAATCAAGAATGTGTGGTATTACTGCCATGGTTGAGAGGTTTTTTTGGACAAAGCGCTTTGCACTGGAAAACTGTGACTTTCAAAAAATGAAATTGTGGGAAAGGATAAATTGAAACAAAGTTTGGACACTCTAGAAATATTCCATCTTGATATTTCAAAAAAGAACATTTGTTCAAAATTACTTTATTCCCCCACATTTTCATCTGCAAGATGGGTTAATTTTCTATTGAAAAGGTCAAAATAATTTCAAGCCTGTTTAAATTATCAAAACAGGTCTTTTCATTAACCAAAATATCTATACATGAACTTTTTTGTTTTCACTATTTTCATCCCAATTTTGGATCAGAGTTGTCTTTTGAAAACCTTCAAATGAAGGAGAAGTTACTTCTCATGCATCTCTATTCTGCAATTAAAAACTTCTAAGATACCTTCAGTATTAGTTAAGGTGAGCTCTCATGCAGCATGAAGTAAGGTTTTCTTTGCCTGCATTGTCCATTACCTTGTGTAACTCCCACATCTCAGCAAAAAAAAAAAAAAAAATTAGATTTTGCTTGAAAGAAGAACAAATGGGCAATAAGTGTATTTCCTCATCTTGCTACTTGCTTGCCTTGTCTTGGAAAATTGTTGTCTGTGTCTCAGCATCCTTATTGTATTCTTGTTACAATGTGTATAATGGAAAAATGTTATAGAGACAGACCTTCACAATCATTCTGCATCACGTGGGTGGTTTCTCCATACCTTTATTAGTGCTTGCAAACTCCCTCTCTGATATTTCTGCCCATTCTCCTGTGTTTTATCTGCTTTCTTGTTTCAGTTTCTGTCAAAATCAAGTGTCCATGACAATGATAGCTATGGTATTCCCTGAATTTTTAGTGCTGATTGGTTGGATTATTCAAAAATTATCACATAATAGAAGGACACTCAGAGAAATATTACTGAATTTTATGTTCATTTCTCACCCAGCTTCATAGAACCTGGCTTTTCCCAGATTCTTCCTTTTGGGCCTGGGTGAAAGCTGAAGACTTCCAACACTTGTTCAAGATGTCTGGATCTCTGACAACCCATGTGGCAATTCCAGATGCATCCATTCGGCTGTACAGTCTTGCTCTACAGCACATGAGAAGGGACTCCTTTGTGCCTGAGACATGCTAAATCTATTGTGTGTGGACTAATAGCCTTCAAATGTGCAAGAAATCTGTCACTCTCAGACTTACTGCACACTTGCAGCTCTGTGGGACAGTACTTGTGAAGTACTTCCTTAACTATTAGATCTAGTGTGTTTATGCTCTGCAGCACGTGCAAATCTGTTTCTTATAAAAAAGCCAAAGGATATGAATACCCTAAGCAGAATGGCAAAGATTACTTATTACAGAATGAAAAATATCTTAATGATTTTTTTTTTTTAAATCATAAAGATCTGACAAGCTCTTTTGCAGGGATTTTCATTCTGCACAATGAGCATCATTTTCCAGTGTGCCTCTGCATTAGGAGATTTATTGTTATGATGTGCTAAGGGGCTAATTTCTGAAACACATCACTTAATCTATGTATGAAAAAACAGCCCCAAACAAATAACATTGAAATCAGGGTTTCTTCAGTTTCTGGAATTATGGCTCACAGAATTTGCCAATATTAAGTTCTCAGATGCTGTTTAATTTTGGGAATCCCATGGATTTTTGTCCCAGACTACAAACATCAGATGCAATACATGACCCATATGCCTTCTCTTTGTTTCCTTTTATTCCTAACTTCATGTAGGACAGAAACACCAACTGATGAAATAGCAGCAACAATTACAATGTTCCATTACATAAACTTAGATGAGCTTAATACACACAGTATAACAGTCTTGATCAAAGGATTTGCTGTCAGGCAGAGACTTGACTAACAGGCAAATGATTGGAAACAGCTTTTTTTCCAGCCTGGATTGGGTGATAATAATGTGAAAAGAATGGAAGCTCTAAAAGGAATGCTCTTTCACTGCCTATGTTGGAGCAAGCATGAAAGCCTGTCGTAGGGTGGTAAGGCTGTCTCTTTCTGAGGCTAGACCATTGCTGGGGAAGCAGAGACAGAGAGGATCCTGCCTTGCTGAAAGGAGCTCCAACCTAAGTCAAAACAGTGCACAAGAGTGGCAAGGATATGTAGAAAGGCTGATACATTTAGGTTTTTTAAAGCTTGTGGGTTTTTTAACCCCTGTATGCCCCAGGAAAGATGCATCATTGACACAGAGCCATCACAAAGCTGCAGTTCTGTAGTCTGGGAATTTAGACCTGATCTGGAGAGAGGTTAAGGCAGCTGGGCTGCATGCATCTTATTTTTCTGCAGGCCTGACACCCTTGGCCAGAAAGTATGCTGAGAGAGGCCAAGGAAAGTAACGTTAATTTTTTTCTCCTAGAAATCAAGCAGCACAAGATCACTGAGACAAAGAAAGTACGCCAGGGGTAATTTGACAATTGACACATCAAGGCTTAGAGGCTATATTAAAAGAACTATTAGACATGTCAATTAATTTTCCTTTGCCTCATTAATGAGCATCTGAGCTATGCATCTTTCTTTGAAGCAGCAAGTAATCATTTTTCTAGGTTCCTTCATGCTACGACAAGTCACAGCCCTCTTGAGACACACATGAGACAGGGCATAATAGAGTATGATTATTGTTCCTAATTTCATGAGTGACTCTAAACTTTCAAATTGAAGGGAAATTTAATATTTATTTTGAATGTTAAATGATGCCTCTGAAAAAAGGGAAACCTATGCAATTCAATGTTTTTCAAAGGACCAGCTTGTTCCATACTTTTAATTTGATTCTTTAGCAGTAACTGAGTTTATCCACTAACTCCAGCCCCTGATTCCAATCAAAGCTCCAAAAGAAAAAAGGGGGGAAAAAACCCCAACAACCCATGCCTCAAAACCAAAGCCAAAGCACACTCTTTTTTTGCCATGGGAACTATGAAGTTGCTGACAACCTTCATTAAATACCACAGCCAACTTCTGACATGCTCAGCACTGAGTCTCATGACCCACAAACAGAAAGCCAATCTAAATCATGGAGTGGTTGTATTTGTCTTTTGTGTCTAGAAACCCGCTGCTGGAATTTGCTGAGTGCTTCTAAAAATGTAGCAGAAGGTTCACTGTCAAAAAGCATTGTCTTTGTAAATTTTACCTTCAAACCTTGAGCACAGAAAGCAAAAACTATTTAACAAGCAGACAAAAAAACCCATGCAACACAAGAACTAAACTACCAAAACCTTCTGTGTCTCTCTTTTTCTGTGATGATTTGAAGTCTCTATGCTGCAAGAATAACATCAAATATGACTTGAATCAATATGCCTTTAGGTTAAAACAGAAGCAAAAAAACAGTAAAGTGTTTTAAACAAATGTTAAGGCCACACAACTAAAACATCCCTATCATGATACTAGATTTGAAAATTAACATTTTATACAAATATAAGTTCTGATGCATTGTGGATCATGTAAGTTTTAGGTAGATCTTAAAGGAAATAAAGGTTATCAAAGCTACATACTAATCAGGGAAAAGAGTTTATGAAATGCAGAGGACCTGAGAGAGCATTATTGTCTGAACTGAAGAAGAGGCTTTGAGAGTCACCTGTATCCTGTAACCACAGTGCTCTTTATGGTTCTAACTTTAGTTTTAGTTTGTCTCATTGCTTTAGGTTTTAGCTAGTTAGTTTTTTAGCGGGTTTAGTTTTTTCTAGTCTCATTTTAACTGCTTTTCATCAGCGACATTCTTTTGTTATCTTTGGAAATCTCACCCTGATTGCCCCCGACTTCTTCAGGCTCTTGCATCCATATGTTACTACCAAGTTTATGGGAATTCCTAGGAAGGTGAGTAGCCTACTTTGCTGGACAAAATTAAGACTGTATAAATGCATGTGATTATTATGCAATGCTCTGCAATTAAATAAAAAGTTCTAAATAGGAAGGAAGGAGCAATAAGGATCCTTCTATAAACATCCTATCAAGAACTGTAGGAGTGGAAAAGAGCATCATAGCACTGACCCATAGCACTGTTAGTCTGTCACCCTGAGTTTTGACAAGGGTAGGTTTTTCCATCTGAGAAAGATATGGCAAATTTGTACGTGCCTCTGTTTGAATGACTTATGAATCACATGAAGTCAAAGGAGCCCAGTGTACTACAAGTCAGTGTAATCCTGTCTGAATTCAGACCAGTAGCGGGAAACCTTATGGGTCAAAGATAAGGGGACTTTGTCCTCTAGGGTTGTGATTGTGATTGTCTCTGTTGTGGGTAGAAAATTAATACTCATTATGGATGATGAGCAAACTGGTTGCCCCCCAGTTCTTTCCCCAATAATGGTTTCCACTCCTTTCAGCAGAGGAAACTATAGCCTAAATTCTCCTGGAGGTTATTTAAGTGTTTCTTGGGTTTATTGTCTGGATGAATCTGGCTCTTCGAAAAGCTGCACTATGTTTTTCAGGTATTTGGAGTTCTTGGATGAAAAATCTAACGGTTCCAAGAAAAAGCAGAATCATATCTTTGTAAAAAGTTAAAAATAATATTTTCCATGAGTTTAAAAAATAATAAATATTTCAACAAAGAATAGTATTTACAAATACCCTTTCAGGCAAATATACACAGGGGGAGAAAAAAGCCCAAACCAAACAAACAGAGAAGTTAATTTGCATGGTAAGTTCAATACCTGCCAACAGTTGTTTATCAAAGACAGCAAAATAATAAGCCTTTTGTTCTGCCCAAATGCATTATTCTTCTGTTGGGAAAGCTTTGGTCTAATGCCTCCTGAACACTGGAGTTTATTTCTTAGCCAGATATTTTAGCAAGGCAAAGTAGATGCAGTAAGGCTGTCTGTCAGTCTTCCCTAGCAACTTCTGGACCTGTTGGCCAAGAGGGGTAGAAGGGAAGTACCTCAGTTGCTGCCTCCACAGAGAGAAACACTCCGTCCCAACCTACTAGAAAGTCAGCTCCCTTGTTCCTGAAAATGCTTATTTTATGAGTGAAGTCTGAGAATTGAGTCTCTTTTAAATGTTTTCTTTTTAGAAATTGTGCATGAGGGGTGATAAGTGCTTTTGTATTTGAATGGAAGGAACAAGCTTAGTGACATCTCTGAAGTGTGTGCCCCTTCTTTACTCTTGAGCAAATCTTCTATTTGGGAGTGTCAAGTCCAAAATATTCTAGTGCCCATGAAATATTTGATTATTTTCTTTTATAAATGTTTCTCTTGGTTGTTCTTTTTCAGTCTGATGAAATTGCATTTACCTAGGAGCATATCAAAACCTCTTAAAAACTGCAAAATTTCACATGGGTGTTGATTAAATTTCAATTTTTACAAGTCAGATTTTATTCTTAAAGGAATGTGTCTTTTCTATATCTTAGTTTTCTGCTCTCTAGTTAGATAAAGCATTTTCTGGTGGTGCTGATATCTTAGGCCAGCACATTATGTTTTCTCTCTCTTTGTCCATAGATGCACAAATGTAGCTGTTTTTTTCTTTTTTGTTTTTTTTGGTTTTTTTTTTGTAAGACTAGTGTCCTTTCAGTACCCCAGCATCCTTTACTTACCTCTCTGCTTCTTGTTATTCTTTGATACTGTTGTTTCTCATGGTGACACTCTTTTGTGTTCTGGCACAAGCTGGAGTCACTTAGTCACATCTGGGACAGGAGTTCTGAATGTCTGTGAGAGGAAATTCACCCAAAGGAAAACATAGACCAAGAGCACATTTTTATCTAAAGCACACAAAAAAATAATCACGAGCTCATTATATTGCATTTTCATTATTGTAAACCAACATTTCTAACTGGAAAAGAATGGCATCTGCCTCATTTGAGCTTGATTTGTTGGTTATGGTTTTGTTTTTTTTAAATCCTTTTAGAGATGTGTATTACTATGGTCCTGTGCAGTAATTGGCAGAAAGTTTTAGGATTTCTTAGCATCAGGCAGAACGCTTTGCTTCTTATAGCAAATGTCCCCTTTGGGAAGGAAGTTTCAGATGAGGAGCATTTCACTGGATCAATAGATGACACCAACAGAAAAGGAAGCTGGCATTTGTCTTGTCATGTCTTACATGCACTATGGGCTGTAGAGGAAAGTATGTTATCTAGAGATTGCCTCTGATAAGGGGATATCCCTCAAACTCCCAGTGCAGCTAGCAATCACTCATTGATTTTTGAGAAACAAGCTGTAGCAATTTTTAAGTTTCTGTCTTATCCCTTGGAACCAGAGGAATAAAACTATGTCTTCACACTGAAGGAAAATTTGTGAAATTTCTTTCCAAAGGCAGACAGGCAGCCTATTGTAACACTACCTGAACACCTTAAACACAGCTAGTATCTCTTGTGTCTTACAGCATAACAAGTGGGAAAGAGAGCACTGCACAAGGAATTATAGTTTTCTTTCCTTCTTTTCTTTTTCTTTTCTTTCTGTATTTTTTCTTGAAGGCAGAAGACCTAATTTCGGTAAACAACCCCCTAAAGGTACTCCCCCACCAATAGCAGCCCACTATAAAATGGATAAGGTTCTCATTATGTATCCTCCATGTCTTGATCATAATTTCTTATCATGGTTGACATTCTGGTCCAGTTATATCAGGTACATTCTGTGTAAGTCCTTTAGAAGACCGGGATAAAACCCTGCTGAATGCAGGATCATTTTGCCTTGGGCAGAGAGTTAGTCAAAGTGCACATAGTTCAAGGTGGATTTCTAGTCAGATTCTGCAGTACTGGGACATTCTGAAAGAAGTATTTTTGAATTGAACATAGCTCAGAAGGAATTAAATTAGTTCTTTAATGCTTGGTTTTTCTCCAGAGCCATCAACACAAATTACTTTCTAAAATAGGCAGCAAATATAATAACACAGCATTAAACTGAAAAGAAAAAAGTTAATACTGTTATTACGTGATGCATTTTGTTTCACTAGATTGTATGGATAATTTCCACCATAATTTCAGTTGTGTTTACAAAGATATTTTTAAAATATTTCAGTTTAGCATTTCCTATAACTGTGTTTTTCATAATGTAATTGAATTTAAGATATCTGTACAGTATCTCAGTTTTCTGAGATAACTGTTTAATGGTGTTTTTTTCTGAGATAACTGGTAAATGGTGTTTTAAATATAATAGTATCCTAGAGTATTCTGCACATGCACATAATTACTTTCTTTTTTTAAGGCTCTTAAAGATTTAATTAAGCTGGCCTAACACAGGTTTACTTCTTTGAGAAAACATGTATTAAAGCAAAAATATTTTTGTAATATGCAGTGTAGTAGCATCAGTCATCTGCTCAAACCTAAGATTTTTCTCTTTCATCAAACTGTGAAGAAGAGTTCTTCCAAAATTTTTATAGGTATATTTGAAAAACATATGCCTTGTAAATACTCTAAACATTGCAACCAATGTTCTGTTTGTGAGATTTCTTTTTTTTATGTATTACACTTTGTTGTAGTTTCATGAATTACCTTGTCTGGCCATGTTTAAATCTACAGGGATTTATTTTTAACTGTATTCTAATTGGTATTACCTGGCTCATGTCTCACTTCATTCTCTTCATGGGGGCTATTCCTGAGTCGAACACTTCTGTTCATGGACATGTTGCTGCACAAAATAATAAAAATCAAAAAAGCTCTAATTGATAAAGAGTAAAAAAATTTCCAATGTCGAGATTTCTCTAAATACATGTTCCATTGTTCCCACAGACTCCAGCATTTTATTTTTTTTTTGCCTAGTTCTTCCTTTTAAATTTTCTATGAAAAAGAAAAGGTCATTTTTGTCAGGTCAGTACAGAAGCTTCTGGAGATCTGACTGGAATAACATAAATGGTGTTTTAGAAGCATTTTTATGCACAAGCTTGCACCTATAAGTTAACCTTTTTTCTTTCTTTTTATCTTTACACCCACCTATTCCTTCGGAGCATAAGAATTATAGATCTGCACAAGAACTGAATGGTGCATTTGGTTTAACAACTGTCATCCTAACTCCAGCACTTGCACATACATACAATTTAATTGTGTTAAGGAAAGCAATGCATGCAGCAATTCAGTTTTTGTTTCATCCAGTTGCTGTGAGCACCAGACAGAAGTCAAAGGGCTTTGACTCATGGCTTGTCTGTGTTTGTGTAAGATGAAGTTTCGTTGCTGTATGGCCAGACCTTCAGAAAGAAACCGAGGATCGTGGTGTGCTGTGTGTCTTCTGCCTGCTCTGCCCACAGCAGCCACCAGTCTGTTGATTCCCACTCAGGGAAGGTGGCTGTTTGTCTCCAGCTGTACAGACCCATGCTCCTAGTGTGATGCTGCTGCTAATTAGGCACAGGATGGAAAAGATCAAAGCTGTGCCTTTCCCTCCCCACCACTTTTTTTTTTAAAATCCACTCCACAAGGCTGTTTCTTATTTTGATGTTTCGTCTCTCTCTGCCACAATGTTTTTTTGGTAATCTCACCTGCTAGCTTGGTGGAGTTTCAGCTGGTGCTGGATTGCCATTTTAACTTGGCAACTTTGGAGTCTTGTTTCCCAATGGCCTGCCAGCTAAATTGGTGTGTTACAGATGAATGCACAGCTCACAGATGGTGTTTGAGTGTTTAGTGGCTCTCAGAAGTAGATATGTATTTGGTCAGGAGGAAGATTGCATTTTTTCTCCAGACAGAGCAAATGTCCTTGGGGAGGTTTTCTGTGTCAAGGTAGAAAACGGTTCCACACATCAGGTACAGGGGACTCTCCTAGCTTAGGCACAAGTACTGCCTACAAATATATACGTATTTCTTTACTTCTGGATAGGGTACATGCTCCTATTAACATAAACAAGAAGTTTTAAATCTTGATTCTCCTGAATGTTTATAGACATTTTAAGTCCAGCATTTCACTTCCTGTAATCTTTAATTTATTTTTTAACTGAGATAGGCTTGAATGTGACCCTGTAAACTTCTTTTCTGGTCCCTAAACACTGTTTTATTGGTCATGCACAAGATTGAGCATTCAGCATTACTTACTGGGTGAACAGCTTTACAGATAATGCTGGGGTTTTTTTGAGAGCTATACTTCCTCTGACATCTTGCATCCTCCCCTGTGTGGTTTGTGCCTTTTTCTCATTCATTCTTTGTCATCTTATTTACTTAAAGCAGTCAGAGGGCAATAAGTAGGGGAGGAGTTACATGCCTCCTTTTGCTTCTTGACTGGCCTAGTCATGTCATGAGGATGAATAACAGAGGCTGTCTACTGCCTTTTGTTCCTTTCTAGAATGAAATAAAAACCAGAGCTGCTTAAAAGTTCTGAAAGCTGCACTCGATTTCTTCACTTCATGTTTGTACCCATCCAGAGCTGGAAGCAGCCAGACTGGAATATTTTAACAAAGTCTGTTCTTGTAAGATTTCCAGACTGTTTTGCCAAGCCACTAAGCTCTTGAAAATGCAGTTAAGCATGAAATAGGCAAAGTTTTAGTTGCTTACCTAAACTGCAGCAATGATGATAATAATTTGGTTTTTTGTCATTTTTGCTTTGTCATTGTCAGATGCTGCTCAAAGCTGAAATGTGCAAAGCTTTGCCAGCTCTCTACAAGGAGCCACACTGTCCTCCAGCACTATTGCCATTCTGCTTAAATTTTGTGATTCTTTCTTTGTCCAATGCTTTCTTGCCCAGCTGGGTAAGAAATCTCTTCTTGTGAATGTCTCCGTTAATTCCCTTAGGAAATTCTTAGTTAGCTAAAGTCAGGAGATGGGCTCCTCTGCCAGTCTAACACTGTTGGGTAAAGGGACTGCTGAGGACATGAATCTGCTGCTCTTTGCCAATTTTCTGTTGTCATAAACTCTTTTATAGTGAAAGCTGACTGTCCACCATCTTCAGGCTAGCACAGTTATATCCAGAGCAATATGAATCTGTCAGCACTTTCTTCCCATCCTCTTTAATGAATATTTCTTGGCCCACTGACCCAGAGTGTCCCCCGCCCAGTACAGAAGAGCATAGTGGTTCCTCCAAGGCTACAGCTGTGCCAGCACATAACCCCATGAGTGTGTTGTGGGAAAAGTTCAGCTGCTGTGTTTGTTCTGGCTTTTGGCTATGCATGTAATGCAAACACACCTAAGATGTAGCTGATCCAGAGTTTACTGCTTGCTGGCTGTCTCCCATGAGCTGGCACAGCCTGGACCTTGGAAGGAGAGCAGCCACCATCAGCCTCGTCCTCCCCAGCTTGGTGGGGCAGCATGGATGTTTACAGGTGCAGTCACGTACTTGTGTCATATTCATTACAATAAACGAAAAACAATTATTACAGTTATTGGATTACTCTTTTTTCCTGTTTCACACAAATGTTTAATTCCTAAAAGCCCTGATTTTGGATTTTGGATTTTGCTTCTGGCAGTTTCTTTTTCCCAACACAGCTGTACCTGAAAAACAAACATGGCATGATTTCCAGCATTTCTTCTATATCATGATCAGGTTTTTCAGTAAGCGGTAGGGCAAATTCTCCTATGAGCATTTGTATGTTAAGGAACTATCTAATGTCCCCTCAGATCTTTTGTTACTTCTCTCTCAGCAGATAGCCCCTAGGTAATCCTTGTAACTGTTTATGATACCTGCTTTCCTGGTTGCTTGCAAACTGAAGGATATGAAGCATAGGTGTGTCCTGGAAAGAGCTAGGAAAAAACAGTGCCTCTATCCTTGGCAAATGCTCTCCCTGGTTATATTCACTTTGCATACAAATAAACAAAAAAGTAATATTTTATTAGGAATCCAGTGGATAGAATAATGGACTGTAACTCAGCAGAGCTGGGTTTGCAGCTCTGCCATTGGCTTATTGGGCAAAGTGATTTGTGTCATCACCATACAGCCTGGGATAAAGACAATTTCTTTGTAATGCAGTATGAGCCTTGAAAAGGAAGAATATTATGCAGAGGGAATAATAATAAAGTCCTTCTAACAATAATAATAATAAAGTCCTTCTAACAATAATAAAAATATGTGTTTTATATATATCTTTATGTTGCACTCAGAGGAATGAACCATATTCTCTTCTGCCTCATGCTTCATCAATGGTGCTTTGAACTGCTTTCCATTTGAAGGGTTACAGGTATTAGTGTACTAATTTTAGATGTGCCTTCAGATACAGGTGTGATTTTACCCTGAAAGTGATAACATTTCATTGTAGTAACACTGGACAGCATTTCCTGCCTCTTCTTTTCTGTTGATAAGCCATAAAGGACTAAGTTTGGGGACCTTACCATTTAGGGTGGTGGTGGGAAGCAGTATTTTTTGTTTGTGAACTGGGTAAACGTGTTGCACTGACTCTTGGGCTGTAAGGACTGCATATGATTCCCTGAAGGTAATTTGCATAAACTAATTTTGTGTCTGCATTGGCTCTTTAAATCTTCTCTGTCTGTATGGGTGACAAAGAAACATTTATTTTGCCTTATTTTACGCAATGTAAATAATAGATACATTCAGGATCGATCTGAATACCTCAGCTGGTGAGCACCAGTGTAGCTCTGGAGTAAGCAGGGTTGCATCAGCTGAGGATCTACCCCGCCATCAGTTCTAAGTGCCAGCCTTGCAGTGCATTATACAAATGTTCACCGTAGTTTGTCAGCAACAAAGCTGTCACCCAACAGTACACACTGCCTTCCATCAGCCATTACTTTTCTGTCATCATCATCAAGTGCAGCTTAAGAGAATCTGTGCATCGTTTCTTTCCTTCTGAACAATTTCCATAGAAATAATTGACCTGCTTTTATGGTAATTCGGTCTCTGCTGTTTGTTACTGCAGCATTTCCCAAGGAAAAATGCAAAACTAATGCCCTAGAACAAAAACATTCAGCCAAATTACTTACCAGTAATCCAAGGAATCATGGATAAATCCATTGCTCAAGTGGCTTCTCATTTGGAACTTTATGTAGTTTTCACTCAAGGGTTAAGGTTTGGTTTTTTTGTGGGTGGAGGGGTTATTTTGTTTTTGAAAGGTAATACTCATGCTCTCTCATGCTGTTGCCCTACAGCAACTTTATATAAATCTCTTCTGAAAACTGTATCTGCCAGCAGTGCCACTCCACCCCCAAGCTTTTACTACTAACACTAGCTAAAAATATTTAAAGGGACTGTTTCCATTTGTTTGGTGCATTTCATTTCATGTTTCTGCCTCTTCCTTCCTTAATTTTTCAAAAAAGTCAATAAGAGAGGTCATTTAAGCCTAGTGTTTTGAAGTGGCAACCAGTAAACAGCCTTACAGCATGATTAATGAGTTCTCAGGAACAGTTTCCTGAAACTCACAAGTAAGTTGGGGCCAACTGAATTAGTTTTAAAGCAAATGAAGATATTCCAGTTATGGGCTGGGACTTTCACTGAGTCACTGTGTAGGCTACATTTTCCACCAGTTTCTACCACTGGCTGATGGTGCTCATGTCAAGGTATAACCTTGGGAAGTATAACCTAGCACAGAAATGACATTCAGAATCTGGACTTCCAACAAGATAAACAAATAAGTGCTTAATTTCCATTTAAGAGCAGGAAATCGTGATCAAGGCATTTGATGAAGATTGTGAAGTTTTAAAAAGGATAATTGCTGTTACAAAAATAAAAACAAATGTTGTTTGATTTTACCCAATGGACATATTTTTCTTGATTTCTTTGACTTCCAACAAGCTTGGGTTTCTGTGGAGTTTCTAGGCTGCTATTGCTTTTTTCAGAGGAAAGGTGTAACTAAGGAAAGACATCATAGGTGCTGCTCTGCTTGTTTAGGCAGGGTCATTCTGTGGAAGGCTTTTGGGTTTGATAAGTGAGCACATTCTGAATTTCTCTACTATCATTTATAAGTTTGTTGAGCAGATTCCCATGGCTGACAGAGCCATCATCTCAGCAGGGATGACAGAGGGGAAGACATCAGTTCTCTTTTGACCTCTTGAAAGTGGGAGTATTGTGTGGAGCAATGGATTGGTGGAAGTACATATTATTTTCATTGCTGCCTAAACCTTAGGGAAGTTCCATAGCCACACTTTGTATGGTGTGCTCACGCTGTGTACAGAGCACCTTCCACACACTGAGTGACAGAGCTGGAGCAAGGGTGTTCATGGAGCTCCTGTGAAAGGACTGATTGCACTGGAAGCTCCTGCTGTAGTGAGCAAGGGCTTTACTCACCTTCCCAAACAATTGTTTTGGTCACCAAGGTTTTTCACTATTCCTGGTGCTCCAGGACTGCCATGAATGAAAAAGGATTGAGTATTTTTAGTGCTCTGAACTGTGTGCTCTCCTTCTCTGTTTGTGTGTTAGGTTGGAGGAATGATTTATATTCTTGAAACATTTTACAGGTGGTCCATTGAATATTTTGCCTGGTGTTGCTTATTTACAGGTAGCTTCAATTAGTAAATTGAGACTAAATGACCTAATAGTAGATGATTTTTACATAAAATGAAGTGTTGAGCTAAATCAATTTTTTTTAAAATATACATGTTTACTCGTGCTCTTGGCACAGAGATAAAGATTGGCAGTGATCCCTGTAGGATGTGGATTTCTGACATGGGTGAGGCTGGATGGAACGTCTATGTAATTCTGCTTGTTTGATGAAGGATGAGTCTTATGAGCTAAGAGTATTATTTTTTCTTTTCTCTTTTCTTCTTCTTCTTCCTCTTTTTTTTTTTTTTTTTTTTTTTTACAAATAAACTATTTGGTCTAACTAAAATACAGTGTGGTTAATCCTGCACTATTAACTTTTCTCAAAGAGTGGATGCTTTAAGAGTAAATTTGATGGAAGCTATTAAGGATGACAAAAACTTCTTTATATGAAAGGAAGTGTAGTGCAATCTAGCTGCAGAGTTCAGAACATTTAGAATTCCATGGTTATTGTAGTATAATACCACAGTCAATTATATTTTTTATTTTACATTTTTCTTTGTCTCTTTCTCACACAAGCCTAGACTATGAATTCATAATGTTAATGAAAAGTGTTGTGATGTTCCTGTAGGCTGCTGTGGGAAAATAATTACAACATGAGGAAGGTCATTCATGATGTGGCCCTTCTCTAAAGCAGGACTTTGTGGCTGATCAGGACATAAGCAAAATGGACTACATGACTTGAAAAAACCTTCAAAACCCCTGACAGATCAACCTACATTCACTGCAAGAATCAGCTTTCTCAGCCCAACTGATCTTTCTGTGAAAAGTTTTAGTTACTGTACTTGAGGCCTTTAGTGACCCAAACCCTACTTTTTGTTGCTGTGCCCCGGACAACTTCTCGTCCTCTCCTTCTCCAACCATGTAACTAAAGCATGAGCCTTCTCCTGAACAAAGGAGCTGGCTGACAGCCTGCCATCTCCTCCACATGCATCTTGCTCAAGGCTGAGGATCAGGAGTAACATGATGCCAAGGCTGGTCTCAAAATCCAGCCTTATGGTTGGCAGATTTGGCAGGTTTGTTTTTCCTTCTCATTCAAACGAGATTAAAATGTAGAAACCTTTTAAGTTTCTTCTCTATTGCTATTCACAGTTCTGTTTGTGACTACTGGAGAAAGAGATGTACACAGCTACTTAAGAAATATGTGTAGACAGGAAAGTTCTTTAAGAGAGCAGAGAATACAGTGCAAGTATGTCTGCTGCTTCTTCTTCAGTCACATGCTACAGTTTAAAAAGCCAGCATGTTTTCTTCCACAAAAAGACCTTTATATTTCTGAACTTTCAGAAGCCTTAATCAATATAAATAACAGTTTGAGCGTGATGACATCATATTCAGTCCTAGAGTTGTGCATCTCAGCTGCTTAGTCATTTAAATCAGTGGAAATAAGCATAGCAGTTAGAAGTTTTAAAAGGTCAAAGAAGCTACTGTCTTTTCAGCTTTGAATCAGCTGAGAGACTCCAGTTTCTGGGAAACATAATGCCAAGGCTGCATCTTGGCATCTCATTTCCTCCTTCCACCTCCTTTGAAGCACTACAGTAATTAGCTTAAAGGGAAAATCACACCACACTCAGTTGCAGAATCCTTTACAGTGAAAGTGCCTTTCTATTTTCTCTTTTACTTGAAACTAAAGAGGAGTTTTAGCCCACACTGTGTCCTGAAATATTTTGACTCAAATGCTCTTACCCAAATGCCAAAAAGCTGTTCACAGATTTTCAGTAAAATTAATACTTTTCAGTACAAATATGACAAGTTCTTTTACCATTTTCTCAGAAGGAAAACAAGTGATAAAGTGTTCCTCAGAGAACAATTTGTGAGAAAAATTAAAATAAAAATAAAACCAAAAGGCTTTTAAAACCTTTGTTTTAAATATGATTTGTTGTCCTTTTAAAAGTGGCGGCGTGATTTCTGGGAGGAAGCCACCTCTCACCTAGACTGCCATGAAAAACACTTCTTTTGTTTTGTTTTTAATGTCAGATTAATCAAAGTTGTGATCAGAACCTGTGCTACATTATCTGTACAGCAGGACTCTGCAACTGCTGCTTCTTATGTGCTTTTACGACTGACTCTTTGTTTTGTTTCTATGCATTTCTAGCTGCCGCTCTGCTACTGATGATGTGAAACTGTCCAGGCAGGTTATGGAGCGTTTCCACTTCGTGGTGTACACAGCCTTTTCAGAGCTGGGAGCCACACGCTGGCGCTCCAGAGACTTCTGGCTGCTTGCACTGCTGGTGGTTTTGCTTTGGTTCCTGAGACTTTACCTGCATTACTTGAGCCAGTGGCTCTTCCTTCGGACAATCTCAGTTCCTGTTACAAAGTAAGTCCTGCTAAACTCTTTTCTCTGTGAGGATATTTCTCCAAATAGCTTGATTCAAAGCAGGTTGTTTGCACTATGAGGAGAACTGATGGCTAAGACTCATGCTGGGAGCTCAACAGGCAAGCTCTGATAGGAGTCCCTGCAGAAACTAAGAGTGCAGAACAAGGACTGCATCCAGAGTACAGTGATCTGATATGCAAATGTGTGTATTAGGTGAAGGTGTTGGTAATATAAACTTTAAACCCAGAACATGACATGTCCATTTGTAAAACTTGTGTCATGACTACCTCTCTCCTATCTGAGATACTCAGCAGGTTATGCATCTTCCAGAAGATTAATTTATCACTTTGGATAAAGTATTTCTAAATGCCTAAGGAGTGCACAAAAGTGAAGAAGCATTTAAATCATATTTCATGCTACCAAAGTGATCTATGAGTAAAATACTTATAAGAATTTAACTTTGATATATCAGTTTTAATGTGAGTACTGCAATGAGTTGACATATTTTTACTGTATAATACATTGACTTTAGCTAAGGAATTAGACCTCTCTAGAGTGTTGCAGGAAAATCATTGCTTGTCATTACCTGGTAGGAAAAAACCCAAAGATGGACTACAAGTCCACTAGGTGATAAATACCTGACTCTATTCATGTTTCTGTGTGGTAGAGAAGGGTTTTACAGAGCAAAAAGGTTCCATCATGCTTAGGAAAGAAAATAGTTCTCTGACAGAAACCTTTTTTTTTCTTTTTTTCACCTTAAAGCATCACACAAAATAGTTCTCTGACAGAAACCTTTTTTTTTTTTTTCCCACCTTAAAGTTTCACATAAACCTGAATCAGTCAGTGTGAGCCAGCAATATGTAACTCTCTGACCAATGTCTGGTGTGGTAGTGGTATTGATTATTGGCTGAAATTTGAACAACGTGTCTGAGCAGACTCTGGGCAGTGCTGGGTATTGTTAAGGTGGTCTTCTAGATCTTAATGCAAAGCCAGCCATCTCTCACTTCTGGCCTTGCACAGCCCCTGTCAACTTAGCCAGCTGGCACTAAAACTTCTGGGAGGCCAAGCATCAAGAGTCTGGGAAAACAAAAGGAGCTCAACAGAAGGAAGCAATGCATGAGAGAGTGGTGGTCATGTTCAAAGCCACTAGTCACAGCTGTCCCAGGCAGTCAGCTAGATAAAGGATAATGGTCTCAAGCCAAAATGCCCTGGATCAGCATCCCAGCCTGTAACTGTGTGCTTGAACAATGAGACTGAGCCGAGCATTCTCTAGTCCTACCAAATGTAGTGGTAACACTCACAAGTAGGAAACAGAGTGAGAATCAAAACACTTCACCTTTAGTTAGGAGCAGAATTTAAGCCATTTCAATAGGACTGAAATTTTTGCCTCAAATTTCATCATCTGTGTGAGGCTCACAATGCCGTGCTGTTCCTGTCTCTTACAGTGCCAGCAAACTTGCTCATGGTGCGAGCTTTGCAAATGCCACCATCTCATAGTGATGAGAGGGACATTTCCAATCACTTTAGGAGTGCTAAGAGCTGTCTTCCATAGCACATTTTCTGCTTTGTGCAGTGCCCAAAGGTGCTGCTGGGCAGAGATGGGTGAGCTCCTGGGGTCTGTGCTCATGTTGGTGCATCTGGGAGCTAACAGCTTCCTATAGCCTTTCCTGAACACCCCCTAGAGTCTGGATCTGTATCCAGTGAAATGAGTGTCAGAGGAGAAACAAGGATGCAGACAGGAGGAGGAGGAAGTTTGCTTTTTTGCTAACCAGCTTCACAGAGTTTTTGGTCAGAGTGTTGTGACCCAGATAGGGATGCAACTTTACAACTCAACATGCATGATCCTACCTTCTTTCAATGGCTTGCTCAGCAGCACAGACAAACGTTCTCCTTTTGCTTGTTTACAGATTCCAGCTCTTCCCTCACACTGTGGAACTGTGCTACCAGAACTCCTTGCTGCACACCAGTGAAGAGTTGGCCATGGTTGTGGTGGGACCCCTAACCTTGAATGCAGGGCTGCTTCTCATGGTCCTGATCAGATGGGGCTGTCAGCAGCTGTTTGACTCATTCCCTTCCTTCTTGTCAAAGTTTATCATAGCTATGGGACTATGGACAGTGCTAGACCCCTTGGCAGTGTTTGTAGTGGATTCATTCCTGGGGGTGAGTCACTTAAAATAACTTGGACATGAGAACTTGACATAGAAGTTTGTTTTATTCAGTGAATCACTGAAAGATATGAAAATCCACCCCTGGCACTAGAACATAAAAGTTAAAAAGAAATTAAATAATAATGTTATACATTACCTTTTTTATTAACAAAATTCCCATCTAATGGAGTCACTGTGTTTCTGCAGAAAATTAAGAGCAGTGTACAAGCCATATTTGGAGATAAGAAAGTAAATCCACTGCTGGAGTGATTGCATCTGCTTTGAAAAGAATTACTGCAATTTTGGATGTTAATGGGAATGGTTTAATGAACAATCCTAATTATTAAGGTTTCAGATTTTTTTAAGCATCGAAACAGACAAAATGAAAAAATGGAGGTTATCATGCACTTCTCTGACATGCAAGGTAGTTAATATAATTTACTGGCACACCTAAAAAGACTTGTGAGATTGAAAGACAGACATCTTTCAGGAGAGAGTTTCATCATATGCAAAAACAGGAGAGCAAAGTTCCCAGCTCTGTCTGTGCCTGTGTATGGGCTGTGTAGCCCAACTGTTCTTGGGTGGCTGCAGACTTTTATCACATCTGAGATAATGCCCAGTGTGCCAGAGCACAAATTTAAAATTTGGATCTCCCTGTGTATGTGACACAGGCTCTATTCAATGGTTGCAGGATGCTGAGGTCTTTTCTGGGGTTGTAGTATTGCTCCTCTTCTGCCCTTGCTGGTCTTTCAAAGTCATCTACATTACTGTTGCTCGCTCCAGATGAAATCTAATCTAATCTACAGGTCTTGTTGTGGATCAGGTTTTCTCAGGTCTCTTGGTTCTTCGTCATCTAACCTGTGCTCTGCAGGTGATTTTTCACTCTTTGCACAATGTTTTCCATTGCAGTGGTTTTGAAAATTAAAATTCAGCTCTTCAAGAAATACAATTGGAGCTCACTTGAGAGGTAATTGCAATACTTTAAGGATGTGGCAACACTCTATAGTTTTCACTTGGGCAGCCTGCATTTATTTATTTATTTTTAAATTCCATGATGTAAAATATGCACAGTATTGAATTTTAATTGTAATTATTCAGATTAAGATTTTTTTTTCCTAAAAGAAAAAGGTGTATTTCCTCAATAACCAGGGTAAGAATACTGAAATGTTTTAATGGATTTTTTATCCCCTCTAATACTGGTGTATTAATAAAAGAGAGGATGAGGTTTGCCTTATCTTTCCCACACTTGCATTGAGAAAATCGTTGCCTTTGACTTCAGTGGAATTATTCTCAGCTCTACACAGACTGGATTACTTATCAATTTCAAATAGCACTTGGGCAGAGGGAAACGTGAGATACAAGTAAAATGACTTAGTTTTTCATTAAAGTGTTAAAAATGCACACACTTCTCTGTACTTCATATTGAAAATTTGGCAGTCTTACTCACCAAGATTATCTTTGGTAGAAACTCATTTGTTCAAATATTACACAATATACTGTATGTATCCTTTCCAAAATGAAACAATATCTCTTACATGTGTTTTCATTATTGCATTTGTAAATTTTTTTTTCTCTTGGCATTCTTTCAGCAGCTATTTCAGATTTGCTTGCCAATCTATTTTAGATCAAACCTTTTTAAAATACTCTTTTGTGGTAATATGAGTTATTTTAGTGCTAGAATGTATTTTAGTATTTAAAATGACCTTAATACTTATGAAAGATGACAGATAGCCCTGGAGACAAAAGTTTCTGTGTTTACTAACTAATGCTTTTTATTGTTAAGGAAAGGCTAGAGAGCAGTTGCATATTTGTGGGGCGTTTCAAGTCATCATCCAAAATGCTGTGTCAAATGTGTTATTTCAAATTTCATTTACTGTCGGCTTGTAGAAGGATGTTCCAGGGATGAGAAACATTCCCATGCAGTTCAAGTTGCTGTTCGGTCAGAGCTTTCCTGGGACCTCACTCACTTCGTCTGTCTGTGACTTCCAAAATGCAGAAAACAATAACACCTCCTTGGCCACATGGATGCATCTCATTATGAAAAACAGGAGTCACTGCAAAAAGCTCACATGACCACCACATGTGGTGGTATGATGAGTACCTGAGAGAGATGTTGACAAATGTTATTTAAGCTATTTAAAATGAAGACATCTTTCTTGGATCATGTCTTTTAGGACCACGGAAGGTATACAGATTGACAGAGTACTTTTGTTAGAAAAAAAGTATAGAGAAGTAAAGTTCTCCCACACCACTTTTGCTTTGCCATGGAAAATTGCTTGGATAGGAGAGAAATTTATTCTTATTTGCCATTCAGACTTTTTCCTCTCTGGAGGAATGTCAGGACGTGACTGCTGTGCAGAGGATTTTCCTTGGTAGACAGTTGCTTCAGTAAGAAAGCTGTGGCAGCAGCTAATTTATTTATTTTTACTCTTTTTTTTTTTTTTCCTTTTTTTTTTCCAAGAAGAGAAGATGGGGCAGGGAGATAGAAGAGGACCAGAGTATTTAATTCTTTTTGTAATTTTTGTAATAAATATGTGACTCATCTTTATATGTCATTACCAGTCTCCTGGGACCTACAATTTCCATGACAGAAAGCTAGTAGTGTTGCAAATGGTGAAGAGAGAACAAAAATGTACTCAAGAATCACAGTCCTTCAATAGCTGTCCTTCCTTTTCTGTGTCCATTCCTTTACTATGCACATCATTGCTAAAATATCCAGAAATGGGTAGAAAGTTATGACACTTCCTAAGGGTTAATCTAGGCAAGTTGCTCAGAAAGGTGCAGATTTCTTGAAGCCTAAAGGTCACAGATCTTCTCTGAATGATGGACACTGGATGCTTTAGTGGTGCAGTTTCACATCCTTGCAAAATGTATCAACACAATTTGACATGGATATGGCTGTCACCATGTGACTTTAAAAAGGCAAAAGTAGAGAGAGGAATTTATTTTAGTTTCTGAGCAGAAGACTCATGATATGTAATTAAATTCTTCTAAATTGATCCAGCAGAGGGCAATAATATGTCAATACAGTAGCTAGTTCTTAAGAACTAGATATGAGGAAAAAAGATTTAAAAAAAAGAAAATAATAGATTTTTGGAAAAGAAATAATTCAGTATTATGCCTCCTTGGTCATTGCATAAAGGCAAATTTCAGCCTTCTGCCCCTGCCACTTGTCCTGAAATACACGAAGAGATTTCACTTCAAGTATTTTCACTGTGACATGGGTTTTGTTCAATAAGCCACCTCTATATGGTAGATTTTAATTGCACTAAAATAAGCCAGAAAGTAGTATTTCACATCCTGTGTTTAATCTAAAGTTCTGTTTAACAGACTCCTAATTTTCAGACTGCATGTCCCACAAATTACATTTAAATCCTTATTATACAGAGATTCATGTTCTTTTGTCTCTATAGTCTAATCAGGTGTGACATTTTCTTATGTTGATTTTTTTCTCCATGACAGCGATTTGGGAACAGCGTAGAGAAACCCATTGCTGATGCTGCAAAACTCTCCTGGGTGTTTCTAAGAGCAGGGGAGTCAGGAGTTCCTGGTGCCTTAATCACAGTGATGCTTTATACCATCCTGTTCATGATCTCATCAACAGTGTTGTACCTGTATTTTTTAAGGTATGTCTCTTAATCTCATTATTCCCTTAGGAGCTTAGGTTCGTTCCTCTTCTCCTGTTAGATAAAATAAGGTGACATCAGAAAAGATGTATCAGTGCCACACACCCAGAGCCCAGAACTGCAGATAATCAAGGAGGGGTTTTCTCCTGCTTAACTTTTAATGTACTGGGATTGATGGGCACAGCAAGTCAGAGATGGAGTCACTTATTTGCTCAACAGGAACACAATTGATATAATGATTTTTCATATATTCTAGAAGTCTCTGCTTCTTTGGCTTCAGGCAATTGTATCTATGAAAGGGCTTAAGCTGTAAAGTGTGTGTACCTTTCGTTTAGGTTCTTTGGAAAATGTTGTGTTTAGCCTTACAAGAAGGTGTTTTGTGAGAAATAGGAAAAATTTCAGAAAGCTACATGTGATATGGAATGCAAAATCTCTGAATCTGCAGTGGTTTCCAGAGCCTTACGTGCTTTTGATGATACAGGATTTTTGACTTGTGACTAGTCATCATGACAAGATTTAATCCAAATAATGCTTCCATGACATGAGCTCATTTTCTAAACTCAGTTCCTCATGACATTTGGCCAACTACTTTTCTTGCCAGCTTTCTAGTAGACACCATTAGCTGTGCAGTCAATAGGGACAGGTGTGGGACACTGAAAATTATTTAGCTAGATTGTCAAATATATTGAATGAAAAAGTGTATGTTTTTTAATAAGTGGGTTGTTTATAATGCAGTCGGGATTTTGTGCTGGCCCTCAATTCATCCAATGATGAATATTGGCAAGCACCAATACAAAGCCACGTGCAAAGGCAAGATGCATGCAGGTATAAGAACAGAAAATCTCAGCATACGCCCTCCACCTTACTGTATCATCCCTCAGTCCCCCTTCCACAAACTCTGTTGCAGCAGGCAGAAAAAGATAAATGACAATCTAAATTTCTGCAAAGTATTTCAGAGCTCCTGCATTCCTGGGAGCTGTACACAACTCCAATGTACTGGCAGTCTAGTTAATTAGTTTTTGAGACGTTAATGCCTTCTTAATCATTGACTTAATAGTTTTGAATAGCTTCGTAAGTTTTAGCTGCTGTCGTTTATTACTCAGGAAAATTAATTTAAATTAAAACATTTGTAAGGCAGGTTTTTATGAGAATATTACCAACATCTTCATTGTCTGGGGAACAGGTGCAAGATCATCAAAGGTATCTTTCCTTCTGGATCAATTTTCCTGTAATGTTTTCCAATAAAGGGGTGGGGGAATAATGTTACTAGGGGGAAAAAAATTTGTCTTAGCACAACACATTTTAAAAATGATTCATAGCAAAATACAAAAGCAAAGGGAAGATAACAAAATCTGTTACAGTGCATAAGGTCTTTGAAGTTCTTTGCTTGATAACAAAAGGAAACATTTTGAATACTGGAGTCTGTGCAGAGTAAATGTATTTAATGAGCTTCTGCAATTGTATCAAGTTTCTCTTCCTTGAACATCTACAGTCAACACCATTGGAAACTTGGAACTAGGTAGGATTTTTGAGCAGCACACTGTCAGCCTAATAAAGATAGAATTAAAACCTTTTAAAATACTTTTAAGGACAACATCTCTGCATTGCATAACACCGTTTCCTGAATGTGGTCATAACTGCATTTGTTTTCAAGAGAGAATAATATTATTGCCAGGGCAGTAGCATCCCTTTGTGTGAATATTTCTCAGATGCCATATCTCAAATGGATGCAAGTGGAATGTTGCTCAGCACAGAAAACATACATTTTTAAATAAGCATCCACCACATTTTTCTCTTGGAAGGTAAACCAGTATAAATATTGAGGGATACCTTCTGTGCCTGAAGACTCCAATCCACAAGGGAGACTTTTGCTGTTGGATGGAGGAGGTGGTGCTGTTTATTGGCATCACTCAGCAGTTTGCCATTAAACTGAAGTGTTTTGACAGTGTGTAAAAGAAGGGATAAGAACACTGAACCCACAATACCACCAAAGCAAGCAGGGGAAGTGTCTGTTTCTGCCACAGCTAGAAAATTTAATGGCAGCACTGGTGAACAGCCAGCCAGGAAGATAATGAAATAATGGGCAGGGGTTAAATAGCATCTACTTGTGTCTCTATAAACCAAAATACCTCAATAAATCTGATTCCCTGTGAATGTCTTGGGAGTCTGTAGTGCAACTAGCATGGAAAGATATTCTAATTACTTTTTGGAACAATGAAGAGGCATTGGCTGCAATTCATTCTTTTTAATTCTACCAGATATTAAAAACAGGAGTTTGTTGGTGAAATGTTTTTTGCACTGTGGGAAAATGCAGACCCATCTGAACGAAAAGTGTTTGGTGGAAAGCATCTGAATTTCCTGGTATTGAAACATTTTTCAGGGAAAAGCTTCAGAAATCTACATTTTTCAGTGTTAATAGCAAAACTGGTTTTGTATTTTCAATGGTGGTTTTCCAAAAAAGGATGAGAAAGGCTCAAGCTAAGATGTAATAAATTGTTTTAAACCACTAAAACTACCCTTTAATTTTTGGTTTGTGTAATTCTTTGAAATTCCCATTTTTAAATCAGACTCTTGGTAGGAAATAATTTCAATGTTTTCTGTTCTTTCTGATAGATAAATAAATGCACCTATAGACTATTATACTGGTTCTCATATGTCTAGAAAACATAATCTGTGTTTTGTTCTTTCTATTGAATTAGCAATAAAAATAACAACTCTCATGCTTATAACGAGGTATGTTAAGTTATAAGAAGTGATTTATTAGTTTTCATGCCAAAGAAAAGAAATTAAAGCAGGTAACAGGAGCAGGCTGAGTACTTTTGGACAAAAGGAACAAAGCTGAAAGACAGGCTTCATGATTCTTAATTAATTCAAAGTTAATTATATTGTTTATAACCATGTGCTTAAAATCTTCATATAGAAAATGTTTATGGCAGCAAATAGACAGTAATTTAACTGCATTAAATTTTACTTAATTTGAAATAAGAACATTGCATTAAGTGAGCTTAAATAAATGGCAAGGTCTTTCTCTTGTTTAGCAAGACAAGTGGCAAACAATTTAAACTGCTGACCTGGAATGTCAAACACAAACACCATGGAATAATATTGCTTCAACATGAACAGAAGGTCAGAAAGTCCACCAGCCTAATTGCTAGTTTTTCAACCAAGCACAAGACAATTCTAAATTATGAGTAAATTCTTCCAAAAATATATCTATTGTATTGAAAGAACATCTGATGTAGATCCAGAGATTAATTTTTTTTATTTAAAGATACCGTGGAGTTTTGCAATTTATTACATAAAGGGTACTAAGTATTTATTTTAAAATAAACTCTTCTGTAGTGTGTTTTAAGCTACTTTGGTATTATATTCTGCTCTAGCACTGCTTTGTATTTCACACTTTAGAGCATTTTCCATTATTTCTTGATAGCTAGTTTGTTTATATTCCCAGACTCCCTACATCTTGATTAGATGATCTTCCACCTGCTCTCCCCTTTTGATAAGAGAATCCCAAAATGACATCTTGGAAACTACAGCAAATTTAGGGCGGCAGCTTCAAAAAGGAATGTTTCAAAAAAGAAGGGTGGTGAAAAAAGTACAGAGAGAACCTTTGCAGCAAAGCCTGAGATATAAATTCCTAATCTGATGTTGTGTCAGGCTGCCAGATTTTGGGATCAGAATAGCTACTTCATCACAGAAACTCTTGGATATGGTCGTTGACCCTGAGGTGCACATTCCCCTTTGAAGAGAAAGCTAAAGCTCCTCCTGAGGTCAAGTTGAAAAATTGTCTGTTGGTGCATCTCCTTATTTCTGTTCCATGCTAAATCTCAGTGGTGGGCAAAGTTGTACTAAGCAGCTACCTTGAGTGTGCTGCTCTGCACTTTGTGTGAGCACTGTAAGGTGTGATGGAGAGCTGATGTAAATGTGAACTTCATTCTGGTTTAGCTGAACAACCTTCTGCCTCTGCCAGGCACACACACTTCTCACCACAAGATCCAAGCATAAGGGCCAGCCACAAGAACTGTCACTGGTGCTCTGTATGTGAGAAGGGTGAGAATTCAGAGGGTCTAAGGGATTGTGCCTGTGCTTCATCTCCCACCTGACAAGAAATGAAGGACCTAAACAGCTCCACAGAAATCCAGGCATTTTGTTGGTCGCAGTGCCACAGCAATCCATGCACTTCTCATAATTACCCAGCCAGTCTATGGGAAGGATGAAAATATTGAAATTGGCACCAAGAAACGGCTGAATTAGAGTAAAGTATTATCTTGGGAAAGGGTACAAAAGAAATACCTCTGTTCAATATCCAAAACTCAGATTCCAGATTTTCTGACTTCTATTTTCTGAATCCCTGTTTTTTGGAATAAAAGTAGAATGAAAAAGAGATTAATTGAAGAGGATCCATTTGAATCAAACAGCAGTGTTTTGATGTTTTAAAGTTCATTTTAGGCTAAAAATGTGACACCAGACTTTTCCAAAAGCCCCACAATAATTCTTGGTTTCACCTACATCAAGAAATGCCACACAGCAAGCCTTTCTTGTGGGAGAAAATTTTACTGCGTAGTGCTTAGTCAATTCCTCACCACAGAACAGAAATGTCATAGAAAAACAAAGCCAACAAATGAAATGAACTTTTCTAACATCAAGAGAAGTTTAGATTGTATAGGCTTCAGGCTTTGGGTTGAAAAAAAGGGTGAGTGGTTCTCTTCTATATGATGTGGTTTGCCCATTATTGAACCCTGGCACAGCAGGACTTCCATTCATGTCTATCCATGCTACTGGAACTAGTTACCCAGCCCAGTGCTAAGGACAGACATTAGACATTTCTGAAGGGAGGGAAGATCAGGATCTTTTTGGGAAGTCAATATCTTTAAATAATTAAATTAAATTGCTGCTTGCATTTATGTGATTTGGTTCAGGTACTGTAAATTCTCCAGAGGGCTGTAGTTTGGAGAACTTCTTACTCATAGGCAGAGACCGTATTCATGAAGGGAAAACCAAAATATAAGTCTACAAAAGCATGACTTTTTTTTCCCCATTAAGAGTCTTTTCAAAGATGAACCAAATATGTAATTTCTATCTTTAGGCTACATAGTGAAGGTTGGCTGTTGGATGTACTTCGACGTATTCATGGTGAGGAGGGCACATTCTTTGTTCCACTGGACTTGGAGATTTCCAGTCAGGAGCTGAGCTACATTATGAAGAGGGCTGAGCAGTGGAGAGGAATCAATGGTGAAAGACGGATGGTGAGTGGTGAACAGAGTCTCCAAAAAGAGTCTGTGGTCCAAATTAATGCTTTACATTTCTTAGTGTTATTCAAAAGAATCTAGATATTAGAAAATTATTCTTAGGGTGCTCCATTGAATGGAGAAGTTAAGAAGCAGCATGTTCAGGAGAATTTTATGACATTGCATATGCATTGCCTGAACATCCTAAGGTGTTACAATCTGCTTAGTAACCAAAGGCTTAGAGGCATCACTGATGTCAAAAATTATCTGTGCCCTCTGATGGTTCTTGACTGGCTCTTTGAGACTTCCTACTGGTTTAAATATCACTATCATCCCTGATAATTTCTCAGCCAGCTCAGCTATTTCCATGAACATTCCTTAAGAGGGCATAGGTGAGGCTGCCCTGAGAAGGGGATGTGAGTTTGGCAGTCAGATATGAGAGCCATGTTCTTCTCCCTGGCCCTTTTCTTCCAGGATTGCCCAGAAGAGTGGGCTAAGCTGGAAATCTCCAGGGAAAGGTACTCTGCTTTGGTTATCAAAATAATTCCTCTTTCTGTTCCATTAAGCCCCTAGTCTCTAGTCCCATATAAAGACCTTAACCTGTGATGTATAGGAGATGCATTCTGTGTTTGCCAAGGGTCCAGTGGGGGGGATGTCATCCACGGATGTGGCTTCTGGTCATAATTGCTTTCAGAGAATTGAAAATAGAAGAAGTAACGTGGTCAGTAGTCTCTGAGGGACATTGTCCTCCTTCCTTCCTTATTTTCTAGCTTTGCTTCAGTGATATTAATTCCCATAAGACTAATTTACAAACTAGCTCTTGGACAATTCGTAAAGCGCTCATCTCTTTGATCTATATATCTGTGTGCAATGCTTTGTTTGTAACTTTCCTCCTTCAATGTAAAAAAGAATAGATTCCCCAACAGGAAAGAAATTAGTCCTCTTAAGCCTGTATGAGTTGTTTTGTTTTTCTTTTCTAACCCTCTGGAACAAGGGACTTAAGATTAGGGTCTGCAGGTTTTTCAAATCTCTATAACTACCTATGAAAGATCAGCAGTTTATATAAATATATAGCCTCAGTTGTCACTGTTATAAACATCTGCCACAGCTGTAATTATTTTCCACCTTTTTTTTCCCCTGTGATGACAGTTTGGACCCTGAAAGGAAAAACTGAATGAAAAAGCAGATACTCAGTAAGCTTAATTTTTGTGGGAAAGTGCAGAGCAGCACATGGCATTTCAGCAGAGGGGAGGGTAAAGGTTTGAAAGAGTGAATGTGCTTCCACAACCACCTGCCTCAGACGTTCCCACTTTTTGCAGATATAGAACTTATTTTGTCTTTCCTAGTAAGTAAAACAACTTTTTTTTTTTCACTTCAAATCTTTCTGCAATAAGTCAAAGTATTACCACGGACAATTGGTTTCTATTATAGTTGTTACAAATTAAGTAAGGTCAAACAAAGAATACATGTAGTGGACCTAATTTTCCATGCCAGGACCACCCATGGCATTTGGAAAAAGTGACAGATGAAGAAAATGCAAACAACTGCATTTCTAAGTACTGAATAAATTTCTAATGATATTTCCAGCATATAATTTCTTGCAGCAGAATAGAAAGGGCTGGACAAGGTGAACTAAAAAGAAAAACAAAAAAGGGTAGGAGGAAAGGAGGAAGTGTGGGGGTAAAGACAAATTTAAATGAATGGAAAGAAAAACTATTTCTCTATATACAGGTAGTGTGTACCTGAATGGAGGAAACCTGAATGGGTTGCCCACTGCTACAGTAAGACATAATTAGTGGGACAGAACACTGAAAGGCATGACCCATAGCTATAGAAACGTGTAAGTGCCTAGTTTTACTTCCAGTATGCAGCCTAGCATGCATGACAGGCCACACTGAAATGTAAAATCTTAGTCTGAGATCCTTTAAAATGGACCCAGCCTCAGCTGGATCTAGCACCTCAAAGGGTGCAGTCAGAGTAGAGGGAAGATTCCCAGTGCCTCACAGGGAGCAGCACACATTTCATTCAACAAAGCAAAGTGATGCATGGTTTTGTCTTTATGAACCCCCTAAGTTTCTGGTTCCTATTCTGTCTACATCTGCATGAATTTCATGCCTTTTCCTTGACCTCATCCCTTACCAAAAGCCAGGATGTGACAGTGTTAAACATTCCTGTTCTCTGGGGGACACACTGGTGCAGATTATATGATGTAAGAAGATATGAGCAATGTGGAAAGAACACAGGAATTTGCATCACTGGCATCTCTAGAGATGATCTCTACCATCTACTTCAGTGGTCACGGGGTCTGCCTCACAACGGGGAAAATTTGTGAGTGGAGACCACTGTTCAAAAGTCCTGAATTATCGATATAAAACACAAATACTGTGAAAAAAGAACCAGTCTTCAAAAATCAAAATCTTCCCCATCTCTTCCCCTTTTTTTTATGTGTATTATTTTGATGAAAAAGGGAACCATCAAAGTGTTGTTAGCTCTTTACAAATATAGTTTTGCAATTGAAACTTGCTCCATTCTACAAATATGTTCTCCACATGGAGCATCTCCCTGTAAGAGCGGGAGTTGTATTTGCAGGTCTTTTTATGCTCCTAGGCATTGCAGATACTGAAAGACCCTTTTTTCTGCCGTAGATTTGCATAAGGTATTTATCTTGTCCCTTTCTTTTTGTATGTCTAATTGTACAAAGTAATCAGTATGGAAGACACATCACTAGGTCTTATTGCGTGCATTATTAATGTGTTAATTTTTAAATAAAATACGAAATTAACTGTGAACAATTTTTATAAAGGGAAGCATGAGACTGCCATATCTTACATCACTCCATATAAAAAATATATTTTAAATGGAGGTCATTCAAGTAAATAGTCAGTCAAACCTTCTGGAAAAAATAGGTCCACATTTTTGCAATATTTTCTTGCTATTAACCATGTGCTTCTCATTTTTATTCGCTGGATTAAAAATTGCCCCATAAATGGGTATTTTATAATATGCTTAATTTCCTTTTATTAAATTGATAAATGCAGCAGCAGAAGACACATTTACAATATGATGAGAATTTAAGGTTATTGCATTTTATAATTTTTATATTGTTCAGAGGAGTGATTTGTCATTTGTGGAATGACATCCATGCCATCATTTCAAAGTATATTCGCCTTTCTTTTGATAGGAAAAAGGTCACTTTCTGTAGACTGGGAAGACATCAGTCTATTAAACTAATTTGCCTACATGCAAATTTTGTCATTTTTACCTCATTAACTATTTATCATAGAGTAAAAAAATATATATATTCATGAAGGGGCAGCTAACAGCCTGATGGAGCTGGAACTAATATTTTGCAACTCTAATGATTTTTTGCATCCTTAATTAGATAGCATAAGGTTGATATGATTAGGTCAGGATGTAGTGTTTTTCATTAAAATACATTTTAGAAGCTGTATTCATAATCTGCCCTTGCAATTAAATAATGAGCCTATGAGTTTAATATTATCGACCCAATTATTATCCCACGGAAAAGTATACCTTTAATAAATTTGTGCCGTAGGACCTTCATTAGCAACAAAACGAATTATATTTCCAGGTACACAGATTACACGGCCACAATCACATTTACGTAGTGGTTTGGAAGGCACTGTGCAGGCAGGGCCACCGTAGCCCTGTACCTCACAGAAAGGCTCTTGATTATTCTGGAAAAAGCCATTTACAATGCCTTTAACAAGGAAAGCTGCAAAGAAGTAAAAATGCCACCTACAGAGGCAGGCAGAAACATTTCTAGAAACAAACATGTGCTGAAGCAGCGTTCTGTGCATCAGTGCTAGGAGGAAGCCTGGGCCCCCATTCCTGTTACAAACATGGAGGCAGAGCTGAATATTTGCTGATCTTTTATTAGAGACAGTCACGTGTTAAATGTGTGTCAGATTCCAGAATTGGTAAAATCAGGACCCGTGGCAGACTGGGATATTTTAATCTGCTATTGTTAGCAGATCAGTGATGAGGGCAGGACCCTGGATTTTAGCCAAGAATTTCCTTTTCTTTCTAGAACTGATAAAACTGGCAATGTCTTTCTGTCCTCAGAAAGTAATTGCTTTTCCATTGTTAAGTAATAGTTTAGACCCAAGGTATGAGATGGGGTTTTCTTTTGTCTAAACAAATAGGAATTAAAAAAAAAAAAAAGAGGGGGGAAGTATTTTTTAGTAAAACAGCTGACCAGAGATGGTCTTTTAAATGGGACCTGTTGTGACTGGATTGGTGGTTAGGTGTGCATCAGTTTGGTCATGTCTAAAGCCTCTGAACTATTTATCAGGTCAATTACTATTAGCAGGAATAAAAAGGAATAAATATGGCCCTTAGAGATTTTTACTGGACTTAGCCCTCAAAGTACCACCTCTGCTTGCAGTGGGACTATTTATGTAGTAATACTAACAATGAGAAAAGTAGTGCAAGTAGTAAGCTGAAACAAAACTGCATACCAAGCACAGGCCCAAAATATTGGAACATGAGGAGGTTTTCTGGAAAAAAAAAGCAAGCTCTGTAGGCAAGAAGATAATGTGAAACTTACACTTGAAATAAAGCCTGATGCACTGCAAAATTATTTTAATGAGACTAGGGCTAATTTTCTAATTTTAAAATGATATTATAGCAAACCATAAAAAATTACCCGGCAGTAGATTTTTGAAAGGAAAATATATTTGTAATTATCTTGAACACACAAGATTACTTCAGGGCCTATTATCGACACAATTTTTGGTACCATTTTACACTAATTTGCATTTATTACTCTCAGGCCAACTATTAATATGTTAATAAATAAGTCATTAATACTTGTTATTTAATTGCTATCTATTTATTCCTGTTCAATAATGCATTAATTACTTGTGAATAGTTGAGGGCAAAATTCTGCCCTTGCTAGTAGAATCAGCACTGGCAGGAGAGGAAACTGATGTTGGATGTGGCAGCATTGCAAGGGCTGCTGGAGAACAAGTCTTTTAACTCATTTAGCACAAGGGGGTTAACTCTTGATTTTGTCTTAGAGGAGGTTTCATGAGCCTCCAGTCTGTGCGGCAGCAAAGCTGCTGGACCACAGGTGGAGGCTGATGAAGGCAGGCAGTAGAACACCTGAGGATGCTGCAATTTGTCTCTTGTTATGGTCCTGGTCTTGCTCCAACTCTGGGGTTTGGAGCTTGCTTGCACATATAGGATGATGGATAAAGAGAAGGGAAGGGCAAAAATTGAAGTCATCTGACAGCCAACTCTTTGTGGGGGAAAGGGTGGCACACAGTGTGTAGTGAGAAATGGAAATAAGTACATTGCTTTCTTGCTGTTGGATATTGGAAAGAGAAAAAGTAGAATCCCCAACTGTGCTCTAAGTCAAAATCCCAGATTCGTGCTCTCCAGATCCCCTTGTATAAGTTGACTGTAGTGTAGGTCAAAAAAGGCTGAAAAATATACTGACATCATAATTGGTATATTTTCTGTTTGAAGGTTTAGCCCTACTCTGAGTGTGATTTTTTTCACTCTTCTAGATGAAAAAAATTGTGAGACCACGCCAAATTTTGAACAAGAACACCAAGCTGTTTTTGTGACTAACAGATCTGATCAGCTTAAATTTGATCTTTTTGGAGTCGTAGGGTGAATTTTTCTCATGAATACAAACAAAAATTTTGCTGTTGCCTTTCAGGAAGACCAATTTCCAAAAGACAGGTAAAAGGTTGCAGGTTTTTTAAAATTAAAAAAATTATTGAGGAAATGTGCTGGAAGGCATAATACTATAGTATAGATTGTGGGGGCCTGAAGGAAAAGTCAGAAAGCACAAGGTCATAATACAAGAAAAGAAACAGAAGTAGTTCAGGAATTTGTGCAGAAGACAGAACCATGCCAAAGAAAATAGAAAGAAACTGAGAGAAATGTAAGGTAAGACAAGTTGATTGGAAAGTACAGATATACAAGATAACTATAATCATGGTTTCATAGAAGAACTCTTCTCAAATTGCTGATTTAGATACCGTTGATCTGCAAATGCAGACATAAAGACATGTTGAGAAAGCAGAAGTATACAAAATGTAGATTTCTTTTTTACTCATTCACTCTTCTGTTTGCAAACTTTTACTTTGAGTTATATCTTATATATAAAAATATCTCATGCACGCTGTATTATATCTTTAAGATATAGCAAATGGCTGACATCATTCAAGCTGCTGCTCATAAGGTCTTATAATTTTGATCTGTGGTTTTCTTTCCCTAAACTACTTTCAGTAATCTTTTAGAAAACTAGCATTTTGCAAGTTTACAATTAGATTTCTTTGTCCTAACCTTAACCCATACTGCAAAAATATTTTGAGCTGCTAACTGGAGCTCTCACTACAACGTTTCACACAATTTAGATTGTATGAAGAATCAAAACTTCTATGCTGTAAGAGTAGCATAGGACAGTAAAAAGCAGTAGCAAAGCTGATTGTGAGCCTATCTGGAAAAATTAGCAGCAGTATAGAATTTAATTTCTTACATGCCAGTATGAATAAATCCCTGTGTTGATCTGGTTAATTCACAGTTGTTACAACCAGTACAAGCAAGCTGCCTTGCTAGTCCAGAACAATGTAACTCAGCACTTAAAGGTGATGTGAAATCACCTGTCTGCTACAGAAATTGTAGGGGAGAACCTCGACCCCTTGCAGTCAACAGCAAAACCTGCACTGACTTTTTTAGGGCCAAAATTTCCATCTATCTGTGTAAGCAAAGGGGAGGGGAGGAAATGAGGCCATGTCTCACTGAAATTCTTTGTGATCTGTATGTATAAGGTCAGATTTTCATTTGGGATAAATTATTGAAGGCAGAGTCTGTATTTTTTTTTAAAGATTAAATGGAGACTGAAAGTCAGAGATGAGCAGAGGGAAGGCTCAGTCCAGTAATGGGATGTTACAGAAAACAGAGCAAAATGTAAGGTCAGAAAAGAGGGTAACACTCTCTTGCCTCTTAGATTTAAACCAAAATGATTTCTGTATGAAAAGACAAGGCCTTGAACTGTGTAGGATTGAAATGGCCATATGGTTTTGAAACACTTTGCTCTCTATCCCTTTAGAGTATTTAGTCCACAGGGGTGAAAAAAAAAAAAAAAAAAAAAGGGGGGGGGGGGGAATGCAGATGCTTGGAAACATCTGGAATAGCCAAATATGCTGAGCATACCCAGGCATACCATTAAACCTCACAACTGTTGATTAGTAATTCATCAGAAAGTGTGCAAGTGCAAGCTTTGGAAAACAAGGTAATGCAGTCTAGGTAAAGGCAAGCCTTCTTTTGCCTGTGTGGATAGGTCTAACTAGTGGAACTGCTTAAACAGATGTGCACACAAAAAGAGGCCTTGTAATAAATTATAACAATGGTAGAACATATATAATCAACAAGTAAACTAATGGAAACAGCATTAGAAATTGAGCTGTTAGAGTAACACTACACAGCACTTGCTTCATTCCATGTTGTATCCCATCTCAAAGAGAAAAAAATAACCAAAAAAGAGGAGAAAATGGAGATTAAAACCCCCATATCTATGAAAGTTTCTCTGAATCTGAAAGTTGCATGACAATAACTTAGTAGTTTAAAACAGATAAAAAGAAAAGCAAACTATGCAAGCTATGTGGATGCAAGTACAATGAGCTACTTTACAGCATTTCTTTTTTTTTTTGATTGGCATGTTCATGGTAAGTCTGTAAATTGAAAACAAAATTATTTAGTCAGACTCCATGGAATTTACTTAGGAAGGTAGTAAACAATATCTTATGTTTAGAAAACATGTATTATATTTCCCCTTTCAGTATGTATTTTCTTTCCCCTTTAAATGAGAACAAAATGAGATTTGTTCAAGTCTCCTTTACTATCCCCATTATATGCACAATATAATATTTCCAAAGTAAATGGTAACAAATAATTTTAATCCTAAAATCAATAAATTAATTATATAAAGGTGTTAGTGAAGATGAACCAAACTAATAGTCTGCTGACATCCTTCTGATTATATACTGGCAGAAAGGCGTTAATTTCTCTAATACTTCAACAGACATCCAAACTCTTTTGTCAGAGATGTTGGACAGTGATGGAGGAGGAGTACACTTAACTGTAATTTTTGTAGTAATTCATGGGAAGCCTCATTGACATGTGCTAATGGCACTTGATTGCCCTCAAGATGTTTTCACAACAGAACTCTGCAAGTGCCACATCAAGGTTTTCTCAGTCAAATAGTTTTTTCTCCTTGCATCTAGATAATTTGTGACCACAGGCAAACTTTTGAAAATCCAAGGTGGTTTGCAACACTCCGTTGGGGTGAATCTGTCATCAGCTGGCTGGTACAGATCGGTGCACTAATGAAGAGCAAGCTCTTTGGGTTTTTTGTCATTTCTGTGCAAGCAATCCATTTTGTTTCTCCTCAGTGGCAGGCTATGTTATACATCTCATCCTGTATAATCTGACTTACATTATAATTTGATTCATACACAGCCTTTCCACAGAGATTAATTAGCATCAGGCTTGAAGTTTGCAAGTGAAAATATGATAATTAGTTTTCTTGGAACGTTAACATTTCAACACTTCAGGTTCTCTCCATCTTTGTCTTCAATGAAGCTGCAGTAAACGAGCACTATTTCTCTTCTAAATCAGACTCTTGTGAGGTTTGAAATACAGACATTTTCATCAAGCTGGATAATTTCCATAGAAAATTTACTAGCTCATGAAATATTGCAGGAGTAATTCATACAATGACTCCCTCCTCCCCTTGGTAGGTTGAAGTATGATGTGAGCAGTTCTGAAAACCCCCAGGACAGTCACTTATTTAACAACGGTGATTCCTACTCTTTGTAACAAAAATCAGCTGACTCTTCATTTTTTGCACAAAACAGAATTAGCCAATAGGTCTCTCTTGTGGTTGTTGGTAGTGCTGTAAACAAGGTTACATTAGTGCTGTAAACAAGGTTACTCCCTGCACTTGTTTGTTCTCTTGGAGTATTTAATACAGGTAACTCATTTGGCATATACAACATCTCAAGAACAGTAACTTAGCAGGATTCTGAAAAAAAATAGCAATATATCTGAATAATGAGAACATTCAACATTACAATAGTGAGTAAAAATGTTATATGAAATATCAACCCTGATGATTTAAGGACACAATGTAATCGCTAACATATGGGGCTTGAGAAGAAACTCACATTATGGAAAAGTTATTGTGTTGTTGTCTATTATGGGTGTGTGTAGCTGTTTAAAAACTAGTCCTTGCTTAAAAATTTCTGATTTATACTCCCTGGTGTTAAACAAATATCCTTTTTTCCGAGGATATGGATGTGTTAAAACATCTCAGTCTTCTCTAATTACTAAATTCACTATTTAAGATGTAATTAATCTTATTACAATTCTGGCATCAGACATCCTCTAAGCTTGGGCAGGGTACTGTTGATGCTCATTGATTTTGTCATGTGAGGGGTAAGTGAAATTCTTAACCAAGGTAGAATCTAAATTACCATGTGGTTGTGAGCTTGCATATGCAAAAGCATGAAGTTCGTGTGTCAATTGTGTATGTAACTGCAAGAATGTTTTTGCAGATCAGGGTCTTTTTTTCTTCTTTTAAAGGAAATTAAATTTGCTACAATTTTGTAATTGTCACACATAAGGCTGCTGACAAAGACTGAATTACTTTAGATGCACTACAGAACACTTTAAAAATGTTACAAAACTGAAGCCTCAGTAGCTTGCTTTCTAGTAATGACCTTTAAATGTTCTGGGAACCAATGATATTTAAATGTAAAATTCCACACACTGACAGCAGAGACTACTGAAGACACTTGCACACGGCAGAATGAAATCTTTTTGCCCACTGAATGGGGCAGGTCCATTCGGTTTTCTGTCTTAACCTGACCTCTTAAGGCAAAGTAAACTGTGCCTGAGCCTACAGGTGAGCTTTGTCGTAGTTAAAACCAAGTGCAGGCAGAATAAATGTAGGTCACAGGACTCAGTGAGGATACCTGTCCTTCCTTCTATAGATATGCTAAAATTGCTGGTCTCAGTGGGCTACAAACCCCAGATGTGGATTTGAAGTAGTTACCCTTGGAAGCTTAGAAAGAGGGGATGGATTAGACTTCCTCTGCTGAAGCCTGAAAGCACTGTTCAGAGCTTATATGCTGAAGTTTCCTGAAGGGGTCATGATTTTCACCCTGACGTGTTTGTCAGGGCAGAAATGTACTCTCACCATGCTTCCCATCTATGTATTTTTTCCTATCTTAGCAATAATCAGGGCATCTAAACCAACAGTACTTTCCTGTGTCTGTCTGAAACCTGGTGTGAGTGTCTCTGAGGCCGGCCAGCGAGACTTTGTTGTTGAACAGAGCCTTGTTTTCTCCTGATCGACAAAGGGGGAGAGGAAGACATGCCCCAGGGAGGTGAGGTTGTAAGGAATTCCTTCCAACAACAAAAAAGAGAAGGAGGCAAATTGACTGTTTTATTAGGAACATGATCTGTAGTGTTTTTCATCTGGAGAGGGGATTGTTGCATGCTGATGAATAACGGGTATCGTATCACAAGAGTGCTAAAATGCCCCTGAGCAAGTTCGTTCCTTCAGCTCTCCTTCAGCAGCTCCTGCTATCCCAGCCACTGACCTGTGAAATGTGGTCACGTGCTCTGGATTTTTTCCTGTATTTTGAAAGCTGCTCTTTTCATCTTTCAAAATATTAGCCTAAACAGTTAAATGGGACTTGCATTTGTAAGGGTTTGTGTATTAATATTAATGGAAAGTCTGACAGGTTGGGTGGCCAGAGAGCAACAATCATGCATTTCAGGTGACATGTAAGTACAGCAGGTTATATGGATTTATTGTTTTGAAACTTAGTTTTCTCAGAAACAGAATGGACTTCTAAAAATCCATATTTTTGGAATAAAATACTACAGTTCTAGAGAGGAATATCTAGAAATTATCAAGGGAAAAGGTTGGCTCCATCTTCATCAGAGCATGCCAAAGTTAGAAGCTGCCAAACTTTGAGCATCACACAACCTTGATCGAAATGGGCACTGTTCAGACGATCTATTTTCCACATGAATCCTAGGGCCTTCCTTCTCTCCTCTTGGCATTGAATACCTCTTACTGTTCCTAACATAAGGTTCTGAGGTGTTTATCTCCTCCACTTGTTGGGTGCTGGGACTCATTTGCACATCAGGCTCCCTGATTACAAACCTAAAGTGCATAACTTACCCAGTGACACTAGAACCAGCATATTGACATAAGATTTCAGTGCTACTATCAGGCATTAGGACTGAATTCCAGTTTCCTCAAAATAAGAGAGGAAAAAGAAAAGGACAAAGCCAGGCAGTGCCTTAGGGAGCTGTGCTCCTCCTGAACCTTGCCTAGGCTACAGCAGTGGGAGCAGCTCGTCTGGTTTTGCAGGGCATTTGTCTGGCTAGAGTAACCATGAAAGGTTATTTAAAAATAAGAAAATTGCACCTGGTCATTTAAAACATTTCAGAAGGGGTTGTTGCGCCTGTCAGATGGATGGCCATTGAAATTGGCGTGTTGGCCATGACATGAGTAATTCTTCAATGAATCAGTCTTTTTGCATAGAAAATTATCCCATCAGAAACACTCTGAGTAGCACTAGCCTGCAGGCTTGAAGCTTAAGCTCAGTCACAGCATAAAAACCTCCCCAGCCTTGTTTTCTTTTGCAGCTGAGATTACCCATTTAGAACTCGTAATTTAGACTTTTCTCAGATAAACTCCTTTTTGTATTAATGAGTCTTGCCTGAGAGAGCAAGCCTGCCAACTGGATCCTTACTTTAGTAGTTCACAGAGAAGGATGCTTATTTTAGCCTTATGAAACACACTTGGGCTATGCATTGCCATTTAACAAGTGGGAAATGTAGTAAAGGTAGAAAGCTGGTTTCTGTCTCTTTCAAAGTCAATATATGAATACATGAAAAAAGCATACATGATAGTGCCTTGTTAAGCTTTTTAGGATTACTCTTCTCTTTACCTTGATTGTTTCCTCTTTGCTGAAGTCTGATGGGCTTCAAATATACTGAAGGCTTGTGAACCTGGGAGCCTAAGCCCTCCTGCTGCTAGGGAAAGGTTTATAGACTAGTTCCTTTCATTATCGCTTTATAAATGGCGTTGTTTGAAGCAGTGTGTACTGCAGCTTGAATAGCAACTTGGAGGATGTTAGTTAATTTGTTGTTTGTAAACCAGTGTCTTTTCAAGTGGTTTTTGTGGGGTTCAGGTAATTGTTAGTACTTGGGACTGATGGGAAATATTTTATTGGCAAAAGTTATCCCACCTCATGCTTAAGTCTGGGCCGCACCCATTGGATGTATGCAGGCCTTCAGGGCTACAGAGAGCTGTGGGTGCCTTTGGCTCAGTAGGTAGGTGTGACACTGACAAAAGCCCTGCACATTTCATCAGGCCTTTGCACATGACAAGGGAGTCAGAGCCTCCATCAGCATGCAGCAGACCTCTGTGGGTCACTCCTCCCTTCAAACAGCAGTGCCAGGATTGCAGCAATGTATTTGCAAACAGCCTGGGTAAGGCCACAGTGCCCTCCTCAATGGGGTGATCTTCTATTGTCAGCATCCCCCATTTCAGAATAGCTGAGTTTGTGGTGTCCACAACACCGAATTTCTTGCTCCAGTGACAGAGAAAAAGAACTTTGAAATTGGAAAAGATCTGGGATGTCTGACTTTTAAAGTCCCTTCTTGAAAGCTCTGCTCTTTCTGTCATAGCCCCATTCATCCTTGTCTTCTTCCTCTCCAAACTTCCAGAATCATAGAATCAAAGAATATGCTGATTTGGAAGTGACCCACAAAGATCATTGAGTCCATCTCTTGACCCTGCACAGAATAGCCCCAGGAGTCACACCATGTGCCTAAGAGCACTGTCCAAAACCTTCTTAAATTCTGTCAGGCATGGTGCTATGAACACTTTCCTGGGGAGCCTGTTATAGTACCCAACCACCCTTTGGGTGAAGGACCTTTTTCTAATACCCAGACTAAATCTCTCCTGACACAACTTCAGGCCATTCCTTCAGGTCCTGTCACTGGTCACCAGATAGAAGAGACCAGTTTCTGCCTCTCCTCTTCCCCTCATAAGGAAATTGTAGACCAAAATGATGTCTCCCCTCAGTCTTCTTCAGACTGAACAGACCAAGTGACCCCCTCATATGGCTTCCCCTCAAGGCTCTTCATCATCTTCCTCACCCTCCTTTGGAAGCTCTTTAAGAGCTTAATATCTTTCTTATATTGTAGTGCCTGAAAGTGCATGCAGCCCTTGAGGTGAGGCCACCTCAGTGCAGGGCAGAGATGGACAATCCTCTCCCTTGACTGGCCATGATGTGCCTGGTGCTCCCCAGGACACAGATGGCCAACCCAGAGTCTTCTTTCTTGGTACCATGGCTTCCTTGTGTTTGTCTGACTATTTCTGCCATCCCTTGATCCCTGACCTTTGTGAAAAGTAGTGGCCAGAATAACCTTTTTGTTCTGTACCTGAACAAGTGAGTCCTGACCATTGTGGTGGTGCCAGCTCAGCATAGGTGAGTAGAGGTGCTCAATTTTAGCATTTGAGATGCATTCTTCAAAGAAAACAGATATACAATCAAGTATCTGAAGGATGTTGAGCACCCACAGTGGCACAGGCATACTGCTTGTCTGAAAAGGACTGCAAGTTTTTGTGATGTCTTTAAACTGACCAGATGTCCAGCCAATGACTGAGAAGGTGTTTTAGGCTGCATGGGGAGAGCAGAAACCTATTGCAGAGCTTCCTATCAGGTTGAAATGCCTCCTTTTCATCACTTTTCATCACTCTTCATCTAAGGATGGAGATCCTTAGCTGTTCTGGACCAAGGTACCATGGCTCCCTGTACAAAATCCTTCATGGATGGAGAACCCTGGACTATGGAGGTGCTTGCAAAGAAACTCAAGGCATGCAGTTAGATGTTGTACAGAGTGACTAAAAGAAAAGGAGGCCCAGCAATAGTAAAGTATACAAAATATTTTCTTGATCAGTTTTTGCAAGTAGAAGTATAAACATATGTGCTTGAGTGAGAATGATATGACAACTGATTATGGCTGTTTTTGAGTCTTTACCCTCAATTTCCTCTTGCTTACACCCTGAAAAGCATGCATGTCAACCAGGATTGATGTCACACATATACATCCATCTTGAGAAGCTATAAACAGCCTTTAGACATTACAAAAGCCGTTTTTACATTGATTTCAATGTCTCATTGGTGTTAATTTATTTGTATGTGATACTAAATACTTGAAATCAACCCTTTGGATAGCTTCCAAATGAGTACCCTGTGATGAAAACTAAAAGCAAATGGAACGAGCTTTTGGGGGAACAGAGAGGGAGAAAAACACCAAAAATGGCAAATAACAAACAAAAAACCTCAAAACCAAAACAAAATATTGGAATCTTTTAGTAAACACAAAATTCTTCCACACTGTTTACACTCTGAATGCTGGGGTACTGGAGAGGGTAAGCAATCAGGAGTCAGGCAATATTTCTATCATTATTATTTACTATAAATGCCTAAAATGTTGAATTTTTATTTATTGTCAAGCTGAATACAAAACACTATGAAAATAAGTGAGTCAAGTTTTCCAGAAAATAAACACACCTTTCCTTTTTCACTGGTAATGGTGCAAGTAGTGGTGTCTGTTGTAAAGGTCTGGGGTCTGACTCTCATATATGCTCTGACAAAGCTCTAGCTTGGGCATAAATTAATGCCAGAGCTGTGTGAAAAGGCCTGAGCAATGTACAGAGAGACAGGGATTTATGATTTTCGAACCTGACAGTGCTCTTTAGGCTAACCAAGGAGGAACTCTGCTTGGTCTGTCATATATTGCCTCAACTCAGGTCAGTAAGGGTTACTTATTGCCATTTGTTGAATGTGTAATAGGATTAGAGATGGATTAAGCAAAGTGTTTTGGCTTTAAAAGATTGTTTTGCTTTGTTTTTCTTTAGTTTCATGGAACAAAACTCTTTTCTGCCTGCACAAGAAAGGTTGAACTGTTTAAACGAAACCTAATGAAAATTCTTGAATAAGGCAAAGATGCTGCTGTTCAAATATATTCATTCTGTTTTTGTGGTGACATGGCATCATCATGACTAGAGTTTGTTGTTTGTTTTTCTGACTGATGTGCAGCCAAGCAGAGATTCTAACTTAAAAGCTTAGGATGCAGATTCTCAGCCCAGACATTTTTGGAGAATCATTATCACTGCAATTGAGCAAGGAGATGTTTTACGGAATAAACAAACCAAAAAAAAAAATAAACAGAGAGCTCACTGTATTTTTTCATGTTTGCAACCCCATAACATTTTGTTTTCCATATCTGTATTAAGCATGTGATGTTGAAAGTTACCAAAGGTCTTTTTCTTATTTCCTGAAGGATTCTAATACTCCATTTTCTTTTTCTTTCAGAAGAGAGTAAAAGCTGTTTCAGAGCACAAGCAGCCATTTTCATAACTTCCCTAAATTCAGAGAAATAATGATACAATCAACTAGGGCATGTCTTCAGTGGATTGCTGAAACATATTTACTATGACATTAATCCTGTTCTAATACAGTTCTTTCAACTGAAAGGTTTTTTGCTAGTCTGGGCTGTATTTTGCTTATTCTTGAACTTGGCTGTGTCTGGGGTAAGAGAAAAGGGGTATTTCTTCATTCAAAAGATCATGTACATGCACATAATTCACTTGTGCCAGGAAGCTGATCCCTCTGCTCTGAGTTCCTGCTGCTTTGCCATCACCCCCAACACCTTTTCTGATCCTTTCAGTACAAGGAGAGGCCCTAGCAGGTATGTTTGTTGCCAGACTGACAAAGTGCTGTGACCTGTGCCTGCCACATAATTTGTCAGATCAGACAAATGATTCCTGTATCTGTGCCTCTGTTACCTCTGGAAGGCATTTTCATCTCGCACACAATCCAGGGAGTTGTTGCCTTTAGACTGAAACAATCACAGAAAATACAATCCAGAACCATATCACCACACTGTGTTATTCAAATGAGAGGTCAAATTACCCCCACTGATGTAAGCAGGGTTGCCAAGGTCTAAACGAAGACACAACTTGGCCAAAGGTCTGTTTCTAATGTGGGGTTTGAAGGCTGGTAGGTCTTGACTCTAATATCAAACAGCTGCAAGTCAGTACCAGCTCCGTTGAAAAATATGCACACATTTCCAGAAAAACCCTCCCCAAATAAAAACATAAAACCCAACAACCCTGAATCTTGATATATTATTTAAACTTTGCCAGTGATAAACTATGGTTGCTCGTTGTTGCCTACTATTTTAGTTTGTGTTCCCTTTGTGAGACTATTTAGGTACATTAAAGCATGCTAAAATATTTCAGTATAATGCTCAAACTGCTTCTCCTCCCTGCTCTGTCTCACTCTCACGCACACATCCCCCCTCAAAGCTCTTTACTAAAGTGCAATCCCAGTTCTTGTATCATTTGTACCCCTGTAGATATGTGGCAGCTTCTCTTCATTTGCATTTAATAGCAGAAAGCAAATGCTGGATGTGAATTTAGTGAACTGTTAGCATGAGCAAGGAGGGAGGTAATTTATAAATCCTTACTTTCATTTTGCCATGCAGCTTTTGGTGTCCTAAGATTACACGAGAAGACACTGTTATAACTATAATCACTCAGGAACTCAACTACAGACATATATAAAAAATGAATACATTGCTCAGAAATTGTTAATGGCCAGCAAAGTATTCTTTTTCTGAATTACTGCCAAGTTTCAAAACTGCATGTGTCATCTTATCGTGTACTATGCATTAAGTGTTGGTCATGTAAGTCAGATCTGCCCTATGGGTATTTTAAATTGCAAACATAACTTTTTGAAACTCTATTGTAATGGTTTTTATTTGGCTTGGTTTCTAAATCAACATAGTTTGTTCATACCACTTCAATTGCTCTTTTCTTATTCTTTGCCACTCCTAAATCCTTTATCTGAACAAGATACAAAGATCAAGAAATTTGTTGGGTAGCTGAGCATCTAATGCTTCCTAAACTCTCTATAAAATCTGTAATAAATTTATGGTATGTAGCTTTTTTTTCCTTTTTTTTTTCCATATGTAACCAGTATAGAAGTGGAATTAAGACAGCATAGAAGTTAGTCATGAAAGAAGCATGTTGTTTTTTTTTTTCTCCATCAAGTATTGGCAATAATAAACTTAAACCATTAAAATTAATAATTATCTCAAAACATTTGACTTTAGGCATCTTTCCTCTGCTGTACAGTTGTAGTTTTACAGTTCACCTGAAACCCTCCTACTGTATAACATAGCTCTTAGTTTGCATATAGTTTTTTGTACAGCAACTTTGATGTTTCAACCCATTGCACATCTTCCTTTCTGCCTGAGACCAACTGAACTGTAACAATGCCCAGTGCTTATTTTGGTAGCTTTTTTTCTTGTCACATGGTGGCTGACACTATAAGCAGTTGCTCTCGAAATTCCCAAACTAACAACAAGAATGTGAGAAGATGAGGTTGCATGGTGCACCAGAACCCAATTGGGGTTTCTTCTACCTTGGATGCTATCTGTTCTTTTGAGAGCATTTTAGGTAGAAATTCTTTACTGTGACGGGGGTGAAGCACTGGCACAGGTTGTCCAGACAATTTGTGGATGTCCCATCACTGGAACTGTTCAGGGCTGGGTTGGATGAGGCTTTAAGAAACCTAGTCTAGAGGAAGGTGTCCCTGACCACGGCAGGGGGTCTGGAACTAGCAAGTGCTTCCAACCAAACAGTTCTATGATTCTGTAATTCTATGGGGTTTTTTCTGTCATATTTCTGAGTACAAAAAGCAGAAGATACTGATGTGCAGATGAAAGCTTTGAAGGGAAATAGAACTGTCTCTAAGAGTTACAGGTGGATAAATGGATCAGTAAAGAGTTATATATTATGTGCTAATATATCTGTGAGGTATAAACAAACTGTGAGGAAAACACAAGTCTAGAAAATGGAACTGCATCATCTCAAGGCAGAGAAGATTAAAGTAGTTCTTCCAGCCATTCTATTTAAATGAATTATTGTATATGTAAATCCATTTATGCTGGAAGTTGGAGAGGCCATTTATTTCACAAATACTAGTGTTATCCTAGGAAATAGAAATGGGATTCTGAAACTAGTTATTAAAGATCACACTTTAGTAATTAAGATAACTTGAGTTCCAAGGGGTCACACATGATCTAATTCTGGGAGTCAAATTAGCATTCTATTGAAATGGCTTTTGCCAGACAGGAGACTACAGCACTTGGATGCTTTTAGCTAAATCCAGAAGAACAAATTCTATTGTCATTAGTCCTTGTCCACAGCATCTCAAATTCAAGGTTTCTTTACAGCACAGGTAAAATGGGATGCTGCTACCACAGGTGGGTTTGGCTGCTGCATCACAGTTATGGAGGAAACTCCCAAGCTACCTTTGGTCTTGCTGTCTCTAGAGGAGCAGCCCAGTTCGGGAATCTTCCCTGGCTGCAGTAGCAGGAATCAGTCTGCCTGCTGGGGCACTGCTGCAGGCAAAAGAGATGGAGAAGACAACCCTCATGTCCCAGGCACCTGCCTGCTTTAGTTATGCCTGGAGCTGGTCCTGCTTCAAGCACGCAGATAGTCTGGGCAAACAGAAGAGTGCTTTTGATGGGGGATTGCAGACTAACACAGCCTGATCTTTAATACGTAATCTTAACTAGAAATGCAAGTTACGATTGGCTAGAAACTGCTTAAATAAGAGTAGAGTCAAGCAGGACTGGTGATCCTCTTGCAATGATGGGAAATGTGCCCTTGATATAAAAGAAAAAATAATTCATATATACTCTTTTCCAGATTAACTCCAAAAAAGATCTCAAAATATTTTTTTCTCTTTTTTTTTTCTCAAAATATATTTTAGCTTAAGAAAAAGATGGAACACCCCCACTTTCTATGTGCTGAGACTTTGGAAGTCAGCAGCCTTTTGGAAGTATTTCTCTAAAACCAAACCATCAAAATGTGCTTGGAGTAAAAGATATGTTGGGTATTTTCTGATTTACTTTGAGCGGGGTTCACTTCTTCCCACAAGAGATATCCATTCCATGTAATGAGAAAAGGAACCAGCAAAGAGCTGAGAAATGGTGTTCTGATTGGAAACTCACACTTCTACATGTACCATTAAACTGAGGTGGACAGTTAAATCAATCTAAAGTAATTTCAGTACCCAGAAACCAGCTCTTGGTGCTTTTGATCCTTGAAAAATATCAGCCAAGTTTCTGTTAACTCTGCCGACTTCAGAAGGCATTACACTACTCTTGGGTATATTTGTCCCTTTTCCTCTCAAATAACATACTAATTTGATTGATTTTTTCCTATGCTTATCATTCTGTGGATTGATATGTTTTTCTTTGACAATGCAGAAATGTTCTGGTTACATTTAAATAACATAAAATATATGGGTGTGATATATTCCTGTGCTGCTGTCCCTTACTCTAATTTTACTTGATCAAAGAAGCTACAACAGCATAAAAGCACCAGAGACGCAGTGAATCAAGCACATATGCAAAGCAGAAAACATATTTTTTAATGAAATATGAGATTACTTCACTGTATTATCTAAACTATGATACACTATATGTTTTCCACTGAAATTAAAGATTTATATGATGTGATACAAATCCCACTGTAAGATATATATTTACTCAGAACAGAGGGTGAAAACACATTAGGTCTATATTTTTAAAGATCGATTGTTAATTTTACAAACAATTTTCTCAAAATTTGCCCTTTTGAAAGTAAATGTGTCGGTTATAGGTGCTATTTTTTGTATTTCATGTAGCATAAGCTCAGTCAGCTTTACTCAGACCAAAGTAATTTTCAACGTCCACCTTTTTTATATCTTCATAATGTAACAAAAATCTAGTATAACATAAGAACATCTTTCATTAGTTCTGTGAGCGGATAAGAAACCTGTGTTATATTAAGAAATCAGAATTGAAGCAAAATCATTAGGGAGTAAACAGTCATCTTCCTGCTCAGTATCCACTGACTGATGTAATGAGGATGGTGAACTGCTTGCATTCCTTACATGATTTGTGGAAGGAGTTGCTATTCAAGCAGAGCAAAAAATAGATTCTGGTATAAAACTTTGTTAAAATTTAGACTCCCAGATCTGTTTGCTTTGCCAACCCAGCATCCTGCAGTTTGGTCTCTTTGCTATTATGGTCTTCTACCCAGACTTAGCTGCCTTTTAATATATCAGTTGAGACTAACTTAATTTATTTGGGTTTCTTTTCCACATTTTACCATTTGTAACTTGTGATATATCTCTTAATATATGGGTGTATTGATGGTACATCATTATGATGGTAATATATGGGTGAACTATATGGTGCTTTCACACAGGAAAGAGATATTACCTCCCCCTCTTGTGGACTGAGGGCTCAAGTTATTCCCTCCCAATCTGTGCCTTTTCCAGGGCTCTCTTCCCTTGTCCCAGTGCAAGCACTGCTTGACACTGCTCTCAGGGAATTTCATCTGGCCTACAACCTCACAGCTGTAAGCACCTCAGCACCCCCAGGAGAGAGGACAGTATGAATTCTTTCTCTACAAGTGGAACAAGTGGCATTGTCCTCCTATCAGAAAACATGGTCACCAAACTAGAAGCTGTGGGAGAAAAATGGGGGAATAACTATTTCTGAAACTTATTAAGATGCTATGTTTGGGCAAAATACATTTTATTATAACTGGATCTTACTATGAGTAATATTGCCTAATTAACCACAGGGATTCATGAGCTTTGCAGACTGAAAGACTGAGCATAGGAAATGTCTCAGGTCTGGTTTTAATCAAATTTATGTCCTTATGAATTGCTTGTTTTTGCAAAAAGTTTCAGGAGTAGCTAGTCTGAGGAATTACCCAGGGGGTGTAACAATGCTTCCAGTTACATACTTGAAACATCTCTGGAGCTGTACCTGCCTTAGTTAGAAAAGAATTATCTCTACAGAGCTAGAGCACACTTCTGAGTGGACATAGGAATGGTGGATGATCTCATTACCTCTGTCCTCCTTAGATCTATTTCTAAACTTTTCAAGCTCCTTGGGAACTGTCTTCCAGTCCATGTAGACCTTGGGGGGTCGTGAATCTGCAAGCTGGACTTTTGCACACAGAGCACAATGGACTTGCAATAATGGAAACCTTCAGCTCTCAAAAATGGTTAGGGTTTTTTAAGGATTCCTTAATGGAAAATACTTTTTTCTGGTGTGGATCAGGCTGATTCTGACTGTGCACACCCACACCCCCACACACCACACACACACCAACGAAGGATTGGAGGGCTATCAGCACATGCTGTGTGTTAAAAATGTGGCAGGAATAGCTCTGTAGGTAAGAACAGAGGGAACCTGTGCTCACAGAGATGACAGTATCAAGGAGAGAAGAGGAAGAAGAAATTGGAGCATGGATACCAAATTTACCCTGGGTCACACTGGGGCTATGTGCCACTCAATGTCACATCCCTACACAGAACAAAAAGAGGCAGCATTTATCAGAGCTAATGCACAAGGTATGACTGAAGTACACATTTTGGCATCTTTCTTTTTCATGACAAATTTGTGTAAAGAAATGTGTTACAGCTAGGAGACATACAATGTTTTTCTGGCTTGTGGCTATTCTCCAGCCAGGAATATACTTTTTATGAAAATTAGTGAGTGGCTACTTCAAATAAAATTATCATAATTGGAAACTTAAAAATGTGCTGGATTTTTACTTCTCAAAACCAAACGAAAATAAGAAAAAAAAAGTACCCTAGGAAAAAGATTTTTTTTTTTTTGTTGCTTACTTCTATGTAGGGGCAAACTAGTGATCCAAGTGCACTGTTGTGATCCTATTGTGGACTCACTGATGGCACCAGAAGTCAAAGTGTCTATGTTTATGTGGCTGTGCCAGTGCACCAGTGTTGTGAGGAGCTCCATGTAGTTGGCACCTGCTGAGCCAAAGATTTGAGATGAATAGCACCCATATTGATTTGCCTATAATGGAGTGGAAAAGAAAAATGTCCAGGTTTTGTTGCAGGTATTTTCATGGGGTATTAAATTGGTGGATTAGTTGCAAACAGCAGTACTGATAAAGTCTCCTGTCCATCTTGATGGTTGGGCCTTTCTATTAAAATGACACATAAATAACCTATTATGTCCCCCACCCATGGAAATTCAAATGCACCTGTCAAGTTGATAAAGCACTTGCCTGGAGGGAAGCATTGTTTACATTTTCACTCCATTCTTCAGAAAAAGTGAGATTCTAATTATTTTTCCCACTGTAAATTAATGCTGACTATGATGGTTAGCATATCTCTGTATTGTTATATCTATGCAAAAGTTAAATAATAGAACTGATCCATCATGTATTATGCAATGTGCATTTTTATGACAGGCTTCCCTCTGATCTTATTATGCCTTTCTTCACAAATACTTACTTTTTTTTCCTAGCGGCTGGGGGAATCTTTGTTGACTGCTGGTTCAGAAGTTGAAATCTGTCCTGTGTGAAAAGAAAAATGCAATTTACATGTTTATCGGATGCTGAACTCTGCTATCTTCCGAGAAGGAAAAAATAAGGATATAAGAGTATACTCCATTAATAAGAAGCTTTATTATAATAGGCAATTGGTCACAGTAGACTAAACCATTTTTCTACAAACCAAGCACATAAAATTCAGTAATACAATGCAATTGTTTCTGGATATCTCAGACAGCAACTTCTAATTCAGAAAAACTAGACTAGTTAAGATAAAATAAAATGTGAGCAGAATCTTTCTTGCATGCATAAAATCATGCAACACCTTTGCACAGAACTTTATGCTGGACCACAAACCATTTCTTAGGGTTCCTAGCAGTCATTTTTGCTTTGTTTGTAAATTTTTTTTTGTACATTTCGTGGTTCATGCTTGAAGTGAAGATAAAACTACTGAAATACCACAAAAGAGCTGTTTTTGCAATAGTGTGATACAAGTGGAAAATATTATTGTGAGAAGAATTCTTGCTATCTGGCTTCTTAACAGAAGCAGGTAAGAAGACATTGCTGAGACATCTTGGTGCACTCAGAGAGCTTTGGGAGACAGCCTGATGGTGCAAGTTACTTTTGCAAGTGTGGCAGACCCAACTGGTTTGCATATGCTGTTGAAGGCTCATACAAATTTCCCTGAATCTTTAACTCTTTGTCTCTACTTGCTACAGTGGATTTCCATTCCTAGATTTCTAGAGAAGCATCAATTCCAGGCATGGTTAAACTGTTTGCAAGAGTCAAAAACAAAACCCTGGCATAGGAAAAAGGAGTAAACTGACAAGGAAATACATTAGCAATTGAGACACTTTGGGTTTAGTTTCTGATGAGTTTGCAATTGGGATGCTGGCCCTATGGAGGCAGAAAAAACATCCTTGGAGTGAAGAAGGCAGAGGGGATGACATGAGAATGGTGAGTGTCAATCTTAACCACAAAGGAATACCCAAACCTCTGCCATCTTAATTTTCTTCCTTCCCTTCTTTTCCGTAATGAAACCAGCATTTACTTTAGCATCACAGCTTACAAAAATATGTCAGGCCCTTCCACTACTCTTTCACAAACACCTTGCCAAGGAGGTGTTTGTGAAACCTTTTTTTCAGTTCTTCCTCCGTGGCCTATTTCTGCAGTGATGTCTGCAAGAAAGCATCTGATGGCTGGTGATTATCTGGAAAATCAGATGAGATAATTTATGGACAGTTAAAGCAAGTAGCCACATAAATGTCTTCTGATCTCAACACAGGCTGCTAACTCCTTGTTCTGCAAGCAGCCCATTTCTACCTGTCCCTACAGTGCTGAAGCAATGGGGCTGCAGTGTGAGTGAGAGATTCTAGATACTTCTATGGTAAATGTTTGCTAATAATTAACATCTGTGCTGGAGCAGTCAGTGTTCTTATTACGGTTACTGAAAGATCAGAGCAAAATTACCGTATTTCTAAAAGAGGACAACCACCCTTCAGAGATGTTCATATATGTTTTACTAAAAGTGTTTAAATTTGCTTTTCTGTTTCACTTTCATTTTCTTAGCCTCCTTCCATCTGCTTCCAAAGAAAGTTGGATCTAAACAGGCAAATTTGGAACATTTTTGTACTTAGTAAAACTTTACAGCAATTTTGCTATTGTTTGAATTAAAAAAAATGAAAATATAAATGAAAACTCAAAAGGCACCTTCCACAAGAGCACCCACTAGCACAAGGATACATTATGCCACTGCCTGTACGGAGGAAATTTTCTGAAGCTGAAGAAGATGCAACTAGAAGCCATTAGTCCAATGTATTTTAATTTTAAGTTCTCAGTCCATGTAATGATACAGGTTTAAAAATGTTATTTAGCTGCCAGGAAAAGATCTGTCAATCTGATGCGAGTCACAGGTGAATAAAAGCCTGTCACATTCCCAGACACACATTTTGAATGCACAAGACCTTGGACAAATTGAATGAAATCTGTGAACATGGACTTGTTTCTTTTAACTATCTTTTCTCTGCATTTAATCAGTTCCGAACAATAAAAATAAAATGCTCATTGCCAATAATTTAATTGACAAACTTAGCTTCTTTGTTTTCTGTTTACATATTAGTTTTCAACTGCATTGTTACTTACAGATCTGTCAGGGTTATTTTCACAAATTTTTCACAGAATGACTTCTGTGGGCAAACTTTATCCCATAAGATGAACTGCACCATGGATCTATTTACGATTTGTTGTTTCTGGTGTATTTTTGGTCACCAAAGTCATATAGTATTATTTCTGCTTTCTGACTGCATTACATTTGTAAACACATGAGTAATGAATAACAAATGTTGATGAGCAGATAATGAATAGCAGACACTCTTATTTACACAGATATGCCCTTGTATGCATTAAAATCCTGACTTCCATAGGGAAAATAACTTTTCCTAAACACTTTTGTATATAAAATCCTGTCTGTCTGAAGTTACTGAAGATGCTTTCTTAAGTAACTGATTCCAGCATCCCTTGTAAAATTTGGGAAATGAGGCATGGAGAGAGATTTCTCTTGCCCGTCTGAACCAAACCCACTCTGGGCTTGGAATATAGCAGGATTCTTGGGAGTAGGAAGGGAATGCATTTTATCTCCTTTCCTTAGGGCAAATCAATGGACAAAGACACTGCTATGCACAAGGAAATGCAAGAAAGCTGTGGCCTTTAATTTTTACTCACTAAGGTTTTTGCTGCATTGAATATCAGTTTTCGTTTAATTAATTCTTGAGATGACTTTTTTTCCCCAGATTTATTATTGTTTGGAAGAGAGTATTTCTACTTTTTTTTTTTTTAATGGTGACTGAAATGTGGACTCTTAAAACCACAAAAGATTTAGATCTGAAAAAATGGGATGGTGAGCAGCAGACTACACAAGCAGCATGTGCAGTGTAGCTAAAGAATATGTGGCTGCACTTTGTAATATCTAAAAGCAGGAGATGAAAATCATTCCCTAGAAAAGATCTGCATTGCTATTCACTGGACATATCCATAAATAGGATGCTATTGCAAATCAGAAACAAAAAGACCTGCTGCTGTTTCCTAGTGCTATGGTGCTAAGCAGCTTTCCATAAATCTATTCTGGGATTTCTCCTTAGTCGTTTACAAAGAGGTTATTTTCTGTATATGCCTTTTTTTCACCATTTAGTCTGTCCATGTCTGTTTGTTAAATAAATCAGGGAAGACTGTAACAACAATGCTTCAGGCATTCATAATTTGACTGAAACAAACAATTCCTGGATACTGCTGGTCCCTTATGCTGGTCCATTATGTTGATAAATAGGACGATCTAGAAACAAGGTATCTCTCAGCAGAGTTACCAGGAGGCCACAAAGGCCTTTGCTAACATGAGACACTCACACGCCTCGTTATTGCTCCAGGAACAAGAGCAGACGCTGCCGCCCCACCAAAGCACACTGCGCTCGCATAAATGTGTGTGAGCACTTCGTGCATGTAAGGGTTAAACATGAGGACCTTGGTGTGGCTTTCTCGTGGTGGTATGATTTTTGACAATCCTAATAGCTTTTCTTGTCTGTGTCTTTGTTTGCCGTTTCTCCGATTTCACGATTTATTCAAATTGAGTTGATTTTCACAATTTGTAAAGTGCCCCATCCTTCCTTTCAGTGGCTTGGAAACTTTCCTCACTGTCACATCTGATTCCAACCGAGGTGCAGTGACAGCCTCACTGGAACCTGGACACCACCAAGGTGCCTTTGACACAGACAGGAAGGATCTTTTTAGATATTTCCATGTAAATTCTTCTTTTACCAAAGTTGCTGGCAAGGTTTTTTAACAACAGTTTGTCAGAAATGGGGTTTGTAATGCTTAAGGGGTGCTGAGCTTCCCTCAGAGGTTAGCACTAGTTGGCTTTTGTTCTTTTTAATTGTAAAGCTACGCTGGTTTAACAACGATTGCCTCCAGGACAGTAATTCCCATATTTACAACTCTTACCACAGAAAATGCATTTACCATGTTTATGAAAGTTACTTGAAGTAAATACAGCACTCTCGACTTTTGATGTCTTTTTTTTTTCCCCCTATCATTTTAACACTTTTTTGCCCTTTTGACTAAAGTTAACAGCTTGTAACTTTTGCTAATTATTTGTCATGACCAGCATTCAGTTCCACCCATTTTAAATTGGTTGATTTGGTCCATTTTACTAATTTTATGCATTTTCTTTAAATGCTGTTTTCAAACAGTTTTTTTATACATTTTGCAATGCATGAACCTGGAATTGATTCACATGACATTGCTAATAATAATGCTGCTGCAAACACTTAAGAATCAATACTAATCATAATCAAGTGTTTGGACACACGTGTATATTTCTCAACCTTTTAAAAGAGCTTTTTTCATGCTGATGTCTTTTTTAAGACACTAGAAGTCAGTCTTCCTCTCATTCTCACTGCAGCTCAGCAAATCTGAGGATATCATCTTTCCATTCTTCTTTCACAAAAGCTGTCAAACAATAGAAAACATCATAGTACCTTTACACACTAGCATGGCATTTTCTGTACCCTGACCTAGGAAATAGTGGTAATATTAATTGCCTGTGCCTCAGTTGTGTAATATATTCATAAATATACATTTATCAAAACATATTTTTGTTTAACATGTGTTGTACTTCAATAACGTATACTTGGTGTGGCATAATATATTTATACAACAAAATACATTTGTATTTGTACTTACAAATGTATTTTTGTCTTTTTTCTAGGTTATGCACTGTAATTTCCAAAGGGTTGGTATAATTTGCCTTTTTTGTAGGAGAAACGTGTTCCACTCTCTTAGAAACCTGTATTTTTACGTCACAGTGTACGCTAAAGGAGCAGTGATTGAAATAATTGTTGTCAAGGAAGAATGTATTAAAATTATTAATAAGACTTAAACCCACATGAGACTTACTGAATCATCTGATCTGACCTAAATTCATGACCCTTCCTCCCAGTTCTTCCCTTCTCATACTTGAACAAAAATAGGAGGACCAAAAGGAGAAAAAACTGCCAACATAATAAAGGCCAGTGAAAACTGTACATTTGCATTAGGTCGACATAACATTTTATGATTATAATAATATAAACAAATAAACTATAAGGGCACATGCATCAGACCTCATTTCAAGCTGAACTATTATAAAGCGATTAACAGCCTCACAGTCCCGCTTTAATTAAGTTATGTTGTGAAATATTCAGCATTTGAACCTGTTCTGGCCTGCCTCTTTTATCATTGAATTACCATCCTTAATGTGTTTTTCTGCTGAAAGATGAATTTCATTTAAGGATTACTGTACATTGCTCTGGCATTTTGTGGTTTCTTGTCAGCCCTTGTGAATCTAGATCATTGCTAACTTCAGCTTCCCTGACATGTCCTATATGCGTAGTCTCTTGACTAGCCTGTCTCGGTGGATTTATTAACTCAGATTGTATTCCTGTAGAAATGAATGGACATTTTTGATTAACTTAATGACAGAAATTTCAGATGACAGTACAGTTTACTTTTGGAGCTTACTTCAGGTTATGTAGGCCACAGCAGCTCTCTAGTGACCTATCACTTCACAGAAATGTGTTTTGAGAGTTTCAAGACAGTGGACATCTGTCTGCCAAATACTTTCAGATGGTGCTAGCAAGGAGGGAATGGAAAGGTCCTTCTGCAGTGGGGTCTTTAAATCCACAGCCATCAACAGAGCTGCTCCCCCCTTCCTGGAAGTGGTATTCAAATGTTATATCCTTCCACATATTGAAGAGTGCCTTCAGGCAAGCTCACACTACCAGGTGTCTTTGAGGAAGAGTTAATGAGTGACGCAGCGAAGGATTCTCTTTCCTTCCTTTCTTCCCAGACTAAGGCTATGCAACTCACCACAGCACCATCAGTTCTGGCAGTGCCTTTTCTCTTTCAGTAGTCAGATGATCAGTCTGTGCTTTTGTTTATTTTTTATTTTTTGGGGGGGAGGGGGGTGGGGCAGGGGGGATGGAAAGAGGACATGCAGAACAATATCATCATGTTCTCATGTTCTTTTGGCTAGTCACACCAATGTCCTCAGAGGGAGTTCACCAGATCTTGAACTGTGACAACAAATCAGATGGGTTTGTTTACTCCCACTGTCCTGCAGAACTGTCTGCTCTCGGGGAGCAAGACAAAGACTCCTGATGCCACACCTGGTCCCATATGGATATGGTGTCCCAGGAATGGCACCCAGAGTCAAGAACTTCCAAAGAAGGTCTTTGCCCTGGCAAGGTGAAGGTTTGTTCAGGCACAAAGGTTTGAGTGACATGGCTTTGCGTAACATAGCTTCCTCACAGTAATTGCATGTTGTAAATTACACTCAGATCTGGCACTGATTAAAAAAATAGGTGGTAATTTATTTGTGTGAAAGTAGTGGAAGGTCCATGCTCTTCCATGTGCTGGACAAGTACAGAATGCATATTTTTGGCCCCAGGGCTCACAGCTCAAACAGGTCAAACAGACCTGAAAAGAAGGATGTGGTGTCCATATTCATGGCTTGCAAAACACACAGTAAATAAGCCCTCTGCTAGTTGATAGGGACAAACACAAGAGAAGAACAAGAAGATTCAGTGAAATTCAGATAAGATGAAGGTCAGACAAGAAGCAGAGGAAAGCATGGGACTGATTCAGGAGGGAAGAAAATTTTGAAGAAAGGCAGCTAGCAATGCAAGGAAAAATGCATCTACCATAAAAGGAGGATTGACACAGAAATCATCCTATTTGCTGTGTTTCCTGTAGACTGAGGTTCTGAGCTGGGCGTCTCAACCATTTATCTTACCTGAAGCCACAGATCAGGGAGGAGACACGAGGCCAGGGAAGCCTTGGTGCTCTTGAATTGGATAGGTTAGAAGTTCTGGTAGTGAGACACCAGGATGAGAGAGGAGGGTGACCACTGCAGGGGCTGTGGTGTGGCAGCTCTTGCAGCTGCTCCTCTGTGCTCACACTGCACCAGTGGAAGTTGCTTTCCTGCTTTCATGAAACCTCTGGCCAATGGAGCGCTGTGTAATGCAGGGATATGTCTTGTTTGCTAGACAGAAGAAAATACAGACCTTGTCCTGTCCTTATGGCTGCTGTATGGTCCTAATATGCTGTCCTGAATGAAAGCCTTTGAACCCCAGAGAATTCGGTGTGGAAAATTCAGACTGTCCTTATTTTACCTTAAATTTTCAGATGACCTTTCCTTTTTTTAAAATGTAAAAAAATTTATTAGGACTGATGGAAATGGAAGCTGGAGCTAAAATGAAGTATCCTATTGTTCTGTCATTCCTGGAAAAGAGTTGGAGATAATATTCTATATGTGTTCTTGCTTTCTTAATTCACCTAAAACAAATCCTCTCCTAAGGCAGTGTCCCATAATAGCAGCAAGCACGTCAGGATCGTGGCATTGGCACACTGTGCTAGTTATGGGATTCCTCGTAATGCGTAGGAACAGCTGAGGAAATGTGAACTGGAACACAAGCAAACTGAGCTAAATCTAACTTTTCCCAAGTGAGGGGAAAAATTTGTATCTGGTTTTTGTGGTCTCGTAAGAACTTGACCTCTTCATTTCAGCAAAAACTAAAAGCAAGACTATGCAGAAGAAGGTTTTGATGTACCTATCTTAAATGAGAGCTTTTCTTTAGCTAGCTTTGTGAGTAAGTTCCAATCATTTCTGCCAGTGTAATACACATTCTTGAAAGAAAAAGCATGTGCTAGGCCAGCAAAAGTGGTATTTTGTCTACATTAAATAGAAATGTTAGGGAAGAACATGCTGATGTATTGTAAGGACGTAGCAATATCACCAATCCCTCCTTCCACAAACAGGAGTAGAATCTCATGGGAGAAAATGAACAACGAAAAGGTCTTGCAAAAGTGAGGGTTAAAAAGCTTGTGTTTGCACTTCAGGGGAAGTACAAAAATAATGCTTCTCATCCTCCTTTCTAGTTAAGGATAAAGGGGTGCTTAAGCCTTGTGCCATGATCCATCAGAGGTCTTGAATTCTGCTTAGCCTGTGAAAAGAATTTACATGAAAAAAGCTAAATGGAAATTCTGACTGATGTAGGGAGATACAAAGCCTACCAAAGCAAACATGTTTAGAGCAAACTAGGAAGCTAGGTAACTGTTAATAAACTAGCTTTACACAATGCCCTAAAATACACCTAATTTACTCTGCCTCATCTGCAATTCAGTTAGCAGCGCAAGGTTATTTTAATATAATACAGAGATCAGAGACTAAAAAGTGCTTGTGGGTACAGGAGCAAAGGCTTCTCAAAGAGAAAGAAATACAAATACTCGCTCACAAAATTCTTGGGAAGTTTTTTTTTTTTTTAAATCAGCATTGCCATTTTACTGTTTAACCTACCCTGCTTGATCTCCCTACTTTTGGTTAATACGGGAGTCAATTACAGCTTCATCTGTGCAGAATTAACTTTATAGAATATACACTGGGGATTTGTCTATCTCCTCTATTTAGATCTATGTCATAAAAAAATATGCAGTAGAGAACTGCGTGCAAGCACTGCATATGGTACAGTCTTTGCAGATTTATTGTAAAATCATTTTAAATCGGTTAAGCTCTTGCCAGAAGTTAATTAAATATGTTCCTTTGGTGGGGGGTGGGGGGCCTCTGTGTGTGTGCGTGTCCGGGGGGCGGGGGGGGCTGTCTTTCACTAGGTGGCAGTGTCTGATTACATCTGGAAGGACCACGCCAGCCAGCCTGGTGTCTCCAGCCGTGACCTCCAGCACCGGCATGAAATCCCTGACGCTGCAGCCAGCTGGGAAGGTAGCACCACTGTTCACGTCTGTGTCTACACGGTTCACCTCAGCGGCTTCCAGGAGCTCTACCGGCACTTCCTCAGGCTGCCTGATGGGGCTATCATTGAGGTAGGTCTCAGCAGGCTCCTTACTGCCAGATTTTGGAGGCAAGGGGGTGCATTCCACAGCTAGGCACAGTCAAAAGAGGAAAATAGGCCGTGCCTGACCCTGCCCGAAATACACACTGAAAGCCGTAGGAAGACCTCGCTCCCAAGCAGAAGTGTATAATCAATGAGTTAATGCTTTTGCAGTGCAAAGTAGCAATTTTGGATTGTTTATAGAGCCATTTAAAGGCAATTATGTAAGATATACATTGAAACTACACACATAGAAATTATTTATAAATATATATCACTTAGAACTACATAAAGTCATTCTGTACAGGAATTATATATATAAATATACAAGGTAGGAACTGTGCACATTTAAAAGGCAGCTATTACTACGAGTACGGTCATTCACTTAGTTTGTACTCAGATACACAGAGCTAAGGCACAGTCAGATTACCTACTGGCATCTTGTATGTTTTAGATTGAATCTTGGATGTTGTCAGCATTTCAGCAGCTTGTGCACTAAAATACAATACAGGATGTTATTAAAGAGATGTATCACCCATTACTTGTTTCATGGGCTGCGTTTTGTTCATTGCTTTGCCATTTTTGTTCTAAGTGCTTTGAAGAAGAACATTTCCTTTTTGCCTTTGGTCTTGTGTTGAGAGACTCTTAAAAAAAGATTGGCATTTAAGAGAAAGTGGAGTCAAAGAATATTACCTTGCCTACCCAGATAAGAAGTGGGAGCATCATCACAGAGAACTTGGCACAAGTGATGATGAAACGCAATGTTTTCATCTGCGCACTTCTAAGGTGAAGGTTCAAGTACATCTTTCCAGCATGAGGCAAACATTGCTTCTGCTCCTTTGGTTAATAGTTCAAGGCTGTTTTCTTCATTAAAGATTTTTTTCTTAATGTCTTTGCCCTACTTGGCTTTCTAAAGAAAATTTAATTTAAAGGAAACTGTCCTCAAGGATTTCAAACATAATTTTCTGCCTGGGGAACTTGTGATTCACCAGAGTGAAGACACTGGAGTCTTCAAGCTGGCCAAAGAAAACAAGAGAAGGCATGTGGCCTACATGAAGTAGAACCCAATTACTGGAACAAAGAAACTGGCAAATCCAGGTCCGTGCCCAAATCTGTTGAAGAAACTCCTCATGTGAATAATTGCCTAGACTTTTGCTAAAATACCTTTTCCATGTTGGAGGTCAACCAGGCAGCCCAACTCCTACATTCTGCCTGTTACTAATGTGCCTTTTTGCAGAATAGTTTTTCCCAGTTACGTTCTTCTCAGCTTTTCAGTGGTGAGATTTGATTCAGCTTCTACCAGGCAGTGGAAGGAGGGTCTTTGAACACCCGAGGCAATCTTAATCCAGTGCACTGTTTCAGTTCATTAATCTGTTTTGTACTTCTGAGGGAGAAGAAATGTTTTCTCATATGATGTAGTTTTGTCTTCCCAGGTGAGCTTTTGAGAAGCTTCCAGCATCCACAAAGTAAGCAGTGGATAATGTGGATAGCTGAAGCCACTTCTTCATAGTTTCCCACACCAGATCATAACATAGCCTATCCCTAAAATCCATGACTGAATCTTACCTCATTGTCTTGAAAGCTGCACATCTAATTTAGGACATCAATGTGTGCTTTACAGCATTTTTACGTGTTGATCTAAATGCAATTACATGTAAGAAATGTGCTTAACTAATAATTGCAGTAAAGCCCATATACAGATCTTACATTTAGCTGATAACAGATGTAATTATACATTTGTGTGTTTTATAGGTCAGGGCTTTCTACTTCAGTTCCAAATTAGGAATATTTAATGAATTTTAAAACTATACACTGACAAGTGAGAAGTTTGCTGCCATGGGGAAACGTACACCTGAGCTTTACTACTGGCTGCTGTTGTCACTTCTTAGGAAAATTTTTTTTTCCCCTTTGCGGCAGCTAGACAAGCAGGGGTACTTGAATGGGGCTAGAAAATTGTTTTGAAGCTGAAGGGTGCATTGCAATATTAGGTATAATTTTTAAGAGTGTAGGAGATGAAAGGCACCTGGGCTTCTTGGAATAATCTTTTCAGTTTGTTCCCTCTTTTGACAATTTGTTGTGTATAAGCATTTTCAATTTGGCTATCTAGAGTTAGTTCTAAAGCTCAGGTGATTTAGTTTACCTAACCCTGGTCTGTCTTAGGGTTAGGTAAAATAAATTTTGCTCCCAGTGACTCAATGGAAAGATTTTTCTGGATCGCCCATTGGTGTAAATAAGATTTCCCTTTACCAGGGGGAATTATGTTTGCCTACACAATATAATTTCATAATCTTATCTGTTTTATTTTGGAATGGGTACAACACCTCACCAAAAGAAACAAGAGTTTGCATTTTGCTTTTAATTCCTCTCCTCACTTTTCCAGCAATGATGAAGGAGGGAAGGCTTTTCTTCCACATTGGTGAAGGCAGAGAGTGTTATCTATTCTATCTCCCTGTCATAGGAGACAGGGAGTTTTCTATGGCATTCTGTCATAAAAATGACAGCTGCCTTTCTTCTTTCTTCATGATCAGGAAACCTCTTTCTCCTCACCAGAGACTAGATATTTGTATGAAATGTTGTGTTGGGACTGTAGGAACATGACCTGTAAGAAAAGGGGTGGTCTGTGGCAATTGTGACGTGCCCTACCTTTGTATATACACCTACCTGGTCTGCAGTGTCCACAGAGGAAGAAAACAATAAATTTTCACTTATTTTGTTCTTCTGGATGGGCTAGTGCTCTTGTACAACTGCAGAATGCAAGGAGTAATTCAACAGCATCTAGGAACTGGGAGTAACATGTACCTTCCTCCTGTGAAGCAATCCTCCTTTTTATTACAGTGACATACCAAAGGTGAAAATGTAATTATTTCAGTGTAAAGTTTTGCTTGTTTGTTCACTTTTATTATGAAACTCTGAAGATAGCAAAATGAAAAGACTTTGACTTTTAATTTTGTAAGTTTCAGGACTCATACCTGAAAGAGCCATAACACTTGTTCCTAAATACTACAGTGGAACCTCATGGATTCAGGCATTTGGGGACTAAGACCTGTCCATCAGATATTAAATGGTTTGTGCCATTTACAGCATGATGTGTGTTTGTTTTGGTGGGTGTTCTTTAAAATCAATATGTTTAATAGGAGGAAATGAGCGATTTGGCAGAAAACAACACAGGAATTATACTAACTTTGAAAAAGTATGTGCAAAAATTGTTCAGAGGATACCACCAGCATAAGCAGTAGAATCTTGCATTCAACTAACTGAGGGGTGTGTGCAGGCTGGTGGTATCTGGGGCAGTGTTTCTCTTGCCAAACACAGGAACATGAGAACAGCACTGAAATCACCAGACCAAATTCTACCTCAGATTCATGTGTTTAAATCTTGATGATTTTAACTTCAGATATGTTTCTGTATCAGCAGATATTCTTTGACAGGCACAAGAGGAATTTTGCATAATCATGCTGTGAAGTTGTTGGATGTTTATAAGGAATTCACATTTACAGCCACATCCTACTCTTTTTTTGTAGCCCTAATTCATCAAATGACTTCAATGTGAACCCAATTTTATCCAAGGAGCCAAAACTCACTTTAATAATAATGACTTTTCTTTTCTTCTTTTCTTTTCTTTTCTTTTCTTTTCTTTTCTTTTCTTTTCTTTTTTCCCAGTAAGCAAAGCCAGTTTGTAAGTGCTGTGTGCAGAAGTACACTAGCTAGGAATAAATGTCCTCTAAGTAATAGCTTCTTTAAAGTACTTATTTCTTTTTGTGTGGTATTGCCATTAGAGGTTCAGATTTCCTGGTATAACAAGAAATTTCACGTCTGGTATGAAAAGTAGTTTTATAGGTTTCATAGGGATGAGATAAAACTAACAGTTTTAAAAGGAACATTAAGTACAAGGTGACATGTATAAATTGCCCTAGAAATGTTAAATAAAAAGATTTTTTTTTAAATGTGCAACGTAAAAATTATAGAGGTCAAGCTTGTAAGTACAGTCTTTTTTTCATAAGCATTGTAAAACTAACAGAATTCACATGCAATAAAAACCATTTTCTTTTTTACCTATAATATATTTCCCCTTTATAGTAATCCAGTTTAACTGTTGGGTAACCAAGGAATGACCTTCCCAAAATAAATCACTTTTCATGCTTTTCGGTATTCATTAATCTGATGTTATTGTAATATAAAGGAAATTATTGAATTTAAACGTTTTAAACATATTTGAAATCTGTGCATAGAAAAGTTAATGACAGCAGTACGTGTTTGCTGTGTACGTGGTGATAACACCAACTTGGTGATTTTTATCTTGACTTTTGCTGACTGGAGTTGATTTCTTATTAAAAGGGCAAAGATAAGTCACTTTAACTCAACAAAAAATCAGTTTCTTATTATAGGCCTAGTAAACCTCAGCATTGTAGGGAAAGTTTTTGTCTAGTATGATTTTATCTATCAAATAAGCCTTCACAAATGTCAAGGATTCATCTAATTTAAACTTACTGGATAAAAGAGACCTGTTTTCCCTAATTACTTGAAAAGTACCTAGCAGTAATAGGATAAGACAGCGTAGGTGACTAGCCAATTACTTAGTTTAAGCTATTTACATCAATCCATATGCTATAAATTATGTCTAAACCCTCCTGCACTTCTGGAAAAGTGAATAAAATCATATAAGTTTATTTTGAATACAAGATCAGATATGGTATGCTGAGTGACACTTAAAAAGAATGAAACTGTAACCGTAGCTTATTTTCTGAAGCAATCTTGACACTAATGCTAAATTACAGCTTGGAAACATCTAGCATTTTTACCTTTATGAGAAAAGGCTTTTTACATATTTAACATAATTCTAGGGAAAATATACTGGAATTATGTATAAAGATATGTACACTGTAACCAAAGGGCATTTATAGTCCCCAGTAGAATACTTACAACAATTTTATTGCCATTTGGTGTCATTTTCTAACAGATATAAAATACAGCCAGTAAACAAACTAGACTTTAGATTTAAGCTGACAGCTGTTCCTTCAGAAGCAATATTCAGATATTTAATCTTAAGAATACTGAATATTTTACAATTGTTTGAGCAAACTATACTTTTAGCATGTGAAGGACTGCATGCTTTTATATACAGTTCTTGGATCTAATAATGACACTAAAAAACAACCTTAGAATAATCTACACATTTGTTGCTCTCTTATATTCCCTGGGCAAATCAACAAATTGCCTCATGTTTTATTCTTAATTCCACAAGTTCTTTTTTTTATACACAGTGTTGCTATGAATATGGGGCGCTATTTTTTTCCCTGTGTGTGCATAAGCCAGGCAGTTGACTCCAGCACAGTTTATACATGGATGTGAGTGCAGCTTTTTCTGGCTCTAATTTTATTAAAGGAACAAATTTGCAAAGTTTACTGCAAAAGCCCCATGTGCTGTTTTAATGAAGAGTCTCACTTCAGTGGTCACTAAATGTTTATGGAGGGGATAAAGAGGGAGGATTGCTCCAGGTCAGTACCTGAGGTTGGTGCCCTTCCTTGTGACTTCATCCTCATCTCACTAGACACTGGGAGGGAAGAGCACAGCTCTGGCTTTTCTGTAAGCTGGGTTGGCTGTGGGCAGTGGGTGAGGATGTTTTGGCTGGGGGAGAGGCTGGGCAAAGGTAATTACTTGGTGTAAACTGACCCACTTTGGCTGGCTTCAGCAGCTTCATGTCAAGTCATCCACAAACATGGCTAGTTCAAACCAAGCATGAGCTGATTTCCTGGAAATCCCTATAAAAGCAGGGGTTAACAGGAAAGGTTTGTCCCACAGAAGAGTGATTAATGCATGTAGATGCATACATACTTGTGGGGTGAATGGGCTTTACCACATGCTGCCTGCCTAATTCTGAGATTTAATCTTGTCCCATTAAAAACATAATATACTTTGCAACTGCATTCAGTGGAAGCATGATCTCTCTCAACATGCATTGAGGTTAAGTTGGGAATCATACATTTTACCAACTCAGCTGAGGGATACTCCCAAGGACATAGGCAATTGCTTCAGTACACCCTGCAAACTTATAGCCTTTTTGTTGAGGGTTGTGGCAGTATAGCAAGTTTCACTTCAAATAAGAAGTAAACCAGACTGTTTTAAGTTATTGTTACCAGTATATATTTCTCCTTTAATGTTATAATTTAATTAAAGGTAATCAGTTTAAGAAAGAAATTAGTTGTCCAGGCAGTGCTTTTCATCCCGCTGAAAAGATGAGAACAAGGAAAAGAGATTTCCTAGAGAAATCTTGTGCTTGTATGCTTTGTTCTTAAATTGATCCAGCTCATCTCACATGTGACGTGTAAACCTTGTCATGAAATGGACCCAGTCTGTTTCTCCTTGCCCTTGTGGCGGGTAAGCCAGTCCCTCCGCTGCAGATGAAGTGGATGAGCGTGTGTCTCAGCTGAGCAGAATATTTCTCCATATCTTCTGTTTCAGCTTGTTTTCCCTGTGAAATAAAAGATTAGGTCCTTGTGGTTTTTTTCAGTAAATTGTGGTATAGGTTTAAATGGAAGCTGTGTCTATTAACTGAGAATCTGTTATCAGCTGCAGTCAAGACTATGTTGCAACAGGATGGAAATGCAGAAGGCAGCCTTGCAGCAGGAGGCAGCCTTGCAGCATGTAGCCATTTCTACCCTCCCTAGTGTTCTACAAATCTCAGATTTTATGTACTCTGTACCCCAGAAAGTCATAGAGTCATGTTGAAAAAGATTTCCTCCAAGTGGCCATGTCCTGCTTATCCATGCTGCTGTCTGTGTGCTGATAGGAGGACCAGGAAAGGAATGAGACATGTCCACTGCTGGACATTTTTAGAAGGACTCACTGGCTTTCAGATAACCAAAAAATTACTGAAATGCAAGAACTACAGCATTATAGCCTTGTTCCATATATGAATATTCAATTTTAAATCATACTGGCATCTTTTTTGCTTGCAGAGGATGTGGGGTGAGGCGCAAGGGTTGCCTACCTAAGCAACACATACACAAATATATTGTGTTAATGGAAATTTTAATTTTTTTTTTCTTGGGGTCCTGAAGAGTTAGAACTCTTTCCCTCAGTTGTAGAAGGAGTGGAAGCAAGTTCAAGCACACCCATTCAATCTGAGCCAATGCTCAAGGGAAAAATGCTGCCATAGCTCTCTAGCTGTATTGTATAACAAACAGCAGTAAGGATAATTAAGGAGTACTTTAGAAGTGTTATTTTGTATTAAAAAATACATCTTTCAGTTTCAACCAACTTTAAACACCAAGATTTGCTATATTTTCAGAGCAGTTTTATGCTGAAAAGGCAGAGCCACTGATTGTTGCAGAAGGTGTTTTTTAGTTTTAAACACTTATAATCTTTATTCATCTATCACAGTTTTACCTGAATCAGCAGTAAAATCTCTAAAGTCAAAGGATAATTGCCAAAACAGCATTAACTTACTTTATCTGAAAAAAAAAATAACCTTTGAAAAAGTACCTTGCAGCTACACAGATTGACAAAATGCATCAATTATATTTTTGCTCACTTTATAATTACACTGCAGTAAGTGCACAGTGAACTTTACTACATGGTTGATTAACCATAAGGTTACTGCTATTAAGTCACTCTCAGAAACAACAGCTTGGACTTTAATTTAAGAACATAACTCTGCACAACACCTGATCAAGTTAAGAAATCTGACATATCTATACAAGCTTCAATTTAAAGTTCAAAAGTAAATGATAGCGCCTTAATTGTAGCAAAGGGTTCCTATTGCTTCAGTCAGACATGCTGGGTATGTGAACCAGCAGTTTTGGAAGAGCTCTTGGTATGTGTTAAGCAGCACCAAAGGAAAAGCTTTTCCAGTGAACTCTGAATATCCCCTGTATCCTTGTTTTTCTTGCATAGAAGCAAGTCTTATGAAGAGCAGAGGAGGGAGCTGGGGTTGTGTAGCCTGGAGAAAAAGAGAAAAGGGGTGATCTTATCACACTACAGCTGCTTGAAAGAAGGTTGTACCCAGGTGGGGGTTGGTTTCTTCTGCCAGGTAACAAGCAACAGGACAAGAGGAAATTGATTGGATATCCAGAAAAAGTTCTGGAAGGGTTTTCAAGCACTAGAAAAGGCTGTCCAGAAAAATGTTTAAGTCCCTGGAGGCATTTAAAATACATGAGGATGTGGCACTTGAGAACCTGGTTTAGTGGTGGACTTGGCAGTATTAGGCTTACAGCTGTACCCAATGATCTTCAAGGTCTTTTCCAAATCTAACTAAATGATTCTATAAAATGAAGTTCCAGCTTCTGGGGAATTAGGATTGCAACTCCAAGTATACACTGATGATATTTCCACATATTTTTCTCAGATTATTGCAACTGGAAAAATCTTTCTGTTTCTGTTAGCTCACTGACACTGTAGGCCCCTTTTATGTCTCCTGTCTTCCTGACTTCGTATAATGCAAAAGTGTTGCTATGAAGTCCTCCCATGGTGTTGTATGTCTTTGTGACCTGCCCTGATGATTGTTTATGGCATAAGAGAAAGAGCTTTGGGCAACCTAAGACTGGACTATCTCTTGGTTTGAAAGAACAAAACTTAAAGTAGCAGCTGTTCTGTGCAAGTGCTATCTAGGTGAGAAGAAAGAATATCCCGGTACAGAGAAACTTGCCTAGGATGTAGGATGCACAAGACCACTCCAATATTTAGTCTCAACTTTTTATGTGAGGTGGAGCATATTTACTACATTGCCTGTTTCCCTCTGTTCCTGAGGTAGCAGCACTTCCTACCTTCACAGTGTATCAAACCCAGAAATACAAAAAAGACTGTAAAATGCTTCAACAGACAAAAAATAAGGATATGCAGAAAATACAATAGAAATTACAGATTATTCCCTTACACCTGCCTGTGTTTGGAAAATTTATTACGTGTTAAACTGGATTGAGAATAGCAAAATGCTTTAAGGTATTACTATATTACTGGCTCAACCTGCTTTTTCATGCTAACATTTGAGTAACAGCAGCTAGACAGAGTTGAGCTCAGTTACTTCTCAGTATCTGGAACCTTATTTCTGCTCAAATTCATCAGAGCAAAATTTCTGTTATATGGGCACTCCAAAACATGAAAACAATTAGAGTCAGGGCATTCTTGTGCAAAATGCCACCCACATGACACAAGCTGAGGATCTGACATTTGATGTGGTAACTGCTAATGAACTGAGCTGAGTCTGATGCAGTGCTTTGGCTTTGTAACCAATTTTCAGTCCTATAACATCTCCTCCTCATGGCCATGATTTCCTTCTTTGAATGTATATTCTTTATTCATTCAAATCTTCTGCATGTGTCAAGAACATCATAAGAAGAAATTATGAAAAGCAACGAGTGTAAAAATCCCCATTCCACTGCTCTACTAAAGTATTTAGAGTGAGAAAAATTAGGTGAATTCACATTTCACATGTGTTTAAATTGTTAATCTCACTGCTCTATCTGTGTTAGTGAATACATTTACAGTAAGTTTTACTTCATAATATTTTGGCAGAACTGTTAGAAAAATTGTTATAAGCCCGGGAGTGGAACTGAACCATGAAAGCTAAACTGTAGGCTTCTGCAAAGCTGGGTTATTAGTATGACAGTATAAAATTTCACACACACAAAAGCTTCTAAGCTGTGATATTTTGAAAGCAAGAAGAGAGGGGTGGGGAAGGGTAATCAAAGTCATCTATGTTCCCTCTGATATTTTACTGAATGCTGCCGTAATAATATGTTGGTTTGTCTGTTCTCTTTTTCAGGTATTTGGTGATGTTGGTGGGGAAAGTCTTTTGTGTAAAGTGAGCACAGACCAGGAGCGTAAAAGGGAAAAGGACAGTGTGCTCTCTGCATCTACACGTATCAAGCTGAGGGAGAGGAAAAAGAGTACAGCAAGGTGGAAAGGTATTATTTTCAGTTTCTCTACCTAGATGAAAAAACAATCCTGATACCTAAGCATAAAATGATGGGAGGGATAGAAAAAAAGAAAATAATTTTACAACAGTTTATTTTGGGAAAGCTAGGGTGTGATCAGTGACAGCTGAGATTTCACAGTTGTGTTTTCTAATGTGTCTTCATCCCTGGGTAGTTTCATCAGCTGTTGCAAGAATCCTAAAGACTGAAGTGCTATCCTTTACCCAAACACTGTCACACTTTCCATTCAGAATCCTAAAACAGTAACGCAATCCCGAGTGATCTAACTTAGGCAAGCATTTAAATTATGTTGAGGGCAGGCTTAAATCAGTTATTGTATATATATTTAGGTACGTGTCCAGACGTATTTGTCTAAGTGCAAAAGTCCAAATCTCTCAGACTTGTATTGTGTTTCCCACTGTGTACTGAGAGCCAGTGGCCCCCTCACTGTGCCTAGGGAAGTACATGCAGAGCGGAACATCTGTGTCAAGTTTCCAGTGAAGTTGCTCCTCACCAAAGGTAGTATCAGGGTGTTTGATGACAGAGCACTACAGAACATGCTGGGTGTCCTTAGGCATCACTGTTATTATGAGATATCAATTTCCTCTTGTTGCTTGTCAAGGGTTGTTGTAGCTGGCTTCACAAGATCTCTGCACTCAGTGAGTCCTATCACTGTCAGTTTTCCAATGACCTCTAAGGAGTAAAATTCAGTTAAAAGCAACTTGTGTTACTTTTAAATTTACAGTTATCTTGTTTGCTAACAGTGAAACCTTGGAAAGTTCACATGAGCACAAAAGACACTCTTTTTTTAAGGAAACCTGTTTAATTTAATGTATGGGCTCTTGCTCTATACCCCTTTTGTTGGGGGAGGGAGGTCATACACTGTTGTTGGTGTATTTGCATCATGTCTTTCTCCACATCCTTTTTTCTAATCTTCAGGAAATCACATTGTCTCTGACAAGAGCTAGTTCCTGCAGTAACACATGACCTGTGGAGTTGTTTACATTGTGATCCACATCCATGGCATGGCTACTGGCTGATAGGATTTATGTTTCTGATGGCTGCATCTCTGCCCATGCTGTGTTGTCCTGCAAATGCTCCCTTCTTAGCTCCTCTGTGGCTTCAACAAGCTGTACAATGTGGTGAACTCACAGGATCAGATCACAGATTGGATCATGAAAAGATAATTATTTAATGTGACTTTTTTTTCCCTTCCCAGTTTTGGGACATTGCTAGATTTCTCAGGTTTGCTTGTTTCTGCTTTTTCAGCTTTGCTTGTACCTGTTAGTTGTGGTGGGGAAAATGTTACTGATTTGTCTTTCAGGTTTCATGACTAACACATTGACAATTTTCAGTAATTGTTCAAAGCACAATGCTATTGTAATTGCAAGACTGTGAGAATGCCTAGAAGAGGAGCAATGATGACTTCATCCACCAGTTTGGAGCCAAGACCCAACATGCTGCAAAATTTACAAGATCCGAGAGACCATTTTTTCTGAGGTGTTTTTGGTGGCCATACCCTGCTTCCCTGTGAGCTACAGCAGCTTAAAGCAACCTGGAGGTTATGTTCATGCTTTCTTAGAAGTATTAATGTTAGAACCAGTCAGTCCTCTTTAGTTAGAACCAGTAAGTGCCTATTCTATATGGCTCCATACAAATGTATCAGAAATTGTACATACCCCAAAGGCAAGAACTATGAGAGACAACAGAATAAGGTGGGAAGGGGAACACAGACAAGAAAGGTGAAATCATTTATGCAAGGCCATCTAAGTCAGAGGCAAATGGAGAAATACAGGGCAGAATGCCAGCATCCTGATTCAGTCTTCCCTTTTTGTCCTGACAATGAAGATAGAAAGCAGAAGAAATTTACCTTAGTGCTATTTTGAATAATTTATGTAGAATTCTGTAGTCAAGGTAGTATTCAGTGACATTTTTCTAGCATGTTATGATTTTCTGGTGTTCCCTTGTTCTTACTGCTATGGTAAAAGTTTTTTAGATGCATTTATCTTTGTAGGATCTTACCCAATATCTTGAGCAATGTTGATTAATAGCATTACTTAACTCTATAGTTCTCATCCACCTGCATAAACATTAAATTACATTAGGTAGTAACCTATGGGTTTAAATGTCACTCCTGAGCAGAGTTTTAGTTTGGGAATGCAAGACAGCAGTTTGGTTTCCACCTCTTTACTTTTATTTTTTTCTCAGTTTATTTGTGTGCATGTGCATATGTCTGTTGATATTTTATGACTTATGCCCAGGCAAAAATGGTGTTAAAAAACTTCTGAATATCTACAGGTATTGATGTGATTTTTGTGGCTTTTATTGCATAAAATATTACTTGGATTACTTCTATCTGTCATAACTGGAATAAAATTGCCTTTTAATGTTTGCTTTGCCTGTTGACACTTTGAACTTTTCTACATGACTTTGGAAAAGAAACAAACTGAAAAGAAACCACCTAGTAACCTGTTGCAGTTTCTGGGTGACAGTACCAAGATGCTTTGGGCAGTATCTTACTATGTGCATCTTCCTGGCCTCAGTTTTTTCCTTTCTTCATGACTGACTATAATGGTAAAATCCCTTTGGCCAATATTATAACCTGGGTTTCTCACCACTGAGTTAAAATATCCCTGTCTGGTTCTGTGAGATTTTAACTTTGGTGTTGGTAATACAGTGTTAGAATTTATTCTGATGGTACAACTGACTTTATGTGTGGAACCACCATAGCTTAAGTTCTGATAGGACTGTGTTGATTTTTCTGACAAATGTGGATCGAGTACTGAAACTTAGTTCAGCATGAAGGACTTGAGGACTTGACTGACCACTTTTATACTCCAGTTATATTGGAATGTCTGTACTGACTTTCAATTGATCTAGGATGTACAATTCTGTACATTACATATTTGTGAAAGTTGAATTTAAAGTATGTTTAAATATTAGGCAAATTTACCTTATTTTTTTAATGTAGTATCCTACTTATTAATTTTGATTACTTACATTTTATGAGTTCCCATGTTTGTTGGTCAACGTGCAGCGGGTGGCATTGGCTTTGAAATTGTTTTCTGAAGTGCTCTTATCAGCAGCATCATCCATAATTCTCAGTTATAGTTGGATAGTAATTGCCTGTCTATGCAGTGTTCCTTTGCAACAATTTTCTCCTGTGTAGCTATATATATGTAGTCATTACTGAAAAGTGTAAATAAAGAATCCTTTTAGTGGTGTAGTTTCCCTGGGTACCTACTGTGCTCTTATTATCTAAAACATACTCCCCATCTGTAGTTCTGTTCTATTAAAGGATAAAGACATAACTATGAATTAAAAATTAAAATGCTTGTTGTAGATTGGAGAGCAGGATCTATTAGAATATATCTGGCGCTCAGCTTCCAGTACAGTAGATAGATTACACTGAGCACCAGTTAAGCAAGGGGATGAAAAATGAGTGATTTTCATCATTCAGTTAAATATAGTGCTAAGTGGTATGTGCTAGCATTAAAAGCAAATTACTTAGCACTTCACCAATCACAGCATGAGAGCATTCCATTGGAAACAGTATTTTCAGTGATGCTCAGTCCTCACTTTTATTAAATAAATCCACCGTTAATGCTTAAGGAAGCAGTAGAAGACATATTGCTATGATAATAAAAAGATTGAAAATGTAAAAATAAAGAGAAGCAGTACCTCATTTTAATAAATGTGCTAAGATATCCTCCCTCTCTCTTGACAACAAAACTCCAAAGTGCTGGTAGATCTATAATTTCCTGTACTTTCTTTAGGTCTCTTCCTTCCTTCCTAATGAATATGACCTTTCCTTTTTTTTTCCTTTCTTTATAATGACATCTTTTTTTCTCATAAATCTGCTGCCATGTCATTGAACATTTTGATGAGCTTCTCTGATTCCCTCTTATATCTCTTTGATAGGATATTATTATCCAGTAATCTAAAGAAGGGGAGCCTGATCCTCAGCAAAAGTACTTTTTGGCTGCCTAGTTAAATGCAATGGAGATGTGAGAATTTACAGCATAAGGGGTTTTGACATGGTTTTTGGCAGCCTTTATATCACGTAGCAACATTATTTCCTCATAGCAATGGGCATTGGAAGACACTCAAATCTGTTGCCTGAACACATGGAAGATGTGAATAGTCATAAACCTTTCTGAGTCTCAAACCATTCCTAAGCCACTGCCACCTCCTAAACAGGAGTCAGGAGCTACACAGAAGAATTCTCGGGAATGACACATATAGGAGATGGTCCAAGGTCTGAGCCACAGATTCATCTTCACCAGCTAGATCTAATGTTTGAAGGACATAAAATTACCATTCAGATGTAAAAATTACAAGATCAATGAGCCTACACGTGAAGCTATTTTGAGTCCTTCATTTTCTCTGTAGTGTCATTCTTTGGGGAATCCAGTTCTGAGTTTTCTCTTATGACTAGGGGCTCTTATGAAGGCTGTTTTCTTTGTGTTTGGCTGACATGGAGTCCATTTCCTCATGGCAGTCCTCACAGTGATGTTCTTTGCACTGGCACTGGAAAGGTGTTGCTGCCATGCCGGTGCTATGGTCATTGCTGGGGCACGCTCACGCAGTTACTCCAACATCCTCCTCCTCACCAGCAGGCTGGGCAAGGGCAGCAAGTTGGGGGGGACACAGCCAAGACAGCTGACTCCAAGAGACCAAAAGGATATTCCATACCATATGACACCTGCTCAGCAACAACAGCTCACAGAAAGCAGGACAAAAGGGCGGCATCCAGTACTTATGACATTTGTGTTCTGGAGCAGAATATACCTGCAAATACCAAAGCTCTGCTTCCTGAGAAGTGGCCAGACATTGCTTGCTGATGGGAAGTAGGGAATAAAATCCTTGTTTTACTTTGCTGCCAATTTATCCAGCTGTCTTCATCTCGACCCCTGAGAGTTTTTTCTGTCTTATTTTCTCCCATCCCCCCTCCCCCCACTATGGAGAAGACTGTTGGAGCAGCTTGGTGGGCATCCAATGTCCAGTCAAGGTCAACTCACCAATAAAGAGAAACATGTAGGATGTGATGTAGTTAATCTATTATCTATTTTTAGTACAAATGTTGACTGGAGGTGTTTTGAGTTTTCTTGTGGCCCTAAATTTCTGGGGTTCTGTGGAAATTATCTTCTCGAAAGAGGTACTCTTTCCACTGTTGTTTAATGTATGCTTAATATTTTTGTAAAATCAGAGTATTCTTGTACAGCAGAAGTCTTTTTATTGGTAGTGTTGGATAATGATATTAGACCTGAAAGAAATATTTTGCAAAACCTAGACCTCATTCAAAAAGTTTCCTTGTGAAAAATAAAATGTGTCCTTTTAAAAATATATATATTTTAAAAACCAAGGCATTTAAGCAATGCTTTCTTCCTTTCATGCAGTAGACATTTTATTCTCATTTCCCTGTCTTTTTCTACTTAAATATACACTCCGAAACTGGCCTTCCCCCCACCCCCCCCTCGTTTTACTACAGCTTTATTCAAAGTACTTCCTTAAGCCTTAGCAGAATTTTTTATTTTATTTTTTATCAATAGAACCTTTCCTTCTCAAAATATTTGAGAACATGATATTTAACATAGATTTCAAAACATAGAATTGCTTTTTTCTTTTTCCTGGCATCAAAACATAATGGTTCTGATGCATCTTTCCTGGGTATGCCAATCCTGTCATATACACTAATATGAAATAATGACACAAGGTTGACTTAACTAGACATAATAGGGCATTTTTGTAAAACCTTCTGTATGGGAGGTATATGCACAGACCTTGCTACTTGTTAATGAAATTGGAAAACTTCTTTATCTGAACTATGACATGTATTTATAATAGCCTCCTACTCCAAAGGCATGGAGTCTTTACACAATAAAATAATAAAAATGAAAAAAAAAATTTTTTTTTTCTCTTCATGTTTCAAATGAATTTTAGAACTTCACCATTTACAGTGAATTTGGAGCAGCAACAGCTTGTTTGTGTCTAAAATCAGTGCAAGAATATGCTGTATATGTGTGCTCATGTACAGAATGAGAGCAGGACAGATTTCAGTGGCAAGGTTCCCTATCTTAAAGCTTTCCAAAGTTTTTTCTGTTGTTGATGCTGTTTCAGTCTTTATTTTCTATCTTGAATAAAAAAATTGCTGTTTGATGGCTTTTGCATTTTTTTTCCAGATATTATGTGTGAATTTATTAGAGAAGCTCTGAATATCAGGGAGCATGCTTTACTTTTTTCATATCTTTCAAATTAGAGATGAAAAAGCCAAAATTTTTTTAATGGTCTCATCACATGATTTTTTTCACTAACAAGTGGTGGACAGGAATGGGTTGCGGCCACTGATTCCCCTCTGCTCCCCCTCCTCTCCCTGCTTTTTTTTAAGCACTGAAAAACTTACCATGTTATATTGACCCACCAGCATCTCTTAAGTGCTGATTTGCCTTATGAACCAATGACCTCATGCACATGTACTTACCTTAGCAGAGACACAACATTTTATCTGAGTCTGGGGCTGAGTGTATAAGCTCTGCCCCTCTGGCAGCCTAAGGGATTTTAGAAGGGATGTCAAAAGAGCCAATACAGATGTGGCTTTGTCCAAAAAGAAAGTAGTGAGCATGGACTAAGATGTTGCATTCAGGTTGCTAATTTCTGGCTTTCCTCTTCTACCCTTGCTATTGTTGGAACGTGGACACGTTCTCCTTTGAGCACAGCTGTGCCACCTGAAGAGATCATCTACAGCTGCTTTTTCATGCAGGAGAGGCTCCCATGGGAGCTTTCCCTCACCCATTTCAGACTGAGCAGCAAATAACTTCTGCTCCAGCTGCTCAAGCCTCACAGGACCATGTTTAGCCAAAGCAGGTGGGAAAGCATTCACATGAGCAACTCTGCTAGCTGTTCTGAGTGCAGTCATCTCTGGGAGAAAGATGGTGAGGACAGGTGGGAGTGATGCTCTCATTCCGTCATCCAATTCAACTGGGACTGAAGTGGATTTCTGACCTCTGTGTGTGTGAGGTTTAAAGGTTTATTTGGAAGTCCCATGTTTCTTATTTAATTATGAATGTTGTGAGTCCTTGAGGTAGAAGTCCTTACCGACAATCTGCTGGCTGGGGATGAAACATGGACTTTTGCACATATTTTAGACAGCGATGAAACAGAAAGCAGGAACTGTGTGCATTACATAAAATGTAGCTTATGAGGTTTTTTATTATTATTATCATTATCCTTTCAATTATATCCTCTGCTGCTGAGAAACTCAACCCATGCCTAATTTACCATCCACATACCTTGGCGTAAGAATAGCCCTAAAATGGGAGTTGCCAACCAGCTTCAGATCTAACAACACTGAAAAAGGATTGGAAGCCTCTGTGTGTTCCCTGAACGCAGTGGTCATCAGCCTTAAGAAGCAAATAGGAAAATGGTTTCCTATTTAGAGTGCCAGTAGCTCTGTGAAGCTGTGCAAAATTCTGTGTGCTGGATAAGGAGTCAAATTTACTCTGCAGGCTGCAGACTTCCAAAGCCCACTTGAGCAGGCCATACACAGTCCTGGGTAGGGTGAAATATAAAGATAGATACTGGTTTGAGTGAGGGACTCAGTCAGAGAACTTCTCAAGGCTTTTGGTCAGATGGTACATGAAGAGGGGAGAAAAGGAGCTTCCTACAAGGTCAGAGCTTTGTCAGCAAATGCTGCAGTGTTTCTACTAGCTCTTCAGAAAGGAGAGTGATTTGCCTGGGTAATTAGGTCAGGATTGTAGTAGTTTGGCCTCCTTTTATCCTTGTTATGTGGATAACTCGGATTTACTTTTTCTTCTCCACGGACTCAGCAGTACAATTTCAAAATTGACATGGTGCTTATCAGAAGTTAGTAATTGGATAGTGCAACCCATTTGTTTGATAAAGCTGAACTGTTCATTTTTGGCTTCTAAAAGCTAATAGGCATTGTTCTTTCTTTGACATTTGATTTTAATGGCTGTAATGTTGCTCCTGTCTCAACAGCTATATGTCTCAGTGTTTTCCTTGACTCCATGCTTCCTCTGCAGTCTTCAGGAGACTGTTTTTAACACTTTATCTTCCAGAGTATTTTCTTCACTCCTCCGTATGCTGCTGTATCCTGTAGAGCTGGCAAAGGCAAAGTGCTAGAATTCAGGGGTGGATTAAAGCTGAAGGCAGAGGTATGGGTTTTCTCAGGCCTGCGTTGCTCTAGTTTATTTAGAAATACTGTATTCATAAAAAATCCCCAAACCCCAAATACTCTCCTCTCTTCAATAGTTTTGCACTAGCATGATCCTAGGAAAGATGGTTAGGTGAGGCAAAACCTTGACATAAAAGGAACGTCTAAAACTCCTCTGACTCATTTTGCACTGAATGGACTTTTGTGAGGTATCACTTTTGTTACTATAGGACTGGGATATTGCAGCTCCTTTTTCTTTGGCCTTCGAGCAAAATCAATTCATGAACTATGCAACACTGCTTCAAGGCTCTTTTTATGAGACTAGACTAATCTACATATGGCATTGTCCCCACTTTATAGTCTTTTAATTGGCTACAAGCAGCTTACCATATTGATTGAAAAATTCTTCTTGTTACATTTAGGGCTATAGCTAATTATGATCTTTCTCCTCTCCTTGTCTTCTTGATTTGTAGATCACATCTCCTTCTCAGGAGCTCACCCTTTCTCTTTCAGCCTGGAGTCTCCTCTACTGGGTCTCATTCCCTCCCTAGTTTCATGGCTAAGTTGCTGGTGTTAGAAAGATACTGAATAAGATGAACCTGCAGCTCAGTGGCAAATTCTGCTTTCCAAATATATACTGGAAAGCTCTTATTGGTATCATTATGTTATCTAAGATTGGCTGTTTAGAGAATGTTCCAGCAGCAAACAAGAAAATATAAATTTTTTTAAAAATCAACCCTAAATATTTTGTTTATGGGGGCTAAAAGAGAGGTTACAGAGAAAAGGTCAATTGGTAAATAAAATTAATATTTCCTTCCAGTGAAATACAGTAGAATCCTTACTCAAAGGGCTGTTAAAAACAATTGTCACTCTTGATAACTGTAAATGCGTAGCAAAGTTAATTCATTCACTTATTGTTATGGAAGGAATATCAAAAGAAAATGCTATGATGAAGTATTATTTTCCAGAAATCTGACTGTAGTAATTTCTCCTAGATGATAATCCAATGATCCATGAACTTATAACTCCTGCAAAAAATAAAAAGTTTTAAATATTGTGGAATATCCATCATATTTTTAATGCTGTTCAATCAAATTGCTCTACAATACTCACTGTTGATGTAATCAATGGGGAATCCTTCTAAGCAAGAAAAATGTGAATGACATGACACACTGTCATGAGTAAAGCCAATTGAAAAATTCTACTTGACACCCTGTGTCACAAACTGGGTGCAGAAATTTTAGCACAATTCAGGAATTCAAAAGAGACTTATTCCAAGACCTGGAAAATGTCATCACTCTCTTCGGAGTAAAATGTGTGAATTACTTTTATTGTTGCATTCCTTATTTCCTTCTTCTGCACCTTATTTTACACATTTAATTTAAATGAGAGCAAATGTGTTCTTGCTGAATGTCATATACATGTTGTATATAACAGAACTATGATTAACTGTATGAATAATTACCAGTTGCAACTAAACAATTCAGATGGATAGTTTCATTAAGAAAACAACATGGGGTCATTATAAGGTTCTGGTCGCTGCCCCCAATCTTAGAAAAAAAATATAGTTCTCTGAACCACCAATCTGAACTGGCGATAAAATATCCCAAGTAGGCTCACATTAAGCTTTATAATATGCAGGCTGCTTGATTTGTATTGAATATGTGTCTGGTGGCTGGAACCCACTGTAATGAACTAGCCCACAAATCACAGCTTAATGGGAATCTACTTATACATATTGCTTAATTAAAAGTTGTGAGCTTATTAACATGTGTCTTTGGCACTGAGCTTTGGGGATGTAATCTCTGTGCAAATAAGACTAGGTTGTAAAAGTTTTATAGATTGACAATGATATTAAATTCCATACCTTAATAACCCATCATTTTCTCAAAGTGTGGTTCCTATTCTGTATTTATTCAAAGCTGTGACAAATTGTTTGTTTGTAATCCTTTACTGTGTAGGACTTTGTGTGCTTGCTTTAGCTCACAAACAGTACTGAAAATGTCTCATCTACTTCTGTCAATTGTTTTTTGGGTGTTGCTAGCTTTTCTGGCTGGCATACAAGCTCAGAGACTCTTTTTTATTATAGAGGCACCCCATGGCACAACACTTTAGTTAGAATTGTGCCAGTGTTTCCATTATAAACCTCTGCTTTCATGGGTTTATAACTTTACTGTAAAAATTTGCTCCAGGCTCAAACTTGGACAAGAAGTTCCAAGAGTGGGAGGGAACATTTTTTAACAATTAGAACAAAAATCTGCAGTATGTAGCTCTTGGTTACATGATTTTCTTCATTTCTGTATGGCTAGTTTCAGAAATGCTTTTGTCCAATTTTTGTTCTTTTTTTTTTTTTTTTTGCATCACATTTGTCTCAGCTAATTCCACTTCATGTTCATTACTGGATTGATATTACTTAAAAAGAAAAAAAAAAGAATAAAGCAATCTCTTGTAATGCTTTAAAAACATGACTTCTTTCTCTATGGAAATATTTGTTTCAACCTACTTGGCACCTTCCCTTAGACACGTGGCAATTTGATGATACTATATGGGGGAGAAGAAGGGAGAAAATTGGTAAATGGAGAGAGATAAGCTTTCAGAGGCTGTTGCAAGATTCTAGTGGTTTTCATGAATATTGCATATGCCATAGCTGTCCTTTCAGAAGAGAATCATACATTTTCACATTACACCCTCTGGATCACAGATCTGTTAAAGAGCAAAGAAAATAAAGCTCTGTTCTCTTTAATCTTGGTGTCTTTCTCTTCAGGAACTCAACTTGGGAATAGCTAACTGTGGATATACCCGTTCCCCTTAATGCCTTGTTCCCCATCCCCTCACCTCAATGTCCCACCTGAGAACAGACAAGGTTTTCCCCAGCTGACATCTTCATCAAAAAAGGGTTAGGAACCATTCCAAAGAGATGTGCTTCGTCATGTGGGAAAGTTGTCTTTCTTGCCAGAAACAAATCACTCTAATTGCAAATGGAACCTTCTCTCCTTAAAGGACTTGAAAGTGAGAGGTGAGACCTTGAGTCTCCATGGAGGACGGGAACACAGGAGCTGAGATCAGTCTGAGGGGAGCTACTCTAAACCTCATGATGTTTACCAGAGGTCTACACAGTTGTTCTACCCTTGAGGAGACAGCAGGATGTGTGGTATACCTTTGACTCTGTACTTTACTATCATGCTGTCCCTAAACACATAGCTGGGGGACAAAGATGGGTGGTTGTTCAAACAAGCAAGTGGATGGGCAGGATTCTAGTATGGCAGACCTGTCATATCTGACAGTCTGAGACCTGTGCTTCTGTGTCTAACCTGAAATTTTTCTGCAGCAGCATTAAAACTGAGCACTGTTGTCATCTCTTCCACAGTGCAGTTTCACCAAACCAGGATGGTTACCAATCCTTGGAGGCTGACGCTGAGAATCTGACATTTGAGATGCCCTACCAGAAGGCATCTCCTCCACCCTGGAATTCAGCTTGTGTTCAGTTACTCTCTATCCTGAGGCCCAAATACTCTTGTGCCTTCTGGAGCTTTGGGCTGAGAGCTTTGGGGCAGATCATTACCAGGGGTCTACTGCTAAGAGAGGTTTTTATTGAGGAAAAGGACGGAAAGAAGGGTCTGCCTCTGGAGAGAGTTTCTAAATGGCCTGGACCTAGTTTCTACTCCAGACGTTTGCAACATGCTGGAAAATGCAGTGGGATCCCATTGCAACAAATGGAAACCCAGCAGCCAGCAGATCTGGACCAGGCTGTGATAGCTCACAATCCTGATTTGTACAGGTGGTCCCTGTGGGAGATTTTACAGTGAGCATACTACAATTATGAGGGATTAATCACAAGTGACTAACAACTGCATAGTTCTTTCTAGAACAGGATGCAGATGAATATGTCCTAGCTGAAGTGATAAGTATTGTTTTCAATATATATGCTGAAATAAACAGTATAGTTACTCTGCAATCACAGCAGTTAACACAACGGCATGTGACAACTGAATAAGCAAAGTTATAATAGAATATCCATGAAAGATTTTCTATTTGTAGCCCACAAATTTTGAGTTCTGTACACAAACTGGTTTTATTCCAGTTCCTTCCTTTTTTTGTGTTCATCAGCAGTTCTGACAGCTCAAAGAATAATTATTTCAGTTTGGCACAAAACTCAGTTATTTTGAACAATTGATTAGAAAATAATCAAGTCAGATGTGGTTTTGATTTCACACTTCACAACTGTATAGCAAAAAGGAATTCTCAAACAAATGATTGTTTCAGCCTGAATTGTCAAAACATTTAATTACAAAACGAATGCACTGACAGAGCTGAATTTCTTGAAGGAAATTATTTTGACAAGAAGTTCAGCAACACATCCATATTTTCATAAATCCATTTGATGGCACCTTTTTGTCTAATAAAAATTTTCCCTGCTTTAATCTGAAAGCCAAACTATTAGGACATGACCCGAGAAAACAATTAAATACCACTGAAACCTGGAACTTGAGAAAGCATTTGAAGTGTTGAACATGCCAAGTTTCTGGCCTGATTCCTTCTGAAACTCATTCTTTAGAAATCTACTCCCTCTTAATTAATTTGATTAAGTAGTGTTTTATCTGAGACACCCTACATTGTGAAGAAAAAGAAAGTAAGAAAAGCTGGCTGGCAGTTAGACTAACGAGAAAATAATAATTTCTCTAATGCCCTGCCAGGGTCCTGTAAAATACTACTCGCATTAAAATAAAAGTTATATTTCTCTAATCTTTTAGAGATGTGTGATTCTTTCAAAATTATATTAAAATAAAGGATTTATTACTGTCCCAGCCTCAACCCATTTGCTCTAAGAGGTATGTTTGAATTCCAGGGAAGAAAAGGGAGAATTAATTGCAAATCTGTCTTACACATTTTTGTATTGTCTTTTCACAATTTCAAATTATTTTCTTTTTATAATAAAATGTATGTATGTCTTTTGAATATCCTGATGAATTAGGCAGCAAAAGGTTGATTGATTGTGGTAGAAATAAATGCTTCTGTGTGTTACTTTACCTGGGTAAGAGACTCAGTGGCAATAACCCCAGCCCTTGCTGTGAAATACAGACAGCTGAGAAATTAACCCATGAGCATCCTTACTTAGCCTCACTCCTCATGCACATGTTTTTTGTGAGAAAGCCTCACAAAGGGTGCCCAGAGACACAGCCAAGTCGATGCCAGGGTGCAAGGAGAGTAAGGGACAGCCAGCGAGGGTGGTGCCAAGTGGCACGTGTCCAGGGATTCTCGGGATGCACCACAGATTGCCCGGCTGCTGTCATGGGGTGATGGCAGTGGCTGAGTCTTAATGGAAGTGGTGGAGGTTCCAGCAGCAACAATGCTGCACAGAGTCACAGAACCTCTTGCATGCAGCTGGCCACATGCCTTTCTGCCTATAGAACCAGCCCATCCTCATCCTCCCATGCTGCCATGCTCACTGACTCCCTGAGGCTTTGGAGGAATGTGTGCTGGCCATACTGAGGGACTGTACTAATTCTGCAGCATCTGGGCTACAAGTGACCACAAAATGGGCAAGACCTGAATAAAATCGAGCTATTGGTGCAGCTGCCTTTGGCAGATTTTCAGCTACTGCTCCTTCTATGCTCCAGCAGTGAAGCACAAAGTGACCTGCCAAAACCAGGGGAAATCCAGAGCTAACAGATTCACAGACACTCCTGAGCCTTTACATAGGTCCCACCTTACAAGCTGAAGCCATTCACTCTTAGCATCCTCTGCATGTGTGACTGAGACTGTCTCTGGCACAGTACACGAGTATACTTTCTCAAGGCTCTAATTGATATTCAGACATAACTTTCTTCATATTAATGGAATTCATAGTTAATCTTCAGGGAAAAAAAATCAGCATTTTTATGTGAAATTAGGTGTATATTGCTTAATCGAGGCTTTTCTGAATTAATTCACTAACAATAAGTATTCATGCTGCTTCTCTTTCAAAACTCTTTGTTTCAATACAGCTAATAATTTTTAAACAGTTACAGCTAATTATCAAAGAAAAACTAATGGGGGTGTTCATGACATAGTACAAGAACAATTCCTGTTGAAATATTATACTTTTTATCATTGAAATGCTCATACTTTTTTTAGATTGTTCTATACTGTAGATATCCCAGGAACATATTATGTTTTATCTGCTACTCCAGAATGCCATTGAACAGAATTTCATTTTCCACCAAAAAAATCTCAGTGCTTTACAGAAAGAGGAGTCAAATCCTTCCTGCAGATCAGCTTTTTGCCCAGACACTGCACCTGACAGAAAAGATGCAATGCAATCCAAACTACAAAGCCAAGAACATAAATACAGTGGGAGCAAGGCTAAGAGAGGTGAGATCTAGAGAGACATGAGTAAGGGGTACAGGGCCTTAGGACCAAATTTGCCTTTGACCAGGCTGATATTTACAGAGTGCAAAGTAAAGAAAGTTATTTCAAACTGCAGAGTAACGAATGCCCACAGAGCCTGACATCTGGATGTGCATTTCACTGTGTGCCCTTGGATGAAACCCTTCTCGCTTTCAGCTGGAACTTTGCCCACCTACACCAGGGAGCTGGCATGAATGCTACACAGCAGCCAAAGGAAAGGGGTAGGACAGAATTGTAGGATGTGATCCCCTTCGCTCAGGAAAATAATCAGGGATTACTCAAGCAACTGAGGCAGAGATAAACTTCTTAGGTGATTAAGACAAACAAGACAGAGCTGCTGGTGTAATATTCTGAGAAAAGCCATTTGTTCTCCAGATCCCGTGAGAATGGAAAAAAAAAAGAGAGACAGAGGCTAACTATTCTCTGGATGTGTGAGCTCCTAGATGAAAAATGGGAACCTGTATGTGTCGTCCAAACTTCTTGAGCTTACTGAGCAGGAACTGAAGGAATAAGAGATAATACTTTTCATTTATTCAATCATGATCAGAGAGGAAGCCAGTGCAGTGAAGAGATAAATGAAAATGTTCTTTGGTTGTTTAAGAACAACAAAAAGAAATTTATTCTGACCTTAAAGAGAATCATGAAAAGATCATTGTATCTAGTTTTAAAATAAATCCAAATAACCATCCGGACATATGTAGCACACTTGCTGAAGATTTTATATTATAGTGCCAAAGATTTCATTTTTTTTTCTGCTCTTTCATGAACATACCCAAAAATGAAAGGACTCTCTTCATCCACCATGCAAATATAGCTGAAATATTGCCAGTGCAGGCTTTTCTGTCTTGTCCTACTAATCTATGCATTCCTAAAGTAGGATGACTACTAAGTCTTTTTTCCTAGAACACTCTGAACCATAGCACTAAATGGGAGAAGGACTGTGTGTCCTAATTCTGAGGAATAAGAAGAAAAATACCAGTGTTTTTGACCAGCATCATTGACCACTAGGTAATCATCAAACAGTAAAAGCACCCAGAGCTAACACAGTGATCACAGCAGACAGAAGGAATATTTTATCTGGGTCCTTTTTTGCTCTTGGGGTAGATTTTATAAACAAAACCAACAAAAGATATATTTGTGCTGCAATAGGTATATCCCTTCTGAAGCAACTACCTAAATTTTTTCCACATACATTTGCATATTAAAACTGTAACTAAAGTCCTGTGTTATTGTGCTTAAAACCTATCTAAAATATACAATATACAAAGTGTTAGTCCATTTTTGTAAACATAGCAAATGACTTGTAAGGCTCAAAGTCTACTTAAAATGGTGAAAAACTTCTTGCCAACATGTTAGGTAGGGATTACAAGCAAAATATTAAGAACACCTACTATTAAATCCACTGACTTAATCGTTCTAAAATCAAACATAAATTCTTGGGAAGTACTTTGTTTTTTCCTAACCTGGATGTGCCAAGTGATAGGGGAAGAGTTGCTTATTTTTGGCGTAGATTTTTTGTTGTTGTTGTTGCATTTTTAAATTTGTTTGTGGTTTTTCTTTGTTTGTTTTGAGGGTTTTTTCTTTGTTTGCTTTTGTTTTTTAATTTGAGCTCAGTTGACAAACACAAATCTTGGCATTGTCACACCTGATATTTACTGTATTTCCTATGTAACAATGTCATATTAGAAGGCTTGAATAAGCATCTTAACACCTGAGATTTTCTAATTGCTGGCTATAATAAGCACCTGATGCCCTAAGATAATACAATTTCTTTTCACCTTTCCCTTATGAGGACATATTGTGCTGTGTTTCTCCATGCTGAACAGAAGAGTGACTACTGGTGTCAGATGAAATAAAATCAAGATATCTCCCAATAATTTGAGAGCCAATATATGTCATTGCTCTAGCTCCCTCTGCTCTTGACATCATTTAAGGATTTCTGTGTGAACCCACCTGGGAATGACAGAGACAGACAGCAATCAAGGCAGTCCTTCTAGAAGAAACAACTGCAAATCTGACAGAGAATGAGTTTATTTACTCCTTTGCTTCTTCAGACCTTCACAGAGCCATTTGGGAATTGCACTGGGATGGATATATGAATATGGCCACTGTGAACTCTGCTTACTGGGAGAAATCTCTTACATTTCTTATTGCATGCAATCAGTACTTGAAACTTCCTTGGCAACACACACAATATCAGGAATTTTACCTCTAGACATCTCAAAAAGTAATAAAACCAACACTTTCTGATAAGAAGAAACTTACAATTAGGCAATGTGTTCTCTTGGTGTTGCTGACTCTGCATTTCTGATTTTTGGGATCTGAAAGCAGCTGCTTCATAAGGCAGGAAAACCTGGACTGGATAAAAATTGCATGGTCTTCCCAGGCTGCTCTCTGTCCCTTCTTAATTTGTGAGATCAGCTGTGCTTTAGGGAGAGAATTCCTTCTGCCTTCCCTTAGTCTGCATTCATATCTGCTATCAGGGGCCTTCATTTAAGAATTACCAGCACTGGAATGAATCTCATTGCTGTTCATGATTGCTGGTAAGATTAAGTATATGTCTTTCACTTGTTAACCTTTTCACATGTGATTACATTCAGCAGTGCTGAACATCCATGGATGTAACCCATTGAGGAAATAACTTGTTATTTTGGGCAACGACCAGCTGCAGATTCTGAGGCTTCAAGCAACAGGCTTAGATTTATCCAGGGGATTCAAGGCAGGGCAATAGCTCTGCCTCCACACCACTGCAGGAGCAATCCAGCCGCAGTCTGAGGGCACACATATAAATGGCATGTATAAATATATTGTGGCTTTGACTCCACCATCCTTTTCTTGTTTAGCACTACATTCGCATGAAGACTGAGTAGGTCACTGCTCAGTCTAAGAATGGGTGGGTCCATACACTTGCACGTGTTTAACTCCTGAGGCATGGCTTATTTATGCCTTTGCCTGCAGATATTTTGTTAACTTTTTTTTTTTGTGCATGTGTATGTGTGTGAATTTATTCTAGCACTTAGACTTTGCATTTAGCACACTGCTATTTACTGTCTGTTCTTGAATGATGGTGGGAGAACACTTTTTTCTTGTTTTAACCATTTTTGAACTGTATTTCCACTAACATTTTAGTTTACAACACTGGGATAAAAAGCAGTTATAACTGTGGTGCATGTAACTGTGTGGCTTTGGTTTCTACATAGTTAAGCCTTAGTTAAGACTGTACATATGAACTGCTGGCACGGTTTCCAATTACTCCTTGGGGTTTGGCCATTTACTTCTGTATCTCAAGTTTTCAACTCATGTGAAACGTAAAATTCATTATAAATTTATCTATATTGTCACAATTTTAAAATTTAATTGGAATTGCTTTTAGCAAAAGCAGTGTGTTCAAGCAGCAGCAATGTTAGTAGATTTCTGGGGGAGAAGAAAGGATAAGCTCATACTTTCAGTGCAATAACTGCTATATATCTTATAAACTTGGTGTTGGTAAGAATCAAAATGCTTCCTACAAAATAAAAAAGATCTGATTTCTTCGATTCTTAAAAAAGCACACAAATCCCATGTTAAATATTTTTTCTCTCAGGTCAGTGCTGCTTTCTTTCTCTGGTTCTTCTCTTACCTTTCCTTTTACTCAATAAAGGCTTCAGTTCT